>NC_051067.1:15350767-15677433 GCF_004664715.2 Peromyscus leucopus
GCATATTTTCCCTGGAGCAGGAACAGGGCACGGCATGTGTGTGGTAGCATTTGGGGCTGCTCTAAATTCTCTCGATACTATCTTGAACACACTTGGTGCAGAATCCCACATTCTCAGGTAGAGGCCAGGTGCCCCTGCATCACACTCCCCAGGCTCTGCCATCAGATGTACACCTGTGGGATGCAGGCCAAGTCTCACAGCAAGCATGGTGACAGAGATATTTGGCTGTATGGTGTTGGTGCTGGCAGTTTCTGGCATTCAAGCTTCAATGCCATATTGCAAATGGTGGTTACAAGATGTTTCCATAACTAAGAACCTGGTGTGGCCTAGCTTTGTGACTGGATTTTTTTTTTTTTTCCGAGATAGGGTTTCTCTGTGTAGCTTTGCGCCTCTCCTGGAACTCTCTTGGTAGCCCAGGCTGGCCTTGAACTCACAGCGATCCGCCTGGCTCTGCCTCCCGAGTGCTGGGATTAAAGGTGTGCGCCACCACTACCCGGCTCTTGTGACTGGATTTTTGAGACAGTCACATTCTATAACTAAGGCTGACTTTGAACTCAATATCCTCCAGACACAGCCTTGCTGATGTGTACACCACCACATCCAGCTCTTTAACACTTTTTAATAAGGATCTTGCCTGTTTCCAACAGCTGGAGTGGAGCCAAATGTTTATTTATTTATTAAGAATCCACTGTATGTGTATTACTTGTTTTCTTTCTTTTGTGTATGTGTATGATGTTTGTGCTTGTTCATGTGGGCATACATGCAAGCGTGTGTGCCAGAGGTTGACATTACGTGTCCCTCTCTGCCAACCTTATATTTTGAGACAATGACTCTCACTGAACCTGCAGATCATCAATTCGGCTGGGCTGCCTGGCCAATAAGCTGAAGGGATCTGCCTTTCTCTGACCCTCCTTGAGTTCTAGGGTTATGGACACATGCTGAAGCCATTCCCAACTCCAGTGCTATTAATGGATACTGGTGATCCAATTGAAACTCAGGTCTGCACGCTGGCAGGCACTCTGCTCTCTTTCTTCCTCTTCCTCTTCCCTTCCTCTGACACACACACACACACACACACACACACACACACACACACACACACACGTTTTCAGTGAGTGAGGATGACAGCAGTTCTTACAGCAGTGAGCACTCTTCTCTGTTTTCAGGATGTGACTAAGGCCTGTTCCTCTTGACAGCCCGACGTCATTTTCTGCAACACTAAATCTCTTAGGCTCTCACATACATCAGTGCCTTGCATCTGATTTCTGTGACACTCCCTCCTTCAGGCTCTCTCTGGAGATCTCGTCTTCCCAAACCCCTCCTCCAGCCTTTCCGTTCTGCTCACTTACACGACACTGTCCCAGTCAGCTCAGGTACCGTCTTCCGCTGCTCTCCACTCTGCGTACAGCACAACCTCATTCCTTGTCTGCCAATCACGACCTTCTCTGACATTACTCTTCTATATATACTGACTTCTGTTCTTTAAAAAGCACGCCTTTTTTGCTGTATGTATCTGCTGGTGTTTGAAGAAGTGTAGATGTAGACACCAATAGGTATTTTCTAAGGCTGCAGTCAAACTAGCAAGCCAGTGATTATACTGTGGTACAAACGTAACATAAACCTGTGTTTTGCTGATCACACTGGACTGGAAAGGCAAAACTGGGTCACTTTAACGGCAACAAACGTCATTATTTTCTACTCCACTGGCGAAGCAGTCTCCCTTGAGCAGTGTTTGCCACATGACCTGGGCTTGCAGCTCGGTCACTTCATCTGTACAAGGAAGGTGACCGTGGCAGATACTCCAGAGTTGCTATGAGAAGTAAAAACTTAAATATTCATGAAATTCCTAGACTAGCGCCCAAAATGTAGAAATTGCTCAGGCAACCTATCTAGTTTGGAGGTAACTTACATTTAATTTTCTTCCCATATCAGGTCTCTAATTTCTAGAATCAGGATTTTAACATCAGTAGCTCAGTGGATGAGGAGCAAAGTTCAACCCCCCAGTACTTATATAGAGAGCCAGATGTGGGGACATGTGCCCAAACTCCAGTACTGTGCCCCCGCCCTGGACAGGTGGTCTCGAGGGCTTGCTGGCCAGCCAGTGGCTAACAGGTGAGCTCCAGGTTCGTGAAAGACCCTGTCTCAAAGCATAAGGTAGAGGGACCATCAACAGCTAAAGGTACTGGCCATGAACAGCCATGTAAAAGTGAAAGGAGAGAAATGATTCCACAAAGTTGTCCTCTGACCTCCATTCATGTGTTGTGACATGTGCAACATCATATATGTAATAATAATAAAAATTTAAAGGTGGAAAGTGATGGAGCATGACACTCAAAGTTGACCTTCAGCTTCTCCATACATCCCTTTACACTACATATCATTGCTGTGGGATGTCTTTCTGTATGCTGTGAATATGTGTTGCTCTCATTGATTCATAAATAAAGCTGTTTGTCCAATGGCGAGGAAGCAGAATAAGGTTAGGTGGTACATTCAAACTGAAGATGGAGATGAAGAAGGGTGGAGTCAGGGAGATGCTGTGAGCCGCTGCCAGAAAAAGCAAGATATGAGAGAACAGGTAATGCCGTGAAACCATGTGGCAAAACATAAATTAATAGGAATGGGTTGAATTAAGTTGTAAGAGCTAGTTAGTAATGAGTCTAAGCCATAGGCCATACCGTTTGTAATTATTATTCAGCCTCTGAGTGATTATTTTATAAGTGGCTGCAGTACTGTGGTGGGAGAGGTTTGTCTGGAAAAACTCACGGCATAACCCTTATACTACACTCCCACATACAACATACACCCATACACTACACACATTATACTGCACACACCCTTAAACTGCACACACCCTTATACTACACACACTCTTACACTATACACTCCTTATACTACACCCCCCCAAAACTACACACATCCTTATACTACATCCCTGCATACTACACACGACCTTGCAGTATGCACACTCTTACACTACACACACCCATACACTACACTTACCCTTATACTACATACACTCAAGTATTACATGCACCCATCATACACTACATACACTCATATACTACACCACACACACACACACACACACACACACACACACACACACACACACACCCTCATCTGGCATGCTGCACACATATCACCTTGCATTTCCTTGGAGTGCTTTGAATTTGCCCTTCCTTGGAAGCGCTGGCTTCCCTCAGGCTTCTTTAGGAGAGGGAGCTTGCTGCAAAAGAGCCTGTGATCTGGTCCTCAGAAACTGATGATGGTCTTAGAGGGTGAGGCCACTACTTGCTTTATTCCCTTATGGGTCTGGAATTTCCACATTGTGGTATTTCTGTCTCTCTGTTTACATCCTCTATGTCTTCCTCTGCTCTGTAGCCTTTGGAGAGACCCCCCACTGATTGGTCCAGAGATTAGCCTCACCCCATCAGGCTGACTTTCATGTGCTGCATCTCATTACACAGATCAGTAGTCAGCCCCCAAGTGAGCTTCTTGGGGTGAGATGCCTAGCCTAGTTCAATCAGGAGCTTCCCCTGTGCAAGACACAGCTCAGCTGTGCTCCACTGACTCGGGAATGTAGACTGGATGGCATAAACTAATCAGTGTTGTCCAAGCACCAGCGGTGACCCACAAGCTATTCATAGACCGGGTGAGGGAAGTACAGTGCTGAATATGTGCATGGAAACCTTTACGGCAGCTCAGCTTGCTGAGACAGCGAGGTGCAGCATGGGGGTCTGGTGATCAGGATCTGGCTCTCTTGGGATCTTATCAGATGCACCTAGTAAAATGATGTCTCACCCTTGTGCTGGTCACATGTAGTACAACCCAATTCTCACTCTGCAGAAACTAAAATAAACTTGACAGGATGCTCACTGGTCCTTTGCCGCAGATCCTATCAGATGTGGGATGTGTGGCTAGAAGCATTTTTGAGTGAAGTATGAGCACAGACCTGATGGACACAGTTCAGCAAACAGACACTCCCAAAGATTTCAACCAGTACTCACCTATTGGCCAGCTCTTCTGTACAGGACTCAAATCACATAGCTACACACAGCCTCACACACCAGCTCTTCCTATTGCATCTTTTATTAGGAACCCCTACAGTAGGGCCAGTATGAACAATAATGGTCTGATCATTCTATCTGGGATAGAATTAAAGATGGGTTGCTTTTAAAATCTTGGCAACCAAGCAAATCCAAATATGTTTGTGGCTGTTATTTCAATAATCCCAAATGAGAAGAGATTCTGTGGTAGAGAAGCAGCCTGTGAGAAGCTTGCTTGTCCAGAGCTCCTGGTAAACTTACAGAACATTTACCTGATTCTGTGGCCAGTTGATACAATAGCAGCCCCTATGAATCATGGTTAGCTTTAGATATTAACTTTAAATGGTTAGCTTTAAATATTACCTTGATATAGCCTTCTTTTGTGGGAAGAGAATCTCAACTGAGGAATTTCCTAGATCATACTGGCCAGTGGGCATAATGGAGGGGATTGTCTTGATTGTTAGTTGGTGTTGGAGGGTCCAGCCTACTATGGGCAGTGTCATTCCTTGGGTCTTTCTGAACTGTATAAGGAAGCTAGCCAAGCTTAAACCTATCTGCCAGCCAGTAAGCAGCACCCTATGGTTCCTATTGTACTTCTTTGGCTGTGAGCTGAGTTCCTTGGGCAGAGGTAATGCTGTGCAGAATCATAAGCAGGTCTGCCTGCAAATTTCTCCTTCAATTTCTTGCCTTGACTTTTCTCAATGATGGACTGTGAGCTGGAATTAATAGCCAAATAAATCCTTTCTCCCTCAAAGTCGCTTTTGGTCAGGGTATTTATCACAGCAACAGAAATGAAACTAGAGTACAAGGTGACACCCATCAGGAGACTGGGGCAGTTTTGAACTCCTTGGATCAGACGGGGCCTGCTGACTTGTCTTGACTGATGGATTGTATTAAAGGTGGCAGTGTGGTCATGCTGGAACCCAGGTGTTATGGAAAGAGTAAAATCAACTTCTAGCAGTGCATGAGTAATGTGGAAAAAAGAGATGCTCAGCTCACAGTCAGCACCAACTGCCAGGCCCAGAACTGAGCCTGTCTCTGGCCTCCTGCTTGGGCTGAGCAGCCATTGTCTACAGCTAAGTGAATTGTCCCACTTATGACCAACACTGAATACCTAAGACATGACCCTACAAACACTGTTCTCAGGCAAGACCTGTGAGCAGGGGCTAGAGCTATTTCAGCGTACTTCTTATTCCTTCTAGAAAGCCATGATCTTTCTGAGTGCTCCTTGTATGATCCCTCTTGTATATTTCAAGACACTCTAGAGCAGTGGTCCTCAGCCTTCCTAATGCTGTTACCCTTTAAGACAATTTCTTGTGTTGTGGTGACCCCATTCATAAAATTGTCTTATTGCCATACATAGATATATTATTGCTATAACTGTAATTTTACTACTTATATGAATTGTAATGTAAATGTCTGATATGCAGCTCCAAAGGGGTCATGACCCACATGTTGAGAATCACTGCTTTAGGCACTTGAAAAGTATAAACTTTAAAATTATGTGATCTACACAACATATCATAGTTTGAAGACTACAGGAATCTACTCTGGAGAGTCTATGCTGAGAAATGATGAAATGCATTGGAAATGCAGATGGAAATACACAAAAATTTAAGAACCTGTCTTTACCACTTAAATAGAAAAAGAAAAAGAAAACTGGAGATGGACATTCTCCTTGTGTGCATGGCTTTGGAGGGCTGTCATCCCAGGTTCTGCTGGGCCTGCTCTCAGGGTATCATCCTTGGCTCCCTGGCACTTTGCAGTCAGATGCCTGTGACTGCTGGAGCCTGGTGACTGATCTTTTCATATAGTTGTTCACATAGTGTGGCATCTCATTTTCTTCAGGAGCTCTGAGTGTGCTCCTGGCCAGCCTGACGGTTCACACATTGTCTTCCCTTCTGAGCACACTGTTTGCACCTTTTCACTGCTGATAGTGTAATGTGATTCACGTTGACTGTCTTGTGTCCCACATCAGTTTCCCCTTCTGGTTGTAAATTCCATCAGAGATCATTTTCTCTCTCTTTTTTGAGACATGAATTTACATGTTTAGTGGAGCACAGGAGTTACTATGGTTCTATGGTGTACACCTTTTACTAATATTTGAAGATATAACCACTGGATAATAGATCTATTTTTTCTCATATGATGGACTTTTGCATGCTACTCATCATGGGTAAAGTCAAACTTCAATTAAGAAACTGAATGTCAGTTAAAATTGCCCTTGGCTTGTTATGCCTTATGATGTCTTAATTATGTGTTACCAGTAGAACTAAATAATGTCTACTACTGGCATGACCTTTTAACATATATTTTGACACACCCCTCCATTTATGAAGTCTTTCCTTAAAGCTCCCCTTTGTCTTGGGCCCCCTAGTCCATGTTTTATGTACTTAAAATTCTCCATAAAAAATTAACCTAGGTTAAACTAGGCAAAGATAACTTTTTCTATTAGATTTTAATGGCACTAGATCATTTTTGATGCCCATTTAACTTAATGTCATCTGAGATAAGTGTGGGGGAGTATTTACAAGGGTTCACCCCAATATTGTTTAGCCATCTAGAGACTGTTTCTTTGTTTGACTTTGCTATTAGCACTAAGAGTCAGACAGTGGACAACATACTGACGTCTGTCCTGAACAGAATTCTAATCGTTACCCAGGAAAACTGGTCCCCGAAGTCAGTTTTGTTCCCTTGTGGGAGCTTTCCATAGTTGTTTTCTATACCCTAGTGAACTCACCTTGGAGTCATCCCTTAGTGTGACACTGGTTCCTCTTCATTTCCCTTATCTCACTGTTTGATGGTTCAAGCCATTAATGTGCTAAATACATTTTTAACAGTGATTCATGAGATGTTTGTATGAGAGGCATGGTTTTAGCCTTTTGATAAATATTCCTGAATGAATTTTTCTGGTCAACTGTACCAAGTGACTCCAGAGCAAACCATATTGGCTTTGTAGATAATTTCCTTGGTGACTCTGAGAGTCAGCAGGGGTCATAATGTTGCATCTCTGCACTTGACCTCATGCTATCCACTCAAGGAGATGGAACAGAAGCGGCCTTTTCAGTACTGTGGAAGCCTATGCGTAGCTTTTTCTCCTGACTTGCACATTATTGACACTGTGTTTCTTCGTTTTTCTAACTAGTCTGTGGAGTTGGTGCAACGGCGGTGGGTAGCTGATAACATTGCCATTGAGTTTATGTAGTAATAACTTCATAGGGGGCAAAGGTGGGTAGGAAAAGGGAGCCTAGAGGTCTGAGAATCCACGGTGTTGGCATGTCTGGCTTGAATATGAAAGGCATGGGAAACTGACACGTTACTCTCAGGGAGGGAAGCCAGCTTGTAGGGTAGATTCACAGTGGGCTATAGCCAGGCACTTGAGGAAAAGCAAGGAGATAAGAGGGGAAGTGAGAGGAGGTGGCTTTTCCTTTTGACAGGAATTGGAAATAGACTTTAAATTGCTACATAAATATGTCATCAACAATGTGGAACTGTGTTTGTGCTTCCACAGTCTGATCTGACGGGGGTATTCTTTAAATAATAGGAATGCACAAAAACTGTGCAGAAAGACAAAAAGAATACTGCGTTAGAATTCCGTAGATGGACTTGCGTTCCATCAGCTGTGCAGGCAAAGTAAAACACTTGCTTGTTTTCTCTCTCTCTCTCTCTCTCTCTCTCTCTCTCTCTCTCTCTCTCTCTCTCTCTCTCTCTCTCTCCCCCCCTCTCTCTCTCCCTCTCCCTCTCCCTCTCCCCCCCTCTCTCCAGGATTTCTCTATTCTCTATGTAGCCCTGGCTGTCCTGGAACTCTCTATGTAGTACAGGCTAACCTCAAACTCACAGAGAGCTGCCTACTTCCACCTCCCAAGTGCTGGGATTAGGTACATGCACCACAATACCAGGAAACATTAATACCCAAATTAATGTTTCTAAAGTAATATATGTAATAAACTATTTACATATAAACTATATGTAAATAAGAAGGCACTGGTGTGGTGCTGGGGAGATGGCTCAGTACATAAAGATCTCCAGCACCCATGTCAAAGCTAGGCAGACACAGGAGCTGACTGCGATCCCAGTGCCAGGCAAGCAGATACAGGGGATCCCCAAGGCAAGCTGGCTAGCTAGACTATTGAGAAATCTGGGAGGTCTGGGTTCAGTGAGAGACTGTATCAATAAAATGGAGAGCAATAGCTGATGTATCTAAAACATGAGCATGTGTGTAAACACACACACACACACACACACATCAGCACAACATACACACACACACATGTGAACACATGCAAGCACTACGCAATATACGTGGGGGAAAAGGGCACAGAAACTAAGCAATTCCATGTTATCACAGTCTGGTGTCTATCAGAGAATGTTTTTAATTAAGAAAAAATTCCACACTAGAAAGCTATGGTGGCTGTGTGTTCTCTGTAACTCTGAATACTCTGTATTAGGTCTCAATAAGAAACACTGAGAGGCTTCCCGAGGGAGAAGGGTGGATAATGAAGGCAGATGTCAGAGGAGTAGGGTGCAGGGGACACCCAGTTTTCTTTCATTTGCAATGAGTTCTGGGACTGTCTCACCTCAACTTTCACTCAGTTCCTTCAGCCATTTCAAATTCACACTTTATATCCGATTTCCATTGCAAATATTTGTATTACTACATTGCAACCCAAACCATATTCCTGTTATTTCTTACTAAGAGAACATGGCTGCTCCCCTTTCTAGCAATGGCTGTATTGGGTAAGGAATACACATCAATTACACATCGAAGCGCAATCATCTACTCTGAGCACAAGTGGAGGGTAACTAATTAATTACCTGGCATAGTCTGAGTAGAAAGAACGGATTGCCTGCCTAATACTATAAGAGTCTAAGAGCAGGAGAGCTAGACACAGGCAGAACCTCAAGAGATTGCAATGTTTTTTTTTTTTGTTTTTTTTTTGTTTTTTTTTTTTTTAATGTTAGCGAAAGAGAAGTCCACTAGGAACATCCAGAGATGACGACATTGGAGAACCATTCCTGAGCACTACAAGAATTTTAATCAGGCTGCTAAGGAATGCTGTAGAAAGCATCAGATACCCGCCATGGGGTAGTCCAGCTCAGAAACAAGGGCCCTGGGATACGATCAAAGCCCCCCTGGGTCGCCAGGGTTCCCCTCACTTTCAAGCCCACAGCTCCATTTGGATGCTGCACTGTGCTTGCGGCTCGGTGCTTGGCAGGGCTCCGGGGCGCCCTTCCCCAGTGCCTAACCTCCTCTCCCCTAAGATACAAATGTCAATATTGGATTTAGTCCGGCTGAATGGCTGTGTCGGAGGGGAGATTAGTGACTGGCAGCCACTAAAGGGCTTTTCAATTGGCAAAAGTAAATTTCTCACAAATGAATCAAAACAGTTTGAGGTGGGAAAGAAGCAGGGGGAACACTTGCCAAATTTAGTCATGATGCCTCGTTAAATGGATTTGAAGACTTTAGCATGGGCCTTTTGTGTGGAAGCTTCTGGAATCACCTGGCAGGAAGCTGGAACAGTATGGGCAGGAGAGTTCCTACTGTAATACTCCTGTATTAAGTCCTTAGAGGATTGTATGTGATAAAATTGTAGAAAGTTTTTTTTTTGATTTTTTAAAATTAAGGTCATTCCTTTTAAAACAGTCATGCTCCCCTTTTGTGCTTTATTATTCTCCAAGTACTTTTAAAAAGCCCCTATTGCCTGCTTTGACTGACTGGTAAACATAGATCATCCACTCCATCAGTTTGTCTTCCTTGTGTATGTAGGTGTGTGAGTGCCATGATATATACGTGCAGGTCAGATGGTAACATATGACAGTCACTTCTCTCCCTCTGTCATGTGGGTTCCAAGGACTAAACTCAGCTTGTCAGGTTTGACAGAATTCTTCCACTGGTCCAGAATTCTTACAGGTCTACAGCTGGTCTTTCTTCAACAAATCTGTAGCACGAATCTTAAAAGTTCTTATTAATAAAAACAAACCTGAAGCCAGGTATTGGGATGAATGCTGGAAGATCAGAGAAGCAGAACAAGCCACAGCCACCCCACCTTGCCAATTCCTCAGCTGATCCTGTTTCCTCAGACTGGAAGCCTCTGCGTCCTCACCCAGAATGAATTTCAGCTGAATTGCTGCTAAAAGCCTAAAAGCTTAACCAGGCAAAAGCTTCTAGTTTCTGGTCCTCACACCTTATATACCTTTCTGCTTTCTGCCATCACTTCCTGGGATTAAAGGCATGAGTTACCATGCTTGGCTGTTTCCAGTGTGGCCTTGAACTCACAGAGATTCAGATGGATCTCTGCCTCTGGAATGCTAGGATTAAAGTCGTGTGTGCCACCATTTCCTGGCCTCTATATCTAGTGGCTGTTCTGTTCTCTGACCCCTGATAAGTTTATAAGGTGCACAATATTTTGGGGAACACAATATCACCACACAAATCACATTCTGATATAAAGGCTAAGGGCTGTGTTTCCATGGTCACATTTATATCCTGACCTTGTTTTGTTTGTATTGTTTGAGTCACAGTGTTGTGTAACTCAGGCTGGTCTAGAATTTGCCACCCAGGCTGCTATCAAACTTGTGACCCCCCCCCAAGTCATCATTCAGAGTACTGTGATTAAGTGTGTCCCACCATAAACTATTCTCTTCCAGGGTTAGGGCATATTTACAGGTATATACTTGGGGGTCTCAGGAAGACCTCAAAGGTCATGGCAGAAAGATAATGAAGTTCCAGCTCAAATGGATTAACTTTGAAGATTGACTGAAAGCTAGTGATACACTTCAACATCTTCAGAAAAAACATTACTTATAGACATAATCCACTTCATTGGAGGCTTGTACATTGGCAGCATTGGTCAAATGTTTGAAAAGAGTGTCTTTTTATACCAGTCCAATGACACATCCTCTGGGTGGCTGGTATTGGCTCTCTGAAATTTCAATATCAATAGATAAACACCTAGGAAGTTCCAAGTTATAAGACACATCCCCAAGACTTCTAGGATTGGAGGTGTGACGTCAATGGTAGCATGTGCCAAGGCCCTAGGTTTCATCCCCAACTCTGGGGGAAAGGACATAGACTTCTGTGTTCCTATAATAAAGAATTATCAGGGTCTGTACAATTGGTCATATGTAACAATACACCACCACTGAAATGGTCTTAACCACCTAAGGCCTATTCCCTCACATGGAATAAGCTTAGGGATTTGGCAGCAAGACACTGGTCCCATGGTACTATATTTAATCAGGATCCTCAGGCTATATCTCTTGCTGTATTGGTTAGTTTTTAGCCCCCTTGACATAGCTATAGTCATCTAGAAAGGAAGAACCTCAACTGAGAAAATGATTCCTTCAGATTGGCCTGTGGAGCATTTTCTTGATTGATTGACTGATGTGGACATTAATGATTGATTAATAGGTATTATGGGTGCTGCCACCCCTAGGCAGGCAATCCTGGATTGTATAATGAAGCAGACTGAGTAAGCCATGGAAACAAGTGAGTAGGCAGCATTCTTCCATGGCCTCTGCATGTTTCTGCCCCTATGTGAGTTCCTACTTTGGCTTCCTTCAATGATGAACTGTGATTGGGATGTGTAAATCAAGACAACCCTTTCCTTCCCAAGTTGCTTTTGATCATGGTATTTTATCACAGCAACAGAAAGCAAAGGAGACACTTGTCCTTCTCTTGTCTGTAGAGTGGCATTTATGAAGTCACCAGGTACTTGCAATTCTAAACATGTTACAAATTTATAAGAGACAGACATGTTGCATTTTAACTGCAATGAATGAGTAGATTATCAGTGTAAGAGCACATACATAAGATGGATTATTTTTTCTTCCTAAGAGAATTTAGAAAGAATATAAAAGGAAAAAAAGATTTGTGCATGGGAGGAGAATCATTTCTGGCTCCCCTCTCCCTTCTTTTCCCTCCCTCTCCCATTTCTCAATGTTGCAGTCAGTAAGACCTGTCAATTCTTTCAACTAAGTGTCCTTCACTCTCCTCCTCCTCCTCCTCCTTTGTGTAATATGTGTGCATGTTTTGCCTAAAGCCTGTGCACCATATGTGTGCCTGGTGCCTGCAGAGGCCAGAAGATGGCACCAGATCCCTTGGAACTGGAGCTACAGATGGTTGTGAGCCACCATGTGGGTGCTGGAATCCGAACTAGGATCTCCTGGAAGGCAGCTAGTGCTCTGACCCTCTGAGCCTTTCCAGCCCCGGCCTCCCCTTCCCTTCCTTCAGATCCTTATTGACACTATCCCTGCTAAGTGTCTTGGAAGGCTAGTTAAGCTTTACAAAGTCTCATTATCTGTACAGCACGGCCCTCTCTCATCTTGAATCTTCTGTGATGTCCACTGCCCCAGGCTAGTACCTAGTTACTGCTAAACAACTCTGTCATTGGACAAGTGTCCCTGGGACAGATGAGGAAGTCAGTGATATCCCATTTTCTTCTTTCTGTGCTTGTGTTATTTATGAGTTTCCAAAGCAGCTTGCAAGCAATGTGATGACAGTCAAGACTGGCTCATTTATGAGGCCCAGAAATGGTGATGGTTTTGTCGATATATATATTCCCACCTTGGTATAGCTGAGTGTGTATATAAAATTCACATTGTCAGTGTAACGACAGAAAACAGCCTTAGTGGTGACAGTTATAGTGCTATGTTCTAGGGTACATGTATGTCCTCAATGGTTTCGACAACTATAGGAGACCAGCCCTTGTACTCACTCCAGTTCATAGGTAACGAAGCTTAGGCACAGAGGGTAGGTACATACTTCAGTCCAGACAGTTCTGAAGTGTTTCTGTTTGTGTTTGAATTGATGAGGTGGATGGCTTTAGAGTCTACATTCTTTTTAGAAAATTTATTCCCTTTTTTTTCATACAATATATTATAGGCAGGACAAGGAGAAAGGAGAAATCTGGGAAGTGGAAGGCTGAGGCAGAGAGACACTGCCAGCCGCTGCCATGACAAGGGAGATGTAAGGTACCAGTAAGCCATGAGCCATGTGACAAAGTATAGATTAATAGAAATGGGTTGATTTAAGATAGAAGAAGTAGATAACAAGAAGCCTGCTGCGGCCATACAGTTTGAAAACAATATAAGTCTCTGTGTGTTTACTTGGTTGGGTCTGAGTGGCTGTGGGATTGGCGGGTGAGAGAGATTTGTCCTGACTGTGAGCCAGGCAGACCAGAAAAACTCCAGCTACAATTCTAGAAAGTGGAAGGCTGAGTCACAGAGACGTTGCCAGCCGCCGACATGAGATGTTAAGATATCGGTAAGCCATGAGCCATGTGACAACTTATAGATAATAGAAATGGGTTGATTTAAGATATAAGAACGGTTAGCAAAAAGCCTGCCATGGCCATACAGTTTATAAGAAATATAAGTCTCTGTGTGTTTACTTGGTTGGGTCTGAGCATCTGCAGGACTGGTGGGTGAGAGAGATTTGTCCTGACTGTGCGCCAGGCAGGACCAGAAGAACTCTAGCTACAATATATTTTGACCACATTCTTTCCCCTCTTCAACTCTTCACAGATCTTCGTCACTTCTCCACCCACCCAACTTCATGTTCTCTCTCTCAACAAACAATAACAACAAAAACAAAAAGGAATAAAAATCCAAATAAACTAAAATGTATAAAACCAATAATACAAAAACAAAGAAAGAAAAAGATAAATCAAGCTGGGCAATAGTGGTGTACGTCTTTAATCTCAGCACTCAGGAGGCAGAGGCAGGCGGATCTCTGTGAGCTTGAGGCCAGCCTGGTCTGCAGAGCGAGATCCAGGACAGCCAGGATTACACAAAGAAACCCTGTCTCAACAAACAAAACAAAACAACAAAAAATCAAATCAAAACAAAAAGTATACAAAGAACATGGAGTCCTGTTTTGTGCTGCACAGCTCCTCCTGGGTGGGGCCTGCCCTGGAGTGTGGTTGGTACAGCCATTGATGCTCCATTGAGAAAGCTGACTTCCCTTTCCCAGCCGCTATCAATTGCAAGTAGTGCTTGCTTGGGATCGGGGCCTTCTGTCTATTTCTTCTTCTCAGTGCCGGGATTTTCTTCCAGTTTGGACCTCTGCAGGTCTTTTGCTTCCTGTCACAGCCTCTAGGTTCATATGTGCATCAGCCTTGTTCAGTCTGGAAGGTGCTGTTTCCTTAGAGTCATCCACCACCTCTGGCTCTTACGATCTTTCTGCCTCCTTGTTTTATTAGAGTTTCTGTTGCGGTGAGGAGACACCATGATCATGTCAGCTCTTATAAAGGAAAGTCTTTAATTGGGGTGGCTTACATTTTCAGAGGTCCAGTCCATTATCATCATGGTGAGACATGGTGGTGTGCAGGCAGACATGGTGCTGGAGAAGGAGCTAAGAGTCCTACATTTTGACCCACAGACCACATAAAGTGATATGTCACACTGAGCAAAGTTAGCCAAGGAGACCTCAAAGCCACCCTCACAGTGACACATTTCCTCCAACAAAGTCATACCTACTCCAACAAAGTCACACCTCCTAATAATGCCACTCCCTAAGAGCTTCTGTAGGCCAATTACATTAAAACCACCACACTCCTCTTGTCCATAGGTCCCTGAGTCTTGAGAAAGGAGCAGGGTTGATAAAGACATCCCACTTAGGACTTAGAGTTTCATGGTCACTCATGCTCCACACATTGTACAGTTGTGAGTCTTTGTGTTAATTATCATCTAGTATAAGAAGCAGCTTCTCTTATGAGGGTTGAGTGATGTACTGTGGATTTAACAATATGTCATTAGGAGTCATTTTATTGTTCTATTTCTTTGGCAGAATAATGGTAGTAGGTTTTCCCCTAGGTCCATGGCCTATCTGGTCTCAGGTTCTGGCTACTTTCATAGTGTCAGGTATGGGTTATATCTTATGCAGTGGGCTTTAAATTAGAAAGGTGGTTGGTTACTCCAGTAACAATTGTGACATTATTACAAAGCCTATCTTATACTCACATCTCTCTGTAGGTCGCAAAATTTGTAGCAGGGTGATATTGATGCTTACTCTTCTCAGGTGTCTTGCTAAGTACTTTCTAGCACTATGAATGCTAGTCAGTAGGGATAAAGACTCTAGTTAGGCACCAGCTTGACTTCTGTGTTTGATTACATGATTAAGTTGTGTCTTCAGCAATAGGGCCTTATCATCAGGTTATGGAGAGCAACCAATAGCCTTAGTAATTGTCTGTGATGTTTAGGGGTATCTATGGGACCACTTCTGGCCAATAACTGAACAATATGTAATCCATTCCTGGCTCTGGAGGTTTTACTCAGTGGCACAAGATGTCTAATTGGAACATTGTCTTCCCTATTATATGGTAAGAATTTATATTCTTAAGCAAAAACAGAACTCATCTTTGCAGGGAAAAGCTGGTCTGTGTCTCCTTTTAGCTCACATTGTGATCAGTTACTGTCACAATAAGTGAGTAATGTTAAAATGATTCTGAAAATAGCAATGAGAAGGTCATAATGAGCAATAGATGGCAGTTTCTGAAACATACACTGCTTATCATAATTAAATTTGAGCGCTCTCTCTCTCTCTCTCTCTCTCTCTCTCTCTCTCTCTCTCTCTCTCTCTCTCTCTCATAGTCCTGAGATTCCCTACAGCTTTGATGACAGGTGTACACTAGTGCCTCCCACTTCCATGGGGCTGGGGATCAAACCCAGGGCCTTTGTGTATTCTAGGCAGCTACTCCAGCCGTCTCCTCCACTATCATTACAGTGTTTATAAGAACAAATTTGAAAACTTTGGGTTCGGGTTGACTAGAGAGGGAAAGGAGGCTAAGAAGAGATGGACAGAGAGTTGAGACTTTTGTAAGAATGAGCATTGGGTTGTGTGTGTGCTGAGGATCTTTCAGAGGCAAGGCACAGCGGGCTGGAGGACTGGGCAGTAGTTCTGCAATGTGGATGTGTTGTCAGTAAGAACACTTGTAATGAATGTCAGGAGCAGAAGCCCAGTTTGAATGGCTGAAGTGTTAATGGAGATTTTTATTTCTGGCAACATACTGGACTAGATAGTGGGTAAAACCCAGTACCAACACTCCTGAATAACTTATAAGATGTAAAAAGTCTTGTTAGATAGACAGCTGAACTGTCAAGAAAGTAAGGGCAACCCCAAGAAGCAGAAGTCTTAATAAAATGGAATGATAAGCCAAGGTAGAAAGAGAAGCTTCCTGGATCTCATTCATGAAGACGCCTGGATCTTCACTGCCCTAGTCAGTCGGAAAATTAGGAGTTGGCCTCATGAAAGTTAGGAAGTTAGAATGTGCCTCAAAGACCTGCATCTCTGCTTCATGAAGCATTCAAGTAACTCAGCTGTGCTGTCCATGACAAAGTCACCTCTGAGAATTCTGACTCATTCTGACTCATGAAGATTTTAGTTTTGAATTTATATGACTCTCAAGCACCATCACTCAGAGGAATTATGTTAAAATCATTGTTGTTAGACATTTTGTGGATGAAAAGTAAATTTTCCCTTGAGAGACATAGCACTAAGCCAGGCTTCACAGGGTTTCTGTAGTTAAAGCCACTCATATGGTAATGAGTTCATGTCTTAGTCTTTTTTTTCCCTGCTACTAACACAGAATACCTGAGACTAAGTGATTTATAAAGTACAAAAGTTTATTTCTTATAATCCTAGAAGATGAGAAGTCCAGGAGTGTGATAGCACCTGGGCCAGGGACTTCTTGCTACATCACCATGCCTTGGGCATCCATGTGGCAAAAAGAAGCTCTCTTATCAGGAGCTTGTTCTTGTGGTGACAGCCTGAATTTATTCATGGTGATGGCACTCTTATGACCCAACCACATCTTGAAAGCCTTACTTCATAATACTGCTGTAGTAGATAGAAGATTTTAACATGAGTTTTGAAGGAAACATTCCGGCCTAAGGAAATTATAAGAGAAAAATCATAAAACACCAGGAGAAAACAAGCCACTGCAAAGAAGAGATCTTAAGGGAATAGCTGCTATATTCAAAAACTACAGAGTTAAAAGCCAGAACAAAACTATATAAGGAGGGAAGAATCAGGTACTCTATACAATGCTATCAACAATTTCTGTAAAATTTGAAAATGAATCAAGGAGAATTTCTGGACATGAATAATGTAATCTTTGGTATTGAAAAGAAAAAAAATAGCAAAAAGCTTAGGTAGCAAGCCAGCCAGACCTAGAGACTAGGAAACTAGAAGATATGAAATCTAAAGAAATTTTATATGAAGAATGATGTGAATATAAGATACTGAAAGATGTTGAGAACAGAAGTTCTCCAGTGTATCTAAATAAAGTTCTGGAAAAACAGAATGAGAAACAGAAATTATTTCAAATTTAAAGGGCTAAGAATTTTCTAGAACTAAAGACTGATATAAATCGTCACACTGAGAAAGCACAAGGAATCCCAAGTAGTAGCAATAAAAAGAAAACATAGTCAAAATATATTCATATTTTCTACTGTTGAACAGCAGAACGTAAGAGACAAAGAGTTCTTAAAAGCAATTAAGAGGAAAAGGAACAGCTTCCTTAATTAGACTCCAATTAGGCTCCCTGACAGCAAGAACTGAAGCCAGAAGATAGTAGGCTAATTCCAAAGTGCTGGGATAAAATTATTCTTTCAAATTGTTATTCAAAATTATTCTTCAAGATCAGGGGCAATTTAATGATGTTGTTGGACAAACGACTTAGTCTGTCACCAGTGACCTCACTGAAATCTACTAACATACCACAGAAAAGGGGCGTACCTGAAGGATTCCCCACGAATGAAGAAATAATGAGCAAAAATTAGGTTCCCATTTGTAAGTCTGAATCAAACTTCAGTGCATTTAACAATAATTATTATAATCTGTAAGTTTAAGGAAATAAGACAGTCAAAATGCTTGACAAAGCCCCATGAGGAGAGCTGTGGGGGATGGAGTGAACGTGTATTGCACCTGGGTATTCAGGAGGCGCTGAGAGGTATTGATTAATTTTAAGTGATCTAAGTACACACATTAAGTTATTAAATGTTACAGTAGGAAGAATAGAAGTAGAGTCTATAACACAGAATGAAATCAAGGCCAGTGAAGAGGTATAGGGCAATTCTATTTTCAGCTTCTAAAGGAATCTCCACACTGGTTCCGGTAACGGCCCCGCTAAAGCACATCCCTGCCGACAGTGAGCTGGAGCTCACTTCAACCCCTAGTATTTGCTGTATTTTTATCTGTTTGGTGACAGACATTGATGGAGAGAAATTTCCAGGAAACACAATGGAAGGGATTCCTAGGAGGAGGGAGAACAGATTTGGAGAGTTCCAGGGTCACGTGAGGGTGAACGCCTGCAAAGACAGGGCTGAGAGACTCGGCTCCGGTGACAGTGAGGGATGTGGAGCACATGCCTGTGGGTTGGAGACTGTGGGGGGAAAATGGGGAGATCTTGATACGACAGGCAAAGCTGCCTCTGAAGCAGTGGTCTCACTGGGGTTGGTCGCATTGAGACCTGTGCCCTGGAGACATTGCTCTGAGGCCACACGCAGCAGGCACGTTTGTACACGAGGACGGCCACCACGATCTTATTTTTAATCCTTTTTCTTGTGTCTGTGTGATGTGCACATGTGCATGCCTGCGCCACAGCGCGTATGTGGAGGTCAGAGGCCAACCTCCGGTGTTTGTCTTCCACTTCTGCCTTGTTTGAGGAAGCCCTCTTGCTCTCTACTGTGTTCACCAGGCTAGCTGGTCTGGAAGCATCCAGGGCTCCTCCTGTCTCCATCTTCCATCTTGCCAAAGGGGTCCTGGGACCACGGATGCACACAGTCCTACAGCTGCTTTTGCATGGGCTCTGACGAGCCAAACTCATCCTTACCCCTGTGAAGCAAATCCTTTACTCACTGAGCCGTCTTTTCAGCCACCATCTTTTTTTTTTTTTTGGTTTTTCAAGACAGGGTTTCTCTGTGTAGCTTTGCGCCTTTCCTGGGATTCACTTGGTAGCCCAGGTTGGCCTCAAACTCACAGAGTTCTGCCTGGCTCTGCCTGCCGAGTGCTGGGATTAAAGGCGTGCGCCACCACTGCCCGGCAGAGAGATGCCATTTTATTTTTAATAACATAACAAGAATATCTTAAATGTCAAGCAATGAAAAAAGTAAGTATGATGTATATTAAGGAATTCTATGTAAATGCAAATGTGTAAATAAATACGTAGAGTTCATTTAATGACAGCATCTCCCTGACTCCACTCTTCTTCATCTCCATCTTCAGTTTGAATGTACCACCTAACCTTATTCTGCTTCCTCGCCATTGGACAAATAGCTTTATTTATGAATCAATGAGAGCAACACATATTCACAGCATACAGAAAGACATCCCACAGCAATGATATGTAGTATAAAGGGATGTATGGAGAAGCTGAAGGTCAACTTTGAGTGTCATGCTCCATCACTTTCCACCTTTAAATTTTTATTATTATTACATATATGATGTTGCACATGTCACAACACATGAATGGAGGTCAGAGGACAACTTTGTGGAATCATTTCTCTCCTTTCACTTTTACATGGCTGTTCATGGCCAGTACCTTTAGCTGTTGATGGTCCCTCTACTAGAGGTTTGTCTTCTAGGAGATTCTAGATCCTGTCAAGTGGACAGTGTTAACCATCCCAAAGGGCAAAGGGCTGAAACCTCTGTGGTTGGAAGTTGGGTGGGCAGGCATGGAAGGAGGACTTGAGCAGAGCAGAGACACCATGTTACATTCCTGTCATTCAAGACCTCTTGGAGACTGCTTCTCCTGCCTTTTCAGGATTTGTAGTAGGGGTCCTCAAATTACAACTCCTGCTCACTCCTCTCCCTTCCCTACTGAGTCAGCTGCTTTCATATAATCGATGGATGACTTATTGTAATCACAGAGTCTCAAAACTTACATTGAAATAGCATTAGATCCCCAAGTGCAGGGAATTCTGGAGGAGGGAAAAAAATCCCAGAATTTCTGCAAGCCAGCCCTCCACCAGCTCCACATACTCTTCCAAAGTATTTCTTTCACTGCTGATATGGAATTTTCCTGGATCCTTGCACATGCAAGGGGCTCACTATCTTCCTACCCACGTGAAAGTATTTTGTAAAAGTCTTTACTACAAGGATTTTTTAAGCCTGTTTAAAAAAGTGTGAGATATGGGGATTGAACCTGCATCTTTGCACATGCTAAGCAACTGCTCTACCACTGAGCTACATCCCCAGACTCCCTTTTTCTTTTCACTTTGGGATGGAGTCTTGCTAAGTTGTCCACACTTGTTTTGAACTCACTCTGTAGCCCAGGCTGGCCTTGAACTTTCACTCTTCTTGTCGTCTCAGCCTCACAAGGAACTGGGACAACAGGCCTGTGTCCCCAGGCCTGGCTACCAGAATCGTAAAAGAAGACATATCAAAGAAAGTAAGTCAATGAGACATTAATACACTCTGGCAGCTCATAATTTAACTCACAACTGCCCTTTGTTCTTGGGATCAGATGAGATCTTTCTCTTAGTCTTTTGGGGCACTCATCTCTGCTTCCCTCATTAGGACTCCTAGCAGGTCATGATCACAAAATACAGATTTCTTCTCTCACAGTCCTCAGATCTGGAACTGAATTTTGTTAACACATCTCTGGGCTCCTTCTCTCTTCAACAGAGAAAACAGGAAACGGTTTTCATTACTCTATGCTGCCCCAATTCTTCTACACAGAGTAAATGAGTCAGTATTATTTACCTAGGAGGTTAAT
The DNA here is from genome assembly GCF_004664715.2 of Peromyscus leucopus. Lineage (NCBI taxonomy): Eukaryota > Metazoa > Chordata > Mammalia > Rodentia > Cricetidae > Peromyscus > Peromyscus leucopus. The sequence goes on from NC_051067.1 coordinate 15,371,532, forward strand.
AATGAGTATTTCATGTTTTAAATTCCATCCTGATTTTCTGCAAATGCAGTATTCAGAGGAAAAGAAAGAACTCAGCTGTCGGAACAAACATATGGAAATCATTGATAAATGGACAGAGACTGCTTGCCGTATTTATTAACCAAGCTTGTAGAAAGCATAATTTTTCAACCATTTATTAAACTAATAGGATTGTTTTGGGAACATCAAAGGATTCTTTATTAAGTCAATAATCATGTTTATCCACTCCGTTATGGGGAAGGCGAATCGTTCACACTGCGTTTACTCTGCCTCATCAGATTTCACTTCTTTTAAATGTCAGCCGTTGATAATTTTTACCAAACAACTCAGGGAAAAAGTCCAAATTTCCACCCAGTTCCAGCCTCCTCTTCAGTACAGGAAAAAGATGGCCACTGTCTTCTTAGATTTTCATTTTTTTTTTTTTCTCCTTCATGTGACTTAAAATGGTCCTCCCACATCGAACTCAAATGTAGGTAGTTGGCCATCGTGCTGAGTTCGCCCTTTCTTTCTACCTCCCTTTTTTGTTTTCTCTTTCTCTTTTCTTTTTTCCTCCCTCCTTCTTCTCTCCCTCCCTCCGTCCCTCCCCCTCCCTTTCTGTCTCTCTCTCCCTCTTATCCCCTCTCTCTTTCTTCACTTGCTTCATTCTGTGTTCATCAACTATCTAGCTACATCTCAGGACTACTTTGCTGATTAAGCATGACCAGGTATGGCATCTGGATGAGTCTACTCTTGAGAGCTGGTGTGGTGCAGAAAATACTGATGTCTTCACAGGTTTAATAGGAAACAAAGCACAACTTCGAAGTTAAGCTGGGAGGTTCTCAAGGCTCTCCATCATTCCCTTGCATGGTGGTTATAGCCTTATGTATTGTTCATACTCTTTTACATTGTGCATACCCATGTGCTATTCATATGTATGCTGTTCATACATATGTACAGTGTTCATACCCATGTATGATGTTTATACCCAGGTATAGTGTTCATATCCTTGTACAGTGTTCATACCTGAGTACAATTTTCATACTCACATACAATGTTTATAATTGTGTACAGTATTCATACCTGTGTATAGTGTCCATACCTGAGTCGAGTGCTCACATCTGTGTGTTTTTCTCCAATAATGAACAGGCTTCAGCTGTGTAGTTGTTAGATCCTGAGGAAAGACTTCTGATAGAGGGACCATGAGAATTACTGTGGTTTTTGCTGTGTGTTATCCTGGATCACAGGCTCGGGAGGAGGCCAGCTGTCACATCATGAGGATGCCTAAACAGCCCTGTGGAGAGGTCTATCTGGCTAGAGCTTGAGACCTTTTGCCAAGAACCAGCATTAACTTGCCAAGTCCATCAATGAGGTACCTAGAAGTGAGTCTTTCCTCTGCCTTCCAGTCAGGGCTTTGATGGCCATTCTTTAGAACTGTCAAAGCATTTTTAATATGAAATGTATGCCCATCCATCCATTCATTCACCAGATCTCTTTCCCTTTTCCCCACAAGACAGTGATAAATATCATAACATTTCCCCATGTGAATGCTGGAGTTTGTTTGGTAGAGGTGCTGGCTCTTGTGTCTAAGTCTCTGGGGTTATTTCCATTTCTAAGGCTTGCTGGGGAATGGAAGTAGCTACTAGTTGCCTACAAGTTGATCTTTGTTCTAAGCATTCTGACTCTTGTTTTCAAGCCTGTATCCTCCAGTGGGAGACCTGGAGTAATCAGCACCACTTGGCCTGGGTATGAGAGCCCCGAGCTGCAGGCCCGGCAATGGCAGAAGGGGAAAGCTGGAGCCAGATGCTGCTTGGCCAGAAGTCAGTCGAGTCAGTGTTATTTATTGTCTACCATGTGGCTTGTCCCATGTAGAGATTCAGACTGGTGGCTGAGAGTCACGCGGTCTCTCACTTTTTAAAAAAGACTCCACTTCTCAGCTCAAGCATCATGCTTTTGTAATTGATTTTTTTTTTTTTTTTGAGTCAAGGGCAAAGATATGTGTTAAGTAACTGCTGACATGTGACAGAAGCATGAGATTCATTTTACTCTATTGGTGTTACCAGTGGTTCGGGTGGGGCCGAGTGTTCCCAGGTTTTCAGCGTCTTCTTCAAGAATGGAACAAAGGCATCCACAGATTGTGAAATAGCAAGAATACTTTATGCAAAGCAAAGTGACAGTGCAGGCTGCCACCAGAGTGACAGTGGGTCCCATGAGTGGAAGAGTGTGCAGAGGTCCTGATCAGCTTGTGGAGCTCCCTTTTCTGGGATTCAAGAGAAGGGGGAGTTTGGGTCCTAAGGGGTGTTAGATGGGTGGGTCCTAAGGGGTGTTAGATGGGTGGGTCCTAAGGGGTGTTAGATGGGTGGGTCCTAAGGGGTGTTTGTTAGATGGGTGGTTCCTTTGTGATCGATGGGTTTGGATGATGTCAGTGTTTCCTCGTTGTGCATGCCTCTCCTCCTGCTACATTTGATTTTAATGATGTGCACACACAATTATGCATGGACACAAGATGGTCAATACAGAATGCTCTTCCAGAGTTCACTCAGAGGACACACCTGCCTTTTTAATATGCACCCCAAATCATTTGAGATCAGATTGGGCCTCTTTCCCTCATACCTAGAAACAGTGGGAATTTATTTGAATGGAAACTGTATGAGCTGGATCATTGTTAGGGGGTTGAGAAACTTGTTCCATTGTTTGGAGAAGTACGTGGGGCAGCTCGATACAGCGGAGGTCTTGACAGGTAGCTAAATGCATTGTTCAGAGAGGTTTGTGTGTACATGTCGGTAATGGTCTCAGGCTGCCAAGGGCATTATTAGAAGAGGGGTGGGGATATAGTCCAAATCAAGTGGAATCCCGGGATGCAAAACTAATCCAGTGCTTGGCTGTCTCATCGGGACCCACTTAAATTCTTTGTAGAGTCTTATAGGCTGTTTGCTAAGTGCATACATTTTCAAGTACTTACAAAATGCCAGGACCACAAATCTTTTTTTAAAAGAAAACTTTTTGTGATGTTCTTGGCCCCTCTGGCTCCTACAATCCTTCCTCCCCCTCTTTCTTGAGATTCTCTGAGCCCTGCCTATAAGAACAAGGCCCACAGAATCAACTAAACCAACTAAAGGGCTGGTAGAAGCTCACAGAGACTGAAGTGATGATCAGGGAGCCTATATGGGTCTGACTTAGTTCCTCTGCATATATGTTATGGTTGTGTAGCTTGCTCTTCTTGTGGGATTCCTAACAGGGGGGTTGGGGGCTGTCTCTGACTCTTCTGCCTGCCTTTGGGACCCCTTTACTCCCACTGGGTTGCCTTATCCAGCCTTGACATGAGAGTATGTGCCTAGTCTTATTGTAACTTGTTATGCCATATTCGCTAGATATCTCTAGGAGGCCTGCTCTTTTCTGAACAGAAACAGAGGAGGAATGGACCTGGGGGAGAGGAGAGGTGTGTATGTTGGGGGATGGGAGGGGAAGAGGGAGGGGAAACTGAAGTCGAGATGTAAAAGAAATACATGAAAGAAGAATAAAAAGAAATCAATTTAAAAAAAACTACAGAATGGATGAAGGAGCTGGGCAATTTCTTTTGCTTGCCACATACATTCATTGATAAGTTAACTTAAAGGTTTGTAAAGCAAATCTAATTAGGGGTAAAGTTCAAAATAGGTATAATCATTAATGCACACATAGATTTTTAAAAAGAAAATGGCAAAAAGATTAGATTTTTACATTCTAGGAATGCCTATTTATATTTTAGTAAATATTATTTTCTCATTTACTACATTGATGTTTGTCTTGGTATTTGGTGTTGTCATGCTGAAATGCATGTGTATTTATGTAATTTAGTAAGATAATTTCATACTAAATACTCAACTCTTGAAGGAAAATAAAAAGAAAGAAACCTTTTTATTTTCCCCAAAAAGAAAGTGATTTCCCTGTGAAAAAACAGAGCAAAGTTCAAAGCCAAAAGAGAAAAAATTAAAAACTTTCTACACATGACCCTTAACTACAACAGATAGCCATTGTTTTGTTGGTTAGAGAACACATAAGATTAGCATAATACCATATATACAGTCTTGTTAGACTTCCGCTCACCAAAGTCGTTCTGAATTATTACTAAGCCTTTGCAAATGCCACTCAAGATGATTGCTTGGTCTATCGTGCCCAGTCATCAAGTTTGCTGATCCATTTCCCTAATGTTACGAGGTGCTAACTTCCTGCAAGTCTTCAACTGAGCAAAGATGCTGTGATCACAGAGGGAAATTATTTATCTGCTCATGGAATCTTGAACCTGCAAGGCTGCTCTAGGTGAGCGGATGGCAAAGTCTCTCGTTTTGTAGAAGATGAAGAGGACACATTGCCCTGGTTTGTCTGGGAGCGCACAGTGAAACAGTGGCCGATCTGGGTCTATGACCTGCATGGTTTTAGCAACTACAAGAAGGTGGAGGTGCAAGTGCACTTTCTGTTGGCCGACACTCAGCTTGATGACACAGCCTTTGGCGTGGTAGCCACCAAAGATGTTACCCACGATGAACCAAAGTGCTGGAGCTTTGCATGAGTGTGGACTTACTGGTGTGAGAGTCTTGGGTGTGCATGCCTAGCTGAGCCTCTTGTCTGTGAGGTGGGATCCACCTGAGCTTCCACTAACTATGTAAGTACATGTGGCAGAAGCTAGTCTACCATCTTAGCCTCAGATCTCTCCGTTTTCCTAAATTAAAAAATTATTTTATGTGGACAGGTATTTTGTCGGCATGTATGTCTGTACCACATGTGTGCCCAGGGGCCATGGAGGCCAAAAGAGGCTGTCAGATTCCCCTAGGACTGGAGTTACAGACAGTTGTAAGCCACAGTGTGGGTCCTGAGACTCTATCCTGGATCCTCTGGAAGAGCAGCCAGTGCTCTTAACTGCCATATCTCCAGCCCCAGCTTCTTCAGTGAGGGAACCACAAGCATGGAGCTTTTCATGCTCTAGCCTTTTAGGTTCTAATCTTCCTCCTCCTCCTTCTCTTCTCTTTTCTCTCTCTCTCTCTTCTTTGTCAGTTTCAAATCCAGTGGCCATCTTGTGCCCTGTGGATGGGAGTTCCAATGGAAACCTCACAGATGAGGTTTGTCTCCAACTGCTCAGCCGGGGAGTGAGTGGGTATGTGAACTCAAAGCTATTAGATTGGAGAAAATGAGTTCCCACTACCATAAAGTACATATTATCTTACTGTTGGAGTAGGGGATCAACAGCCTGGAGTTAACTCAACATCTAGAGTAAACTAGCAAGTACTTAGCATGGGCCTGGCTCTATTGTGAGAAAGTTTTGTCTAGCTTCCTCGTTGTTCAGCTCTCCCTGATGCTTTCAGCTTCAGTGGGAATTCCCACGGTGTTGCAGTCTTTGAGTTTGACTATATTCCACGAGACTCCACCTAGCAAGTCAGAACTGAATATGATTGATTGTTCAAGGGACTTCTGAATTCTCGAGTACTGTAATAGTAGCACAGGAGATCCCGCTTCGTCTGTTTCCTCATGTGTTTCTAGGCTTGGACTTTTCTTTCTTCCTTTTTACTGATTTTTTTGAAATACTTCCCTTGGACTAAAGAAAACAGTACTGAGAAATGTTAATGCAATTAACATTTAGCAATTAACTATTAGCAAATAAAGTTATATTGCACTTTGATGACAAACAAGTATAACCTTCCTTGCCTTTCGTGTTTCCAGTTGATTATGTATGACCGTGATTCCATTTTTTAGATCCCAACTAAGCAAACACAGTCTGGGTGGAGGAGAAATGCTAAGGAGAAACAGTCTGCAATGAAAATCTACCAAATCACACTTCAGTTGAGCCCTGAAAGGATGAAGAAGATGGTATTGGAAGAACTGTTGGGGATTTCTGTTGAATGGGTAGTCTGTGATGTTGCACCTCAGATTCTGTGGGTTATAAATGTCCTTTACTAGGTTCATGAATTCATTAAACCAATGTGTGCTGAGCTCTACTGTGTATCTGGCAATGGATAAACGTTCTTTCTCTGAGAAAGGCCAGACTCCTGGTCTATGGTTCTTAATACTGGAAAGCAGATGAGGATAGAGTCTGTGAATGAGTGTACTTCTCAAATTTGCTCCATTTTCCACTGGCCCAGGTCAAAACCAGAATCAGATTTACCTCTCTCTCCTTTCCCTATTCTCTGTCTCCAAACCTTCAGAAGTTTGGTTGACTCTGCTCTCCAATGTATCCAGAATCCTGCTGAGCATCAACATTCATCTCTGCTTCCTGGCTGTACTTGCCAAGCAACCAGCTGTCCCACAGTCCTGCCACTGTGACTTGCCCACCATGATGTTCAGTACTCCCCAAGTGTGAGGCAAAAAACAAACAAACGAACAAACCCCTTTCTTCCAGAAGTTGCCCAGTCTGTCAGGGCAACTAATCCAGCAAATTTCTTGGAAATAAGTAGACTAAAGCATATGCAAATCCTCCTTGTGAAGAGCAGGAGAAAGAAAGAAAGAGAAGGGGGAAGAATGGAGAGGAGAAAAATACAGAGGGCATAAAAAACTACAGATAACTTTACTCTTAACAATAGCAACAATAAAAAATATCAGAGAGCATAAGATAAACTGGCAACTAATATTATGTGAATAGTAATACTTACAAAGTCTGTGTGCAGAACCTGGCCATTGAGCCTGACAACCTGAGTTCCATCCATGGGACCTACATGGTGGAAGGAGAGAACTGACTCCAGAGTTGTCCTCTGACCTCTACACATGCACTATGGCATGTGTGTGCCCAAACGCATACGCACAGTAAATAACACTTTTTTTAAAAAATGTTTTATGAACACTGATCAATAGTAGCATTTAGCAATAGTGAGATCAGTGAGTACTAATATATCTGTTTACTGTCTCAAGACTAAAGTGAGCTAAGGGCTGTACAAGTGGAGGACACCCACTGCAGCCATGCTTGGGGATGCCCACCCCTAGACTCTACTGTGTCTCCTGGTGCCTATGGGTGTGAGCCCTGCTCTTCTCGAACTGGTTCATGACTTGTAGGTTCTGAGGCATTGACATGTCTGAGACGATCAATGCAATGTTCTACAGTGGACTCAGAGGCTTTGCTAAAGCCAAATGGGGGGTTACTGTCTTGTTTCTTATGGTGAAAAAAAGGTTTTACAACACCTTGCGCCTTTCGCTGTTCTTGTCCTGTCCTGAGGTTTTGTTTGTCAGTGTGACATGCTTGCTCATTATTTTGGCCCTGCTGTGTCTGCTACCCTTCATCCTTACACCCCAGATAAGTGTTCCAATGTCAACCGTTATCGCCTCTGAATAACTGTATAACTCCAAGGGAGTACCCTGTGTCCCCAAATCTTGATTTCCTAGTTCATAAAATGAGCACAGGAACTTAAGCACCTGTTTCCTCTACGTTGTCCAAGAAAGTGATTCGATTCGATGAGGCCCTTGGAGAGGAGTTTTTCAGGCAATCTTTAAGTTGGAGGCCAGTAAGATAAAGACTTACTGGATTTCCCCAATCCATGTGCTTCTAAAGCCATCTTGATAGGAATTGCAGGGTTTTTGCTTTGTTTATTTGTTTATTTGGAATTTTAGAAATAGGATCTCACACACATCTCAGGTTGTCCTTGAACTTGTTATGTAATCTGAGGATGAAACTTCTGATCCTTTCTTCAAGTGTGAGGGTTAGAGGTGTGTACCACCATGTCTGATTTTTGCAGGCCCTCGTTTGTGTTAGGAAAGCACCGTACAGGCTGAGTTACATCTCCACCTACAGGCTTTTCTTTTCTTGCCTTAAGATGAGAGGAGATAAAGCTGGTCTTCCTGGGGATTTATGAGAACAGAGTGCTTCTGAGGGAAGCCTTTCCTCTTACGCTTCACCCATTCCTCCTTGCTTCCTTAGGAGCCGGGTGCCTCTCCTGGGGAGTGTCAGTTCACATCTTAATCACTTTGTGTGTAATCTCATTAGAGATAATCCCATTCCAGAAGTGTCAGTGTCTTCCCTGCTACAGAAGCATGGATCCCAGTCGCTGGCTTTGGAAATCCAATCCAGTCTGAGCTATGAATGCAGCAGCCAGAGCCGAGTTCTTCCTGACTCTTGAAAGAGAAGGAGGCATCTTTAAAACCATCATCCTCAATCTCCATCAGTCTTGACTTCAGAAAGTAAAAACATAACCTTTCATTTGATTTTTGTTTTTCAGTTTCAATGGAGCAAACATTTTTGTTGCTGTTGTTCACTTACAAAAAATTGATAATGACTTTAATGAGTTAATCTGGCCATTGGGCTTTCATATAGTTGTCCTTTTTTATTTGTGGGGGAAAGGAACTTATACTATTCAAATAAAAGATCTACACACAAACCCAGGATCTACAGAACAAGCATAAGACCGCCCTTCCTTTCTTCTGCTCTGAACACTGGCCTTATAGTGGCTACTGTCACCCCGTCCCGGGATGCTAGGACTGCAGTTCATTTCAAGCCACCACACTTAGCGGCTGAGGGCTAGTTTGAAGAATGCTAGGGATGAGCTGCTCACAAAGCACTTAGTTGTAAGCAGCAGTAAGTTTCTGCAGGAAATAACCCATACAGGGCTCCCCGTTCCCCATACCATGCATCACATTAAATGTGTGAACCAACTCCTATGGAAACCCCATCTCTCTCTGCCATTTCCCTTCCCCCATATGCAACAAATTCAAACCTTCATATTCTTGAAGTGGTGGTAGTGGTGTGTTGGGGGGGAGAGACTGAGGGGGTGGAGAACAGCAGTCTTTCTCATTTGATGGTTTGAAAAAAGAAAAGATGTTGGTACCACTCACTGACTGGCTAATGAATAATCAGATTTCACAGCATGAGCGCTGGGGTGGTAATTTGGTTGCACGCCATGCTCCAAGCCCATGGAATAGTGCTTCATTAATGTGAAGACCTGTATAATCAAACAATTAGCAGTCTCTCTGCAACGAAAGCAGCTTTTCATCAGCATATATACTTTGTCGAAAGATGAGTCCCAAATCAGTGGATCTGACAGCAGCTAGACTTTTACTAACACATGACAACGTAACTCGGACAGGACACCATCCTTTTGTCTAGTATCTTGAGCCAAACAGCCAGCAGCAACTTGCACTCTGGCATTGCTGAACAGCATTGAGTGTAGGAAATGCAGATGGGCTGCGCGTCTTCTGGTTTTATTTATATGCACTTCCATTTTGTGGCATCCGTTGTTTGTATTTTACACTCTTCATGGTTTAGACGCTGGAAAGATGCTGTATTATCACTGGGAAGAACTTTGGTCCTTCTTTTGTTTTGCTCATACATGGATGATTCCTGTTATCTTCACTGTAATAGAGCTGATTAGCCTCTCCGGAGACTTTGTCTCCACAACTGTGGAGAAAGGGTGCTGTTTTATGGCAAGATCTCTCATTTGCTTTCTTGACTGATTCACATCAAATGAATGCCCAACAGGATTGCTCATACGACCAGTAGGGAGAAACACTGGGTTCCTGGAGCCCCACAGTTTCAAGTCTTTCTATCCCTTAAACAAGCTCTGGATATATTGGGTTGATTTCTATATACTGCTCCCAGTGCTAAGGGGCGACGCATACCAACTCGGCACATTTCTTTTTTTGAAGGTAAAATGCAAACAATTAGTGAAAATGAAACTGTTTGATGATTCGTTTACATATTCCAAATTAGAGGCATCAAACCTTTTTTGTGAAAGGCCAGATAGCATCTATGTAGGCTGTGTAGGTCAAAAGGAGAGTTAAACTCTTCACAGGCACTCGTACAATGATATTTGAAAAACATCTCTTGGCTTGTGTGTTTTCCTGAAAACCTGCCACAGGCTGAGGCTGGCTGGTAAGCCATAGTTTGCTAATGCATGCTCTAAATCCCAGGCTTTAAAAACATCTCCCATGACTGAGCAAGTAGCAGCTTCTCTGTGCTGTCAATTCATGCACAGTTGCTGTAGGGTGGGGATAATGGAAGCTTTGCAAATATCACATCCTTATGCAATAGCGAAGCTCTATAATGACAATGAAAAATTAGGCAGATGGATGGACTTGATTGTGACCAGAGAGAAACCATGCACTGCCTTGCTATCCTTGGTGTCTTTTCATTGACTGAGGATGGTAGTGAGCTCAGTTCATGGAGGTTGTTAGTAAACTGGTTGCAAAACATGAGTTTTTCCACTCTGTGAGTTTGGCCCCGGGGTTTCATTACCAACAATGTAAGTAAATTGGTTACAACAACTCTGGGGAAAGGTGTCCTGACTTCCTGGGGAGTCAGGCAACACCTTGAGCTGCTTAGGACAGCTCTGATGGCTGAACTGCAAGGAGACAGTTCAGCCCTGGAGGGCGAGGTATCCAGGATACCTGGAGCTGCTCAGAACAACAGCTCTGCCCTGAAGGTGTCCCAGACACCTGGAGCTAGTTAGCACAGCTCTGATGGCTGGAACTGCAAAGAAGCAGCCCATCCCTGGAAGGGAAATTTTTGTGACTTCTCGGGAGAGTCAGGCCTAGAACTGCTTCAGCAGGGAAGGGTATCCTGAATCTTTGGGAAAGTCAAGGTGTACCTGGTGTGATGGAGGATGGTCTCCCCTTAGGATACAGCAATCCTGCTCCTCTCCTGGAGACCCTCAACAGCTGAGCTTTGCTCAGGCTTCACTTAAAGAGGCTTCCTAGCAGAGCTCTGCTTCTCTGGCCTAAGATGTTGCTTCTTTTGTTTGACTCTGTGAAAGGGGAAACCCCTGCAGAAATGTAGCAATCTCCTCCAGCTCCAGAGAAAAGTGTTACGTTTTACCTCCCCCCCCCTTCCGACTGAGTGACGTCTCAGCAAAGATCTTCTGTTCAGCTCCTTGCTCTGCTCTTTCAGCTCTCTCTTGTTTTGTCCACTGGAGACATCTCAACAAGGATCTTCTCTACGCCAGTGAATGAACATCTTCACACCCAAAAAGCTCTTTTGAGAGATTTATTTGGGAAGGAGGAGTCCAGGAGAGTAGCTGCCTCTACCAGGGTGGAGAGAACAGCTTTTTTTTTTTTCCCCCTTAACTGAAGTCTAGGGGGTGGAGTCAACCCCGGGTCCAGGGTTCTACTATCCTGCTCTGTGATTGGTTGTGAAACCAAGTCAGCTGGCCAGGGGCAGAGATGGCTCTGATCTGACTGAGCCAAACTGTGTTTCTTTCTGCCCTGATCTGAACTATCTTTCCCTAGTTCTGGGCTCCAGGGTCAGGGTAGGTTTCTTTAGCCAGCCCCTTTTCCCTACAGAGGTGGTTTGTGGATAAAATCTGGTTTATCTGATAGCCTTAAGACGATAGGGCTGATCTTTGGATATATAGAATGGTCTTCTACATTCTCATGGATCCAAGTTGTGTCAACTAAGTCAGTCCTCAAAACAGCTGCATGGACTGTCAAAAGCATAGCTGAAGAAAGACAATTCCACTCAACCTGGGAAAATGTATCCCCTTCATAACTGGAACCTCAGGTGACCTAGATATTGGAACTATCATTTATGAACACAATACCAGCAGGATGGATTAAGTATCATAAGGTTATGTCATGTTCTAACATGCTCTTTGACAGGCTATCCATTTGGCTGGTCAGGAGGAGATGGTACAGTACTTCTGTGCCCAGCAAGCTGTGTGGTGAGGACTGTCATGAGTTTTGTTAACAAGGCCAGGCAGCACATGTTGGAAGTTGGTGAGAATGGATCTGCAGTAGAGGGCCAGCCTGTGACACTTGCTGGCCAGTATTTTGATATGGCAGTGGATGGAGATTTCTAGGGCCCGCCTGCTTAGGTTCAGGTTCGGGTATGGCTTATCTTCTAAGGTTGGTGTGTTGGGGACTTGGCTCAGTGCAGTAATGTTGAGAAGTGGTACGCACCTTTAAGAGATATTGTGAGATCCTTATGTCACTCGGGCCATTGTCCTTGAAGAGGATCAGGTTGTCCTCTCAGAACACTTAGCTAGTCGTGAGAAGGGCACACCTGGGCTCACAGCGCTCTGGCTTACTGTTGAGATTTGATCTCTTCTGTCCACGTGTGTCCCAACTGTCATTACGTCATTGTCTCCAGAGCTGAGCTGGTGGCAGTCCATCCCCTTAAACTTCCAGAACTGTGCTCTAAATAAAACTACTTTTGTGGAGTCAGCTTGCCAGAGAGTTAGAGCAACATAAAAACAGACTGATACACTGCCATGGGCTGTTGTTCTCTACCCAGGTCTATTTTGCACTTAGGTGTGTGTGTGTGTGCATATGTGTGAGTGTAATGTGTATGTGTGTGGTACATGCACACATGTGTGTGGGGTCTATGGGTCCATGCACATTCTTAGAGGACAGAGGAAGGCTCCTTCCATCCTGCTCTACCCTCTCTGCCTTACTCCCTGATACAGGGTTTCTTATTGAACCTGGAGCTAGGCTGGTAGCCAGGAAGTCCCAGTTGTCCTCCTGTCTCTACTCTCCACAATGCTAGGGTTACAGGCATGTGTATGTGTGACCGTGTCCAGCTTTTGACGTGGGTGCTGGAGTTAAAACCCTGGTCCTCATCCTTGTAGAGCGAGCCTGCCTACTCACTGAGCCACCTCTCCAGCCCTGTTTCACATGGTTGTTAAAGATTTGCATAAGAACACAGAAGATATTCGTGTCAAGTCTTCAGATGGTGGTAAACCTGGACTGCTCACAAGTTCAGTGGGCAACAGAAGTGGGGGGATGAGTACAACTCTTTTTTTTTTTAAAGATTTATTTATTTATTATGTATACAGTGTTCTGTTTGCATGTATTCCTGCAGGCCAGAAGAGGGAGCCAGATCTCATTACAGATGGTTATGAGCCACCATGTGGTTGCTGGGAATTGAACTCAGGACCTCTGGAAGATCAGCCGGTGTTCTTAACCTCTGAGCCATCTCTCCCCCCCGCTTTTTTAAATTTAACTTTTAAAAAGATTTATTTATTATATATACAGTGTTCTGCCTGCATGCCAGAAGAGAGCGCCAGATCTCATTACAGATGATTGGGAGCCACCATGTGGTTGCTGGGAATTGACCTCAGGACCTCTGCAAGAACAGCCAGTACTCTTAACTGCTGAGCCATCTCTCCAGCCCCATGAATACAATTCTTAAAACTGACACTGTGAGCAAAATACAATTTAACTGTGGCAAAGACATCATTTATTATTTGAATTAAACAACAATAACTAATTGTACAAATTATGAATGGAGAAGCCTTTTCTTAACCAAAACGGAAATAAAAATTTGATCTTGTTTTCAGTATTTTCAGCAAGTCTATGGGGTAATTAACCCGTGACTGTGTTCATGGGACTCTGGCACCATGGAACTCAGATGAGTTCATGCAGCATGCTGATCTTACTGCCGTCCATTCCAGGCATATGGGGATGCTATGCTGGGAAGGAGTAGGTACAAGGATGGTTGACAGAAGATAGCTGTAGATTCAGGGGCACATGGGCTAGTCACGTTACTAGAGAAGTGTGGGCAATAGAAAAAACTAGGCCTCATTTGTCAGATCTCAGCTCCCTGACCCACTCAGAATTTCCAAGTGATGCTAGGGGATCTTCATTTCCAAATACTTCTCCAGGTGACTGATGAGGAGGCAGATTTGGAAGGTCAGATAATCAATGAAAGGAAAACCCTCTGGTGGTAAGATAACAATTAGCTAATGACCTAAATCTCAGGACAGTCTCTTTACCTGCCCACTGGCTTGGACTCTTAATGCCAGACTGTGTAATTTCTTTGATTAGGATTGTCTTAGGGTTTCCATTGCTATAAAAAGACACCATGACCACAGCAACTCTTGAAAACATTTAATCGGGGCTAGCTTACAGTTTCCGAGATTCAGTCCATTATCATGACAGGACATGGCAGCATGCAGGCAGACATGGTGCTGGATAAGGAGCTGAGAGTTCTACATCTTGATCCACAGGCAGCAGAAACAACTGTGTCGCTGGGCATAGCTGGAATAAAGGAGATCTCAAAGCCACCCCCACAGTGACACACTTCCTCCAACAAGGCCACACCTCCTTTTTTTTTTTTTTTCCAAACCACCACAAGGAACAAATGAGCCTTGCTGGCTAGTTGGCTCATACTGTACCCCTGGTCACCAAAATAGATGTGTATGTATGAACTATGGCTCTGATCAGTGTTAACCACACTTTTCTCCCCAAAGAACAGTTGAAAATTGCCACCCTCCATAGACTGTGGAACAAGGTGCATAGCAGGGAACACCTGTAGAGAGACACAGCTGCTGACAGACTTTCCCTTTCTTCCACTTGTAGGCTCTGAGTGTGTATGAGCATAGTCCACTTGTATCTATACCATCAAACCAACTTCTTCAAACACACCCTTCTCAGTGGCCACCGCACTCACTCAAGGTCTTAGACTTTTTTCTTTTACTTGCTTCTCGCATCTAGGTGTTTTCAGTTCCTGATGATTCTTTACTCTATCGTTTACCCCTGTTTTCATTACTCTGGTAAAAGTCTAATGTTAGTGTCCAGTTTCCAGTTTCTCCTTTTCTTCCTTCCCACGTGTATTTATTTGTCTTGTTCCCATGGCAACACACCTAACAGAAACAACTTACGTGGAGAAAAGTTTACTTTGGCTTAAGGTTTGGGGAGAAGAGTTCATCACAGTGGGAGAGGCATGCTGGACAGCAGTGAAGGTAAGTGTTTTGGGGCTCCTCACATTGTGGATAACCAGGAAGCAGAGAGATCAAGATGGAGTCAGAGTGGATATCACTCTCAAGGCGATTCAACAGGGACCCAGTCCTGCTGGGTAGACCACAGTACCTAGGTTCCATAACTCCCCCAAACAGTGCCACCAACTGGGAACCACATGCCACACACATAAGCCTATGGGAAACATTTGACATTTAAACCTTAACACCAGGACTGCCTAATTCAGTGACTGAAAGCATAGCTCTAGCCTTATTCTACCAAAAGCTTATAAGTTGAAGTCCAAGTACTCAAGCCTACATAAAAGATGTCCCAGTATCACATTCAGAGCAATTGTCTGTTGACGTATTCAGTAATGATTTGTGATGTGTCTGCTTTTTGCAAAGGCAACGAGACAACAAAGATGACCGAGCACCTCAGCATGCTGACTCTGGGCTCCTTCTGCTACCTCTTTCTCCTACCCATCTTTGAAGACAAATGCCACCCAGGTGCAATGCCTTCAGTCCCTTCTGGATTCTTTCCTGATTTCAACAATGAGAAATGACCTGCTCCCTGAGGCTCCTCACCATGCAGCATTGATGGATATTATCACCATTTTAATAGGCTGGATATTGACACATTGATTTTCTGTTAGTCTATAACCATCACTAGTGGTAGGAGCTGCTGGCCCTTGTTCTTCTGCAGTTCATCTAGCAATGTCCAACAGCAAAGATGTGCTTGACTAACAGTTTGATTCAGCTAGGGTAAAGACATGTTTGACTTATGGCACACATAACCATAAAAGCAAATAAAATGAAACACAGAAACTCCTCATACTTAGAATAAGTGTGTACCAGAGTTTTCAGCGACAAAGATCTGCACACTTGGTGGGCCCGAGTCATAACTGAGTGTGACGGTCCTCTTCTCACACTGAACACAGCCAGCTCTTAATTGTTGCCAACAGTTGTAGATGTAACCAACCGTCTTATTAAATAAGAAACACAGAACCAATGCAAAGAAGAAAGCCAAGAGATCAGAGCTAAGAGCCTTACCCACCTGCTGCAGCTAGCCTCTTGAGCCAAGAGACCTCTCCGGAAAGAGACCTACTTCCTGTCTGTTTGTCTTTATATAGACTTTCTGTTCTGCCTTCTCATTGGTTGTAAAACCAACCACATGACTGCCTCGTCACTGTCTGTTGTACAGCCCTCCAGGTCTTCTATGGTATTGAGATTAAAGGTGTGTGTCTCCAATGCTGGCTGTATCCTTGAACACACAGAGATCTACCTAGCTCTGCCTACCAAGTGCTGGGATTAAAGGCATGTGCCAGGAAGGCCCAGCTCTTCTATGTCTTGCTATTAGCTCTGAACCCCAGGCAACTTTATTTATTAACATCCAAAACATCCAAATAAAATCACATTTCAGTACAAATAAAATATCACCATAAACAGTCACTTTCTAGAAGGTTTGGGCTTGGAGACCTGGCTGGCTTCTCCCTCCCCTTCTCTTTTGGTACCCTGTATAGGAAGATAATTTTAGAGTTCACAAGCAATGATTGACTCTTAAAAAAACAAAGCATCTTCAAACAGGAAGCAGAAGAGTAAAAGACTGGCTAGACTATCTATCTATCTATCTATCTATCTATCTATCTATCTATCTATCTATCTTTCTACCTATCTAGGTGGAGGAATGTTTCAATAAATTAGCAAGAGCTCAGACATCCTCTTCAGTGTATCCCGATTAGGAGAAGGACTCTGGACAACCACAGCTCTCAAGATGCATTTGCGAGCGTTACTAGTGACATTCAACCCAGCCCTCTGTGGTGAGGGATGCACCATGGCAGGAGCAGGGAAGAAAAAATAGTCAGCACACTGACCACTGAGAGGGAAGGGAGAGTGACTCCTGTTCTTCCTGCCCTTCTTCTCTCCGTTTTCTTTTGTTGAGCACTGGGGATGGAACCCAAGGCCTTATGCATACCAGATGAGATATCTACCACTGAGCCATATCTACAGATTCCTAGTTGTTCCTTCTCTCTCTCTCTCTCTCTCTCTCTCTCTCTCTCTCTCTCTCTCTCTCTCTCTCTCGTTTGTGTCTGGGGGCTGTCAGAGGACAGCCTGAGGTGTCCATCCTCGCATCCCACCTTGTGAGTCTTATTTGTTATTTACTATAGTACCTGCATATGCCAGACTAGCTGACCTTGAGCTCCTGGGATTCTCCCATCTTGCCTTGCATGTACCAGAATTGCAGGTGTGCGCTATCACAGGCAGCTTTGTGTGGCTTCTGGGAACTAGAACTCAGTTCTTCAAATTTGCATGGCAAGGGCTCTAACCACTGAACCATCTTCCTAGTGCCTGTAACCCCGAGCTTGTCTTTTGAGATTCGTTAGGTTTGAGTGATTGCTAGAAGCAGCTGTTAATATTTAAAGTCATTCTTTTAAATAACCCTCATCCAGAAACTATTGTGAGAAAATTTGAAGATTAGGAAATTTAAGCACTTATTTAATATCTACCTGCCAAGCTTAAAACATACCAAACCTCCATAAACTACATGTTTTTCTCTTGACGAAATTAGGCACATGAAGCTACATCATACAAACACCATAAATCAGGGAGATTAGTTCGCTGGGTTGTTTCACTGGAAAACACATGATTATTCACTTATGATTGGTAAATATTAAAATCAAAAATAAAATTAAACCTATCCTTTCCCCATAAAGCTCAGCACCCCTCCCCCATACACCCTAAAAACAAGTGGAGGTTGATTCCTTTATTTTCTTCTCTTGGGATTTTATAGCTAAAAGGTTTTTTTTTCTTTTCTCTTTTTGCAAAAATAGCCCCAAAACTTAGATTTAACAAATCATTGCTGTGAGCTAACCCACATTCGAATCTAGAAAATGCATTTGGCATTATCCTTCTCTGTTCACATATATTTGAAGTAAATTACATCAAATTGTATTTGAAATACCAAACTGGCATTAATGGAAGCTTTTTTTGCTCCAGGCACCATTTTAAAATAGATGAGCATAAAAATGCAGACTGCACCATTAAGTTTATATGAAACTAGTGAGAATAAAAATCACCATGTAAGTTCTAATAAGATGTGTTTTTCATTCCAGTTTAATAACCCAAGACTATATTCATCTTGCAGTATAATAAATATACAGAGAGGAATGGATTCTTTTGTTGGCTTAACATGTTGAGGTTCCCTCCCCCCACCCCAACCCCCCAAGAAGATAGAGTTTTCTGGGAAGCTGGGTAAAGAAAATTCCTTAATATGGCAGTGTGGAGTATTATTATCATAAATAATTAATGTGCACAGCAGAAGAAAGCCGAGCTTCATTAATAATTCTTATTTTTAGTTGGCATAAGCTAGAGGTGCTGTGTCTTCTTTCATCCTATCTATGTCAATTTCCTTGATTTTAATTTAATAGATGTTAAAAAATTTAAAGGTGTGGTACATTATGCAGTGGGTTTTTGTTTTTGACTAAATAACATCCTACTGCTAATCTTACCTGTGGAGATATTTTTAGAAATGGAAAGAAGGAAGGAAGAGAGAGAGGGAGGGAGGAAAGGAGAGAGGAAGGAAGAGGTGGGGGGAGAGAGAAAGGGAGGGAGGAAGGAAAGAAGGAGAGAGGGAGGGAGAGAGAGGGGGATGGAGGGAGAGGGGAGGAAGGAGGAGAAGCTGTGATGAGGCTGGAGTATGGTCCCGATATCAGCACCTTCCATCTTCTGACATCTCTGGGACCAGGTATGAAGTTCCTTTAATCACCCACCCTAAATATTAAAGTGTTCTTACAGTGGCCTGGAGCTACTAACATTTTGCATTTGTGACCGACTCCATCATTTGTCAAAGCTCACACATCTTTGATAACAGGCATTTGTGTTGTGTTAGTTCAGCCTGAATGCAGCTGAGTTTTCCTCTTAACAGAGCAAGGAAGGAAACAGAGTCCTTGCTGCTGAGGTCAGATGGGCTGCATTCTCCACGCAAGACCAAGGAGCGGCCATGCCCTTCCAACATAGGATGGTTAGAAAATGAGTGGAATAGATATGAGACAGTTATTCACCAGGATTTCAGGGCCTAGGGGTGGTGGTGGTGGGAATAAAACCAAAATGAAAGGCAATTGCAACCACCTAAGGGAAGAATAACTCTGACATGAAATTATTCGAATCCCCAGTTTACAAATCTCTGTAGCTTTCCCACTGCACACCGTCACTGAGATGTTTTGTTCCACTCACGGAGCCCCTAATCTAGCTTGCCTTCACCTGGCAGGTATCTAGACACTTTCCATGTGGTTCAGCTAAGATGAGGACTGAAACCCAAGCTGCACTGATAATACCATCTGAGGAGCTTCCGGGGCTCGGTTGAATCCCTGGACATGTAGTGGTGTTCCTGGAATTCACTGCCATTGCGACATGAGAGTAGCAACCCTTGTGCCTCGTTTAGATTTCTACAGCCACATCTGGCACTTGGTAGCCTCTGAGCTGTGCCCCAGCAAGGCCGTCTTGTTGCTAGAAGGGGGTGGATTTTGCATTCCCTGATTCATTTCTCCAACTTTATGGCTACTGACTAATTAGCAAAATGCCTTGCATTTATGGAGCGACTACTGTGTATTACCTAACACATATCTACCTGATCCTCATAGCAGACTCAGGATGAACAAGTTAGCTAGCTAAAAATAGCATTTCTTTGCCCATAAAATGTAAACAATAATATTCGTTGTCTAAGAAGTTTAGTAGTTGTCCATGTCTGGTTATAACCGGTTCTAGTTTACTTTCCTACTGCTGTGGCAAATATCCTAACAAAAGCAAGTTAGGGTTGAGGGACTCTGGGTTGCCTGTCACTGCAGTGGAGTCAGGGCAGCAGGGACGCAAGGCAGCCGGTCACGTGACACCTGCTGTCCAGGGCAGAGAACAATAGCTGAATGCGCACATGCTGCCTTCTCTGTCCACACGGTCCAGACCCCCTTCCTGGGGAATGGTACAGCCAGCAGTGGGCAGGTCTCCCCACATCAGCTAACACAATCAGGATAATCTTAACCTGGGTGATTCCTCATTGAGACTCCCTATCCAGGGGATTCTAGACTGTCAAGCTGACAATTAAAACCAACCATCACACATGACTAAAAAGATTTATGAAAATCAGGATAGAAGTTAGATTTATTTGGAGATATAAACCTATGTCTCTGTAGTACAGACACACACAGACGCACACACATGTGCACACACACACACACAAAGACACACAATAAATACATGTAAAAACAGAATACAAAGCAAAGGTAATCTGGTGTCGGACATTCATATCACACTATGATGTGGATGTGCCCTCGGCCCTGCTGCTCGCTCCTGAGTCAGGAGTTGACCTGAAGTATTAGGCTATCTCTAATCTGGGCCGGTGCACTGAGTGCCTCTATTGCTTTGCAGCAGGAAGAGGAGCATTTGCAGAGAGTAGGATCAGCCTCGGGGTTCCTCCTCACTTCACAGGGACCCTTTAATTGCAGACATCGTTCCTGTCATCTTTGCAGCGGTTCACGCAGTGGTCATGCTCGGTCTTTTTCCATCCTCAGCTGTCTACTCTCTGCCACTTCTGAGGGGGGTGGTGTTTGAAGCTGGATTCCTGTGCGGGTTGTATACTCTGGACAGTAAGAGTAGCCCCTCTTGTTCAGTACTTGGAATGCGGTTGACCCCAGTAGAAAATGTTCATATGAATAGATCAGGGCACCGTGGAAGACACTCAGTCCCTCTAGGTCAGCTGGAAGCATGATTCTTTCTGTACCTTACCCACCTGGTGCCCTTGTTACTTGGCCCCATGAGTGATACCAGTTAGAAACCAACTGGCATTTGCACTGTCTGAGCTTGGCCTGGTCACTGTGGTCGTCCCCTTGTGCAGTGCCGTGGCCGAGCACCTGTTTGATACATTCCTTTCTGCAGGTGTCCCTTGCAAGGACACCGGTCTCCCCATCTCTCCTGTTCAATGCCGCAGAGAGTTACATGACCTAGCTTGAGGAACAGCTTAGCATTTCCATGGCAAAGAGTCCAAGGGGACAAACACACCTGTGTTTTAGTTGCATGTTTGCAAGGATAAAAAGCTTTTGTTTAACACTCCAGGGTCAATAATTGGCAAAGAAGAAAAATGATACAGGAGGTGAAAGTTGCCAGCCGTGGAGTCTCAGTATCCACACTGAAAAACAAATAAGTTCACCTGGGTCCCGGGCCGCTCCTGCCTTCTTTGGCCTAGCTGTGGTCTTTGCATTGTGGGGTATTTGATTACTCACTGTAAACTTTTGGCTGGAAGTCAAAAGGTTGGTCTGAGGAGGTGTGATTGTACTGCATGTGAAAGCCCTGACCTCAGATACACAGGGGTTGTGAAGAAAGGTGTATTCCAAAGTATCAGAACCAAACCAGGGAGAACACAGTGTGAAAGAGGCATGGGGTAGAGGAGTTTATTTAATGCAGTCTGACTTGGTTGGTGAACGGCACTTGCCACATATGAATATGGTCAAAATATTTTCTATACAATTCTCAAAGGACAAATAAAAACATTATTAAAAAAATTCTTATCTAAAATCATTTGTCTGATGATTGATGTGAGGGGCAGAACACCTAAATCAGAGTTCAGATATCTATTTCTATCCCCCCCTCTCTTTATTTGAATAGGGTCTCTTGTGGCTCAGTCTGGCTTTGAACTTGCTAGAGACTCAGCCCAGGACGCTGTGCATGCTGAGCAAGCTCTTCACCCACTGAGTTGCATCCCCAAGGCCCAGAGCTCAAACCTTGTCTGTTTGACTGACAGTGTAATCCTGGGCAATTTACTCCATCCCTCTGTCCCTCATTACCTCCTCTGTAGCACAGGGATGCTTGGGGGATATGGTAGGAATTAAAAATAAACAAAAAATGCTTTAAGTAGTTCATAGTATTTTGCAGGTACTCAATAACATTAGTTTTATCACTATTTTAATCACATGCTTTAAATAAATAAAACAATACGATTTCCATTTAATATTATTTATTCTTTCTTGGGTGTTAGATCAGGTCTATGTAATATTTTGGGGTGCCGGACCTTACTGTAGAGTGTGAACCAGTACAATGATGTACATTAATGTTTCCCCCAGTGGTTACTTGACTCTCCCCGAAGGAAACCATATCCCATTGTCGATGGGCTAATTTATAACGAGTCCTAATTTCTGCCACAATGAAAGCCAGATTTATATTGCTTGATCAGTATATTCCCTTCTTTTATTGGGAAACCAAGTTAAGATTCCTGGGCTGGCTTGTGAATCTAGGGAATTGAATCATCTCTGGGGTATTTCTAAGGAGCGCCAGTGGCTAGGGAAATGTCTGCAGGCATCAGGTTAAGGGTACAATTTCTGTGTTGTAGTGAGCTTTCCTTTGCTCTAGAAAATAAGTGATGGGAATTGTCTTCCCTCTGTGGCTCCCAGTTTCCATTTATAGCCATGTCTTTAGGTCCCTTTGGCATGTCAAATAACCCTTCAACTGCTGAACCACAGGACTGTCCCTTCAAACAGGACATTGCAAGTGTATGCTGACTAAATTTGCACTAATAACATCAACGGGGGCACCTAATTTGCCAGGATCAAAATGCCCCAGAATCATGCATTCAGGAGAATCCCCTTCTCTTCAAAAGGAGTCACTTCTGACATTTCCTGTCTGGGTAATTGTTTTGGTTGCCATCTGACCTTTTGACTCACAGCCCATGTGGCTTGTCTATCATCATTCCAAATACCAGCTATCATTCTTTCTGGTAAAATCAGAAGTGCCCTGTACTAGATTATTTTGCTCAATAAAATTTCAGATAGAGCCGGTTGACTCTATCTTTTAAAGTAGTCGATAAAATAAAATCCTCTAAGGCAGACCAGAAAATGACTTATCACAGAAGCAGGCCCAGGCAAGCAGGAAAGGGATAACATGCCAGTGTTTTTCCTTGCTTCTTCTCTGGTGTTTTGAGACAGGCTGCCTTTGTACTTGCTGAGCATGGCCTTGAACTCTGATCTCTCTACCCCTCCCCGCCCCCCCCCAAGTGCTGGGATATATGGATACCACGACCAACACAGAGATTATTCTTAAAATAACTTTGGGCCTGTTGGCCATCTCATTTGCCTCTATTCTGTCTAACAATGGAACATCATAAGCACCCTCTCCCCTACTTCCCCAAAAGAAAAAAGCCTTACTCCAGAAAATTTGCTCCGGAAAGGATGTAGCTAAAACAGGGTTTCAACAAAATCTATGTCCTAAAGTGTTTCATTTTTGATTAAAACATATCACACTTGAGAAATGATTGAACAACTGGTTGGAAGTCACAAAAATATTAACTCTAATGAGCTCATTTAAATAGAAGCAGACGTGCCACCCCGCTGGTTGTCAAAGTTTTCAAAGACGGTTTCTCTCCAGTAAGCAGGGTCCTGCAGACGGTGTCCATCTGTCTGCGAGAGCATTTGACGCACTCGGGAGGAAGCGCTGCTGCGGAAGCGCCATTTGGAGGTATTGATCCCTTGATGGCTTGGCTGTCTCAGTGGGAAACCAGAGTAGCAATGGGCTCAGGCAGGACTCACCAGTGCCAAGAACATTTGTTTTTTAAAATTGGATTCATAGGTGGTTGGGATGAAAATACAATTATGCTTAATAAAGATGCCCTCTTTGAAAGGCAGAATGGACTTCTGTAGCTCCTGGAAGCCTTCTTGATCTCCTCTTACTACTGTAACCCCTGTTTCTAGTTCCCAAGGTCTTGGCCTTGGTCTCCAAGGAGAGCTCCAAGGCACAGGGGCTATGTACTAGGTTCAGTGGTCATCACTGGTGAACTAGAGAAAGCCAATGTCCCTAAATGGTAAGATGTTGGCTGAAACTGCTGCCCTCATCACACTTCTGTTTCCTCAATGGTAGAATTCCAGGCAGAGAATGAAGTCTGGCTTTCCTAGTTTAAAGTGGAAGAAATGGAAGCTTTTCATGAGATCTTTGATCTTCATGCTCATCTTTTCCTTTGGAAAAGAGAAATCCCTGAACTATCAAAGTCATACTTTGCAAACTGAAATAGAAAGTGGTTGGTTTAGAGACCCCTGAAGAGCTAGCTTAGTGTGCTCTGCTTTGGGGGTCTTTGGGTCATCTTTGCTGCCATACTGGGGATGGGGGTAGTAGGCTGAGGTGCTCATCGTGTTAGCTGAATGACTAGCCCATGGAAGACCAAGTTCCTCGTCACTATTCTAAATAGCTAGTTCCTAGGCACTGGTGGTGCATTGAGAGCTGTGGATAGAAATATATGAAATAATATCTAATATCTAATGGAAATAACTAAGAGAAAAGACTAAACAACTTGGTATGGATATACTCATGAACAAAAGAGAATGTGAGGTGACATGCAATGTAAGATCTTTTGAAATGTTTCATTTGGGTTTAAATGGATTTGGCTTCAGGTAAAGTACTTAGAGAAACTGTGGTGACCATTGTTTCTCTTCATATTTTCCATATTTGTTTTGATTAGAGGTTCATATGAAAGGGAAATTAAGTAAATCAATACAAATTTGCTTCATAGAACTTTTGTTGTTATTGTTTATGGCATATGCTCTCAGTATGTAGTTCTGTAGTTCGGCTACCCTGGAGATTTCCATCATTCAGTCTCAGCCTTCTGAGTACTGGGATTACAGGCATGCACCCTCACACCTGGGATTACAGGCATTCACTCTTACACCTGGGATTACAGGCATGCACCCTTACACCTGGGATTGCAGGCACGCACCTTCACACCTGAAATTATAGGCATGCACCTTCACACCTGGGATTATAGGCATGCACCCTCACAATTGGGATTACAGGCATGCACCGTCACACCTGGGATTGCAGGCATGCACCTTCACACCTGAAATTATAGGCATGCACCTTCACACCTGGGGTTACAGGCATGCACCCTCACACTTAGGATTACAGGTGTGTGTACCCTCATACCTGGCTTCCATGACACTTTTTTTTTTGAGGAGCATGCAGAATATTCTTGTGCTGCTTTTCTGCCATTTGTGACCTCCCTCCCCTCCCTCCTTCTTCCTACAAGGCAAGTCACACATGCCTTCTCCTGGCTCATCTTAGAGACTGTCTGAGAATAAGAGTGTCCTCCCCAACAAACGCACCTGATCCCCTTGCCAGGCCAGCTCACTTCCTGGGTACAGACACCAAAGTCCCTGTGCCAGCTTTCTTCTTATCGGGGCAGGGATCTGTTGATCTCACCTGTTCACAGACTTTCATTAGCTAATCTTTCCAAAATGAAACCATTCTACGCTGTGAATGGGACTGTAAGGTCCAGTCTCTATGGGAATCAGTGTGGGGGTTCTTCCAATACCAGGATCAGGTCCACTATATGACCCAGCTAGAAGTAATAGACTCCAGAGTGTTTACCTGAAGGACTCCAAATCAACATGTCAGAGAGACACTTGTACATCAACAGACTTATGTGTTCAACAATGGTGGCATGGGTAAGGACAGCTTGGCAATATAAACACAGGGGAATTATGTGTCAATAAGGAAAGAATAAAGTTGTATCCGTTTTAGGAAAATGGATGCAACTGAAAATAATTGCATCAAGGGAATGAAGCCAGACTCAGAATAAGTCTATTTTTTCTCACTGGTGGTTCCTGGGTTCTATATGGTCACATAAAATCCCAAATAAGTAGCAAATGAAAGTAGAAATTAAATTGTCTAGGGGGACAAAGGGGACTAATGGGAGTGTGTGTGGGGGGTAGGACCACGTTCAATAGGTGATATGTACCTGCAGGGGAAAACATCAGGTTAGTTAATAAAAGCATCAAGAAAAAGATATTTATATTGCATTTTAAAATCATCCTTGCATCTTAAATTGTTATATAATTTTATTGTTTATATAAATCTTTATTATAGTTTTTTAAAAGGAATTTGAGCTTCTGAGTATTTTACATTTTAGCTGTCGTGGGTGTGCTGTTTATATTTGCTTGGCATATGGCTGTCTGTAACAAGGGTGAGATGGATTTCTGTACCATGAGGACCCAGCGATGCTGGAGAGGAGGCTGGGGGAGCAGGCTCTGAGGCAGAGCTGTGTAACCGCCCTCAGTCTTTCCCTGTTTTTAATATTAAAGGATATGGAGAGAAACAGGACAGAACACAGTGTTCTGGGAGAGCAGCAATCAAATGCCCAAAGCTACTGTTTACTTTTTGGAATGTTTTATGAAGGCATTGCTTGGAGATGAGAAAGAGGACCTAATAACAGCCTTTCAGTTGCCGAAATAGAAAAGCAGAGCAGACACGATAATTGAATTTGGTTTGGATGGTCACAATCTGCGTGATCTTACAGCTGTATTTTCTAAACCATACGCTTGACTTTCATACATGTTCTACGTTTTGTTTCCTTTGCCCAATGCAGTGTTCGGAAATGCCTAATTACTCTGTGAGCCTGCCCAGTTTTCCTTTGTTTTAGTTTTTTCTTCTCTTACAACTGAAGATGCTTTGTCTTTGTTATTTATTGGTGCTCTGGTCCCTCACCTAGCCCTCAAGGCAGGTAGCAGGGGATTTGGGTCAAAGGAAACCCTAAAATTATTTTCATGGAAAAATATAAGAGAGAATAAATGAGTGTGGCTCATCCCTTAGGAACTAAGGTTCACGGCTACTTGCCCTTTGCCCTGCATAAGTCAATGCGGTGTTCATACCAGGTGAACAAAAGCAGGAAGAGTATTCGTTGTTCTTCAAGATTAATCACCATTTGGGTTCTGGAGCTTGAATTCCACAGTAGTGCTATAATCTGACCTAAATTCCAAGTCCTGATTGTGTGCTATATAAACATTGGTGCCCCAATCCATTTTTGGAGTTATTCAAGAATTACCATGCATCCCAGTAGACATTCTCTTGACCTTGGGTGGTTGTAAAAAAAAAAAAAAACAGTTCCATGGCCTTGCTATAATTTAATATTGTCCTCTAGTGTTTATGTTATGAGTTTGGGACATCTGGGAGCTCCTAGGATGACTCTGGAATTGGAAACTTAGTGTTATATATATGAACTTGCCTGGGCATGCAATATTAAAAAAATAAAAGATCTATTTTGGTTGGACTCATAAAAGTTGTTAGACTGTGTTTGTCTTCTTTACTCTGTTTCTTGGCAGCCCAGAGAAAAATAGCTTCTAATACTTAAATAAAATGTTCATAAAGTATTTCCAAATTTATTATCTCATTTGATCTACATAATCATGGTGTGAATTATTGCTCCATCTCCTTAGAACAGTTGAGGAACTTGAGTCAAAACTGACCAATAAAGGATAGGACTTGAACAAAGAGCCACTTGTGAGTTTATTCATTCATTTTTTCCTTCCTTCCTTCACCAGTGCTTGCTGAACATGTGTTATGTGTCAAGTATGATGTTAAGGGCTGAAAATACAACTCAAGACACATTCTCTAGGAGTTTGTTATCTAGAGAGGATGCCAGTTGCATATTAAAAATTAAATAATTCCTTAATTGCAGGTGTGAGATATGCCATGAAGATAAAATATAATGGACAACAAGAGTGCACACAAAAGACCTATCCTAACCAGTTAGCTGCAGAAACTATCTGCTCCAGCTAGCTTAAGAAGGAAAAGTCTTATAGAAAAGCTGGGGGTCTAATTGAGTGGCAGGATATTTGCTTAGTATGTACAAAGCTCTAGGTTTGGCATTACAGAAGGATGAGGGGAAGGGAAGGAAAGAAGGAGTGAGTGGGGGAGAGAGAGGAGGAAGAAATGGCAGGAACTTTAGAAGAGATGGGTAACCAAGCTAGGGTATGGCTGTCAGGAGCCACAGCAGCGAGCAAAAGCCCCCAAGTCATTAGAGGAAGACTTCGGTGGCAATCTCACTGCTGACTCCTCTTGTCCCTCAGGAGGCACCTGTGGTGGCAGAGCTCCTAGACCCTTGACCAGGTTTTATGTTTGCTAGCTGGGCCCCATGTCCAAAATATTCTACAATTTCCCAAAACATCACCACCCTCTGAGGACCATTTGTTCAAATACATGAGCTTCTGAGGGGCATACTGCACTGAATACTTCACTTTTTTAGAGTATTTATATTTAGGAAAGAATGTGGAAACATTTAAGATGTTAGGGGAAAGGACACAGAGCTGCAGGAAAGAACGTTCTGTGTGCTGCTGACAGCCTGTTGGGTGGTTCAGATGCAGAGTGGAACTTTCAGCACTGGAGTTACTGGAAGAAGGCCAAAATAGCTGGACTATACCAAGGAGTAAACAGGGGTCCTAGAGGATTTCAAAGAGAAATGAAATCGTATGTTTTGTGAGGTCTGTGGGAAATTGTTCTAGCCTTTTTAAGAGTGACCCATTCTACTCTTCTCTCTACTCCTACCCATAAATCTGTATGTAATATTAAAGTGCCAATTCCCTAAATTCACCTTTTGAAGAAAGAAAGAAAGAAAGAAAGAAAGAAAGAAAGAAAGAAAGAAAGAAAGAAAGAAAGAAAGGAAGAAAGGAAGGAAGGAAGGAAGGAAGGAAGGAAGGAAGGAAGGAAGGAAGAAAGAAAGAAAGAAAGAAAGAAAGAAAGAAAGAAAGAAAGAAAGAAAGAGTATGATCAATGGTAATCATCATTGTCAACTTGGCTAGATTTAGAATTACCTAGGAGACTTGTGAGGCACACCTCTGGAGTGTCTGTGAAGGTAGTGCTCTGAGTGTGAATGAATGAATCTCAATTAGGCTGGGGGTCCAGACAGAATACAAGGGAGGAGGGGGTGGAGCCAGTTGATCTCCAGCCTTTGTCTCTCTGTCTCCTGACTGTGGATTCAGTGTGACCAGCTGCCTTATGTTCCTCCCTCCATGTCTTTTTGCCATGTCAGACTATGTCTCCTCAAACCAAGAGACAAAGCAGGTCCCCTCTCCCTCAAGTTGTTTTTTGTGAAGTATCTGGTAAAAGTCATGAGAAAAGTAACTGAGTAAAGTCTTCACAGTCCCATTTTAGTAGGTGCACTTTGGAGGATCTTAAAAACTGTATTTAAATTTTTTAACTTTTTATTTCTGAGCTCTCAATTATCTTTTAAAACATTCTCTTTGAGGGAATGCAGTGGCCATCCTGGGTTCATATGCTCTAAAATTTAAAATGAATAGTAATATTAAATTTCTTTACATGTATAAATTCATGTTTCCTTCATTTTTGACAAATCCAGACAGTTTCTTAGCCTTTTAATTTTCAAGGATGATATATGCCAATGGAATGGAGTTCTGAAGCCAGTTTAAAGTCTGCAGTAGTTTTGACTTTAGATTTTATTTTATTAAAATACACACACACACACACACACACACACACACACAGAGAGAGAGAGAGAGAGAGAGAGAGAGAGAGAGAGACAGAGACAGAGACAGAGACAGAGACAGAGACAGAGACAGAGAGAGAGAGAGAGGAGCTGCTCAATGTGTGCATT
Source organism: Peromyscus leucopus (assembly GCF_004664715.2). NCBI lineage: Eukaryota > Metazoa > Chordata > Mammalia > Rodentia > Cricetidae > Peromyscus > Peromyscus leucopus. The sequence goes on from NC_051067.1 coordinate 15,400,557, forward strand.
GGGAACTGAACTTGGATCCTCTACAAGAGCAGTGAGCACTCTTAACCACCAAGTCATCTCTCCAGCCCCCTATTTTAAATTCTAATATTTTCTGATGGTCACTAACCTTAAAGATTTGCTAGGCTTTGGACAATTTGATGGCATTCTCACAGAGTCAGGGAGACTATTTATACAACTTATACCTGTCTTCAGTTGTGTTTAAGCACATCAATTCTCCTGTGTCTATGAGCTGCACGAGACCAGGGACCATCATTTGTTCTGTCCTGAGAGCTTATTTAGTGTTTGTTAAGTGAATAATGGAATTTGTTCTGTACTGAATATCAAGACAGTAAAGACCATCTTACTCCTTAAGTAGGATATTTTTGAGATGTTCTGGGAATATTGTGCTTCTTGTCCTGATCATTGGGAGAGATCAATGTAGACTGATAACCCAGCTCCTCCACAAAGGACATCAGACACAACAAAGCAGTAGCAGAGCAGATGTCTATATAACTCTCTGCCTGCAGGGATGCCTCAAGACTCAGAACATTTCTTCTATGGAGGAAAGGCATTGATGGCAAGGTCTTCATTCTGAAACCTTGAGGGACACACACATCTTTGTGGAGAGTCAAATTTCTTTGAGTGAAGGTAAAGGCTACAATAGCTTCTGGAGTTTCAGTAGACTGTCTTAAATTGAGCTGTCCAAAGTGTTCCTTCTCACTGTGCAGCTGCAGATACTTCCAGTCTGTACTCTGGATCCTGATGTTGTCCCATCGAGCTCTGGGAAGATGAGATGATGTTCAGAGTGGAGTGAACTAACCAGTAGGTAGTTCTTGTTTGCATTTTCTGATCTCTGTAACAGTCTACTGAGCTCATGTTTGTTGTCAAAATACTTCCAGCACAGTCTGTCATTCCTTCTTCTAAAGGAGCAATTTTGTCTGCCCTTGAAAATGATGTCATAGTGCATGACCAAACAGCCAGTGGTCCTCAGAGGCTTCTCCGTGCTGACTGCCATTTCTCCATCTGGCAGGAATTGCTTCCTCTAGAGGTCTCTTGAGTTGTGTGGGAATTTCTTTTGGATATTTCTGTGCTTAATTACATGGATAAACCTAATCTCTTCTCATGGCCCTTTACTCTCAAGGAGAAGAAAAACATAACCATGTCCCAATTTATCAGATATTTTATTTTACTGAGATGTAATTTCATTTGATGTTATAGTACCCAAGGGTATGCACCATTCATTAGCTAAGAACATATGCTTGTCTGATTTATTGCTTTTGACAAGTAAGGATGAATGCTCTCCTTCAGTAAATGAATGGGCAAATACACCATGATCCATTCCTGAAATGAAATAGAACTCAACAGTGAAAACAGACAAACTATTGATTCACACAGCACAGTACAGATGAATGTCAGACTCACTTTGCTAAGTGAGAGAAGCAAGACCCAAAGTTAACTAATGCACAGTTCCATGTATGTGGTACACTAGAAATGTAAAACTATAGTGATGTAAACCATGCTGGTAGATTCTAGGGGCTTGGGTTAGTGAAGAGGATTAGTTGAGTGTACAAAGGTAGCAGGAGAGATTGAGGTTGATGGATATATTCTTAGCCTGAACATGGCAGTGAGTACACAACTCTACATTGTCAAAACCAGAATGCTAGATTCTAGTAAGTGGATTTAATTCTATATAAAGTAATGTAAAGCTATATAAAGTCAATCTAACATCAAATTAAATAATAGCAAGACAATCACCATATTTACATGGCAGCCATATTTGTAGCATGTGGAGTAGAACTGAGGCCTGCCAAGGTATATAAAATTAGAATTTAAAGTTATATTTTCGAGCTATGCTCTGTTGAATATAGCACATCTAAATACATCATTAGATGATTTTTTTAAAAAGGCTTTCTCCCTAGTTCTAGGGGATAGCAGGTTTTCTTTAAGGGTGTGGTCCGTGGTAGATTGACCATGATCTCGTAGATGGCCCCATCCCTATGAGTATATGGGTAGCACAAATTGGATTCAGTAGGTTATAAAAACAAAATAGGACATGGAGTTGGGAGGCACTGGGGATAGGAGATGGATCTGGGAGGAGTTAGGGAGAATTACAATCACAATACATTGTATGCATATATGAAGTTTTCAAAGAACTAATAAAAATGTCACATTTTTTAAAATGACCACTCCTGTAGGCCCAGGAGGTTAGGCAGCTGAGGGCTGGAAGTCCTCATTTAAGTTCACTGAATATTTTAATACCAAAGGATATTTGTCCAAATAAATATTTTTCAACCAATAAAGGAGGTTCCATGTGTTCCTCAGTGGAAAAATTCAAGTACATTTGAGTTAACTTATATTCATGATTTTATTCTGGTTTCTATTTTCTGTCCTGGTGGTTGAAGCTAGGGCTTTGCATGTGCTAGGCAGGCATGACCATTGAGCTATATTCCCAGCCTCAACCATTTCTGAGAGAATACATCGTATTTTCAGGACGGTCCAGTTTTGTTTTGTTTTTAGGAAATGCATTCTATGGTTAGCAATTTTCTCTCCCTTGGTGTTCTGTCTCAGAATTAAGCTAACTTCTTATCCTAGTCTATTCGGTCATCTGCCTCTCTCCCCATGGAGTCAGGGTGCAGCTCATCAATACTGTACTACCTTAACTAAGTGGTGGTGGAGAGCCAATTTCCTGGGGGCGATTCATAGAGATATCCCTCAACTCTGATAACAGCTCTTAACTGCAGGGGTTGGGGGTCAGGAGAGATGACTCAGAGGGTAAGAGCTTCCTCCATGTGCACACGCATATGCACACACACACACACACACACACACACACACACACACGGTGTATAAGAGTTTGTTATGTAGTATTTTATCTCACAATTGATACCTAACAGATTTTTGTCTCCCAGAGACAAAAGGTAAAATCCTGGGAAATGTGGATTTACCTTAGGAACAAAGTCCTAAAACAAATGTTTATCAGTTTCATCTTTTTGGCAATATGTTTTTTTTAAATGTTTCATTTTCCTTTGCATTCTACAAGTTACCTAGATATTTTCAAGAATTTTTCTATTATAGTTAAAAGTCAGTTTCTATACTTTTGTGCCAAACAAGCTTAATTACTTGGCTAAAAAATATGGGATGGTAGCAAATTGGGGCAAGTACTGGGCAGAGTCTCTGAACTTCTGGAAAAGTTGTAGGTTCTGTTCCAGTGAGCATGTGTCTCCAGCAGATTCAGACTCATTTGCAGGTGTCACCCCCCCCGTCACCCCCCCCCCCCCCCCCCCCCCGCTAGCTCATATCAGGTCCTTCTTGTTTCTAGAAGTCTCTGAAGACTTTGAATCTACCTGAGACGAGATTTCTCTTGCACTGATCCCTCTCCTCAATTTTTTTTTTCTTAAAAAGACATTTCAGCCGGGCGGTGGTGGCGCACACCTTTAATCCCAGCACTCGGGAGGCAGAGCCAGGCGGATCTCTGTGAGTTCGAGGCCAGCCTGGACTACCAAGTGAGTTCCAGGAAAGGCGCAAAGCTACACAAGAGAAACCCTGTCTTGAAAAACAAAACAAAACAAAACAAAAAAAAAAGAAAGAAAAAAAAAAGACATTTCAGCCGGGCGGTGGTGGCGCACACCTTTAATCCCAGCACTCGGGAGGCAGAGCCAGGCGGATCTCTGTGAGTTCGAGGCCAGCCTGGGCTACCAAGTGAGTCCCAGGAAAGGCGCAAAGCTACACAGAGAAACCCTGTCTCGAAAAACCAAAAAAAAAAAAAAAAAAAAAAAAAAAAGAAAAAAAAAAAAAGACATTTCTAACGTCTCTGAAATTCAACCCCTAGGCCCTTCAGTCTACACTAAATACTTGAAGAAGTGACTTAGCCATGCAGAGATGTTACAGCATTCTCTAGCTCGTAGTCCAAGAAAGGGTTTAATTTTATTTTGACATCTGGATAGGCACATTTAACTAAACTGTGCATTTTGGAATAGTTCCAAAGCACCTGAGGGTAGTTGCAGTGCCTTCGAGGTTTGCAGTAATGCAAAGATTTATATGCAGCATTTACCCCACGCTGGTTGCTCTTTTTCATCTTTTGATTTATATAGTTGCTCAAGGTTTTTTTTTTTTTTTTCAGTTGTAGGTACAGGGTTTTTTTTTTTTTTTTTTTTTTTTTTTTTTTTTTTTTTTTTTAACCAGCCTCTGCACATAGGTGTTCAGAGAACTCTCTTAGGTCTTGCAACTTCTCTGTGTTCATCACAGAGTCACACATAGCAATACTTAAAAACTGAGCTTCAGAATGCTGAGTTCATTGCATTTGCAAAGACAAAAGTCTTAGAGGCTAAGAGGCACCCAGGGGGTGTTGATGTGTTGAATTTTCAATCACCTTAGTGTTTCATAGACTTGAAAAGGAAATTGCCTACATATTTCTGTGTGTATAAGTAACCCTCATTAGACATGGAAGTAGCTTTAAAAGAGGAAAAAAAATAAAAAATCAGCTCATTTTTGGTACATGTTTTCTTAGTTTCCACCAAAGGTTTAGATTTGCCCCGCTAACCTGGAGTGTGGCATTTTCCTCCTTCATTCACTATGGCCCGGCAACACCCTCCTCTTTGAGTGACACTAGTGGATCCTTTGATTGCATCCCATCCACTACATGTCCTCCATCTGAATGTCACCTCAACTTCCACCTGAATGACAAAGAAAAATCTTAGCATCTCACCTTGATCCTATTTTCAAATATTTTATTCTCTCTCTCTGTCTCTCTTTCTCTTCCTCCCTCCCTCCCTTCCTTTCTTTTTTTCTCGAGACAGGGTTTCTCTGTGTGGCTTTGGCACTTGTCCTGGGACTCCCTCTGTAGCCCAGGCTGGCCTCAAACTCACAGAGATCCAACTGCCTCTGCCTCCCGAGTGCTGGGATTAAAGGCGTGCGCTACCACCGCCCAGCCTTTCTTTCTTTCTTTTTTGGAAATAAGCATTAGCTTTTATTTTATGTGTAAAGTGGATGATGTGTAAAGTGGATGGGAATCGTTGAAATAGATTGAGACAAAGGTGAAGGGAATTGTGGGGGAAATGATTGTCTCTGTGATGTCAGTGGTGCTCAGTGAAGGAACACCTTGGAAGCTGGTAGACACCTTGGCTAGTATCTCCAGCACCATCCGTGTGCTGTCCAGGCACTAGCTGTATTGCCTAAGAAGTTGAGTAAAGGGTTTGGACCTCCAGCCACTGGTCTCCTTTGGGCAAGACTAATAAGAACAGGGTTCTTCCAAAACCATGTTCTCTTGGTGAGGCAAATGTGCCAGAAAGTAGTGATGGCCACGAGAGGTAGACATCCTGTGCTTTCCACACACACACACACACACACACACACACACACACACACACACACACACACACACACACACCCGTCTGTTCTCCAGTCCCTTTAGTAATGTTGTTTGCTTATCTCTGGGTGCTAACTGCCCCACACTGAACTTGTCCATTGTTCGGCTTCCTGACGGGACTCTCACCCCTTTTCAGGTAGAGCTGTGGATTCTTTGTGTGACTAGTGTCTGGTCCGTTAGCTAGCTTATGTCAGCACTTAATTATTTGTTGAATGTTGGCTTTTCGGGCATGTTCAGTTGGCTCCATCTTTTAAATGCTGTCTAAATCTATTGTTTGTTGTTGGATTATTGCCTATGCCCCTAAGTAAAGGGAAAATATTCTCACTTGTCCTCCAAGCTACAGAATAGTTGCTAATCTGAGGAGGGGGATCTCATAGGCTGTATGTCCTCACTGGCAGCTCCTACTTAAAAGCTGTCCTTTCGCCATCAATCAGACCTTGACCTTAAACAGTCAGCAGATCTTTGGTACTGAGGGTGGAGCTGACAAAGTGGAAAAGGAAACTGTGGAAGTGATGTCGGAGAGAGAGGCCATACTCAGAACTTCAGCATTATGATGGCTATTCTGTATCAAGTGCCTGTTATTCTGGGGGAGGAGTGCATGATGCTATTAGAATCATATTGTATCCAATGTTAATAAGCCAGTGAAATTATTATTATCCTTCTCTTGCAAATAAGAAAACTGAGGCTAGGGAGGAGTAAGAACGGGATGACTCCATATTATATTTCTACCCTAGATCCAGGGTACAGACTCAAAGTGAATTCCCACACAGTCATGCCAACCCTTACACCATATACCTTTCATGACAAAGATGGTTACATATAAGTTCTGTGTGCTGGCCAGGTGATTTAACTCCCTTGTATCTCTGCTTACTGAAAAGAAACTTAGGGGTGATGCTGCCTATGTCACATGTCTACTACTACATGTCACATGGGGTTTCAAAGAGATAGCACGGAGAAAGCAGTGGTGAGCCCTGGCACATGGAAGGTGTTAAATGTATATATTTTCTCCTCTGTAGACTAAACACACAATAGGCATCCACAAACAGATTGGCAGGGCACAGAGGTAGTGTGGCAATCCCTGACCACTGTGAGCTGCCACGAGGCTAGGGAAGCTTCTCTTGGCCATTTGGGGCATAAGGGGTTCATAAGGGTCAGGCTTGTGCTTTGGCTTAGGAAATTCCCAAACCTGCCCTGCCTGCTCACCAGTGTGCATGGATGGGACCGCATGAACTCCCTTTCTCTCCCCTGGTGGGACAAGCCGTATTTCTTCCACACTGGAGGCCATTTTTACCTGCTTCTCTTTCAATACTTGCTTCTGTTCTTAGTGATGTAATGATCACGTGATGATCAGAGCCATTTTTATTCTCCCAGTCCTTAGAGCGATTCCTACAGACACTTCCATGTGCCATGTGTTGAATGATTAGATAACAAACAAACAAACAAACAACAACAACAGCTGCAAAAGGCCATGAATGGTTTAGACAGAAAGGCTAGAGAATAGAGTCTGAGAGAAACAGAAAAAATTCCACCGGTCAAATGCTTGCCTCTGTGGGTACTTTTTGATCACTGAATCTGATGTAAATAAGACTTATCTCCTCTGCAGACAACACCCCAAAACTGTTTGGCCTTAGAGAGGCTAACTGTAGGCCAGGCACAAAGCAGTTGTGGCTTTAAAATCCAGACAGAGAAGAAGGAAGTCTGGCTTGAATATCTTTCTAGTTGTGTTAGGGGGGAAAAGAAGACAAGCCGTTTGTTCATATGGTATCTGTGAAAAGAGGTAAGCAGAGTCAAAAGGGAGACCAACTTCTGTTCAGACTTTTCTGAGGAACCACTGGATGAGTAACTGCAGTGTTTGAAGTTGTGTGAGCTGTACAGGGTCAGTGTTCAGACCCTTTAGACCTTTCTTGTTTCTGGATTCTAAACTGTGCCAGCTTCTCCAGAAGCTGATTTCCATGGTAAAGGAGACATGGCCCAAGTTCTGGTCCATTCCAGTAGCTCAGAAATCCAGGTGGGGGTGACTCTACAGGATTCAGTGTGTCACTGGGGACCTAGAGGGAGGCAGCTGGTGGATCAGATTCCAGAAACTGGCAAGGGGGGGGGAGGAGAGAGAGAGAGAGAGAGAGAGAGAGAGAGAGAGAGAGAGAGAGAGAGAGAGAGAACAAACTTGGGTGTGTAATCAACCCCCTCTTCCCACAGACTTACATGAGAGACAAATTCTGAGAGACTGCTCAGCTCAGAGCAGATCATTTGTCCCCATCATCTCCGAGAGGCTTCTGTCTTGTCTCTCCTGGCAGCGAGCCTGGCTCTCAAAGGGAAACTCAGTTGGCCAGAGTTCACCTGGGTTTATCAGTCCCTCAGGGGAATCTGTTTTCCCTGTGTGCTGCTTTTGTTATTCTGCGGGAACTGGGTCAGCTTTTCAAGAGTGGAAATGTCAGAGGAATAAAGAGGCTCCCTTGAAAAGATCTCTGCCACCACAGAAAGGAAACATCTGAGCATCTCCCTTAAATAACAACGTACACTGTGACAGCCTTGCATCTGACCCAAAGAAAGAAAAGAGGCCGGAACGCTGGCAACGTTTACACACTCTCTGTGCTCTTGAGACAGCTGGGCTGGAGCTGTGTCATCCTGAACACTGAATTAAAGGAACGGAAACATCAACTTTGGGGAGATTCTTTTAGAAGGCAAGCGAGGCTGGAAGGCACACAAAGGAAGGCTTTCAGCAAAAGCCCTCTTCCTTTTTCATACAGCAGCACATTTCTACCATAAGGCTTCTGCCTGAAGGAGCAGGGATCTGGGACCACTGGGAAGAAGTTCTGTCCAGACAGCAGCAAACAGAGATCTCTGTAGGAGGCAGTGAGCTGTGGCTGCTCCAGCCCGTCCAATTGTTCTAGAAAGATTCCGCCGGCCATGGAATAGACTGCATCATAGTAACCCAACTGTTAGGAATATAAGTTTCACATATGTCTAGAAAAATATCAGAGCACATTTTATGATGATGACGACGGCGATGATAATGATGTAGTAGTAGCATTGACCTAGGGTTTCCCTCCAAGGCTAAGGCTGGCTTCAAACTCACTATGTAGCCAAGGATGACTTTGAACTTCTGATCCTTCAAACTCTACCTTCCTAGTACAGAAATTATAGGTAGGCACTATTTCCCCGGTTTTATGAGGTGCTGAAGGTCAAACCCAGGACTTTGTGCATGGTAGCTGAGCACTCTACTGACTGAACTACATCCCAGCCTTAGAACTCATTGTTAACCATCCATCTACCTGCATCGAGAGTGAGCCTCAAAACACCACAGCTCAACTCACATTTACATACATGTCTCTTCCTGACTACAGTATCATTCACTGAGTCCCCAAGTTTAACATGATGCCCAGCCACATACACATCCTCCCAACAGTCAATATCCTCTACTGAACAGGACTGTTTATTATTAAGAAATGAAGACATGCATATATAGTGAACTACAACTGAAATCCCAGAACTCAAGAGGTAGAGGGAGGAGGATGGCGAGTTCCAGGCCAACCTGTGTGGCATTGCAAGACCATGTCTCAAAAACTACTATACTAATGATAAGGACAACAACAAGGGTCCTCTTGGTAGCTTTTGCCCTTCTGGTCCCAGCTGGTATTCTTTTTCCGATGAACATAGATATGCTAGCAGGTGATGTTGCTCAACTTCCTTTGTGAAATGCTCTTTGTGTGTCGGGAGTTTTCCAAAGCATTGACCTGGGAATTGTACTGAGAAAACTCCAGGGCTGGGGGGATGGTTCAGTGTGTTCTTTCTGTGCAAACCTGGATAAATGGTTGTTAGTGTCTACAATTCCAATCCTTCTCCTGGGAGATGGTAAGTGGGAGCAGGAGAATCATCAGAAGTTGCAGGCCAACTACCCTGGCACACATGGTGGAGGAACACCAACAAGACCTTGACTCACGTGAGGTGAAAGGGGAGACAAACACCTGGAGTTGACCTCTGACCTCCACATGTGTGCCTGCCTTCACAGACACAAATGTGTGCATGATGTATGCACTTATGTACATGTGTGGGCACACAAACCAGTGTTAACACATTGAAGATCAAACAAACCCAAAGATTGCATAGACAGATCAAACCAGGGGAAATTTAACTCCACTAGATTTCTTGTGGGTAAATGTAGCTAGAGTTTTTCTGGTCCTGCCTGGCTCACAGTCAGGACAAATCTCTCTTACCCGCCAGTGCCACAGCCGCTCAGACCCAACCAAGTAAACACACAGAGACTTATATTGCTTACAAACTGTATGGGCATAGCAGGCTTCTTGCTAACTGTTCTTATATCTTAAATTAACCCATTCCTATTAATCTATAAGTTACCATTTGGCTTGTGGCTTACCTGTACCTTAAATCTCACTTTTCATGGTGGCGGCTGACAGTGTCTCTCTGACTCAGCCTTCCACTTCCCAGAAATCTCCTCTCTCCTTATCCCACCTACACTTCCTGCCTAGCTACTGGCCAATCAGTGTTTTATTTATTAACCAATCAGAGCAACACACTTAACATAAAGAACATCCCACAGCAGGTAAAGAAAATTGGAAGCTAGCATTCAAATCTCTCCCAAGCCTGGAAAGAGCCTATGCTATGTCCATCCCCTCCTTGGGCACTGTGTTAGTCCTATCCAAGCACTTCCTTTTGCCCTCATCAGTACTTATTTGTGTGTATGCTTCATGTATGTGTTCTTGTGGGTTTGTGCACATATCTGTGCATGTGTGTGGAGGGAGATGCATGTGTGGAGATCAGATATTAATACTGATATCTTCCTTGATAGCTCTCACCTTATTTCTTGAGACAAGGTCTCTCACTGATGCTGGCCCTCATTTGGTAAGCTACACTGACTGGCCAGCAAGCTCCAGGGATCCATCTATCTCTGCATCTCCTATGTTGGGATACAGATTATTACCCAGTGCCCAAGTTTTACCTGAGGGTTGGAGATCCAAATTCAGGTCCTGATACTCGTGTGCCAGGTACTTTACTGACTGTGCTAACTCTCCAAGCCCAGTCACCAACTATTCTTAACTCGAGTTGTGTTATTCAGGGATGGTATGCTACTAATTTAATAACTGATCAACTGTGCACCATGTGGCATTTCTCAAGGCCGCATTCAAGTCAGAATGAACCAAGGAGTCTGGTATAGTAGGTTCATAGCTAAAGCATCAGTATCAGATGACATCTTCCGATGGTTCAGATGTTTGGAAATTGTTTCTGTGCCTGGGCTGTGTTAAAATCATATGAGATGCCAAGTCAATTAGAGGGGTACCCAAGGTTGATGAACAGTGACATGTTTGTTTCTTTGATGAATCCCAACAGCTGGCTACCTACATAAGGCTCACAAGTCTGAGCCCTTCAGCGTTCCATTGTGGATGTGGCGGGGGCTCACCCTATGTTGGCAGTTCTTGGTTGCCAGGGGAAATGATGCCGTTTCTTCAGTGGTGTAGCCATTGGTAAGTTGCCCATGATCCTGTAAATAGCCCCAACCCGTGCTCATACAAACAACCCTAGTTAAACTCAATAACACATACACACACACACACCAAAAGCAAAGTAGGAAAGGGGCTAGATGAAGAGAGATAAGAGAGGGTAATGGGAGTAGATATGATCACAGTATACTCTATACATACATGAAATTATGAAAAAAAACACAAATTCGGGAGAAGAGAGAGAAAGGACAAAAAAAGGGTTCTGCATGATTCCAATCATAGCCCTTTGAACCATGGCATTTTGATTATGTTAAAATGCTTTTGACTAATCCTGGTTATTCCACATGGCCTTGAGGAGATCTTTTCCTTGCTTTTCAGTGTCTCTGTTTGCAAAGTGAGAGCATAGTTAGTTTCATTGGGGTCAGATTTGCATATCTCAGAACTACTGGGGAAGGCTTCAGCCACACATTTTACCCAGAGGCACTCTGACCTAAGTTGCTTGATCGGAGTCCCTAGGTGACACTACTGTGTGGCAGGACTGAAGCATCCTCACTCCTTATCCTCAGTAGGTGTGGGCAGTCATCATTCATGGATTGTGTCTGCAAGGCTGTTTCAAAGTCTTGTGAATGAATGATTGGCTAGCCCGAGTTTGCCTGTGCTTTGAGAAGTCATAGAGAATGGGAGAGTTATGTTATTTGATGAGACATTAAGTAACAAGTATTTGTGTCAATTAATAATACATGTCAGCATGACTAGGTTAAGGATTGGCCAGAGAGCTAGTGAAATATCATTTCTGGTTGTGTCTGTTACGATGTTTCTAGAGGAGATCAACATTTGAAGATCTGTCTTTATCAGCTCCTCAAAGGCCCCAGTAAAGAAGAAAAAGAAGGAGAAAGTAAATTCTGAGCTGGAGCTGAGCCATGCAGATTTGACTGCCCCTGGAGACCTTGGTGTTCTCGGCTCTGAGGCATTCAGGCTCAGAGCAGGGTTCATACCATCAGCTTCAAGACCCACACTGAATTACAGTGCTGGATTTCTGGGACTCTGGCTTGTAGACCACAGGATCCCTTGCCCCAATAGCCACAAGAAGCAATCCCTGCAGCTCTTAGGCCTGGCTCATCCCATCTATGTATATCCCTAGCTACACCATTGTGTACATCCCATTCTGTTTCTCTGGAGAATGCTGACTAATATAGTGCTGTGCAGAATTTTAAAAAGCTATTTTAATATATTGAAGATTCACGAGCAGTGATCTTTTTCCCCTGAAGCCTTTCTCATAGAATACCTAATTTGTATTCTGGTTCTAAATGTATTTCATCTCAGGACATATCACATTAGGGTGTGTGTGTGTGTGTGTGTGTGTGTGTGTGTGTGTGTGTGTGACGGAGAGAGAGAGAGTTCTCTGGGAACTGTTGGGCATGCATCTGGTGTTCGGTGTTTTGTGAAACAGTGGGTTTCTACTACCTTTCCGAGCAAAGTGGCTAGGTGCTCATTGTGAGCCAAGTGTGGCCTTGAACACTTGAGTATACCACTTCAATTGCCTTTACAACATTTCGACATGAGGCATATTACCAAGATTCCCATTTTATACATTAGAAAAAAAACAAGAAACAGCTCCTTTCAGTAACTTCACAAAAGTAACCTAGCAAATGACAGGAGGAAGACTCTAACTCAGGAACGCATGCGCGTTATTACCACAAGACACTGCTTCCACGCAATCAATACTTTACAATCTTTGCAATAAAAACTGGCCACAGATCCATGAAGTCACTTTCCAGTATCCAGGTTACAACGAACTGTTCTCTGCAGAGGAAACTCACAGGCTTCCTAACCTCCTCCTTTGCCCCCGATTTTGAGGTATTTTAAGGATGTGTACCGGCTGCGGGGAAGCGCCATGGGTGATTGAAGCCGGAACCAGACTCTCATCAGCCCACTTCCCAGCTCACACCTGTGCTGGACATTGTTAGCTTCCTCTGGGGAATCCTGACCAACACAGTGCTGTGTAGAGTTCTAAAAAGCCACTTTAATACGTTACAAGGTGGCCCCCGGGGTGACTCAGCCTGAGCGAAAGCTAGTTCTTCAGGTTGCATTTCCCTGAACTTCTGCCTGTGGAGGTGGGGTGTGGGGGAGCCAAGACAGGCAGGTGCAAGGCTTTCCTCCTCATGCAAGCTGTGATGCTGCTACTTGATAGATACATAAATATAACTTAGTTATATATATACATATATACATATATATACATATATATGTATGTATATGTGTAAAACCTAGTAGTTCTAATGAGACAGGCAGGTACATGGCCTTCCTCCCTATGCAAGCTGTGATGCTGCTCCTTGATGGGTATATAAATATTACAAAACTTAGTACATATATACAAAATTTAGTAGTTCTAAGGGCCAAATTGACAGCATGTACGTGTTCTGTGTCTTCCCGGTTCTTGTCAGCTGCAACACTTAGATGTGATAAAGCATTCCCTTTTCTCCTTCCTGCTCACCCCCTCCCTCTTTCTTAATGACACCATTCCCTGTATGTCCCATTAACTTAAAAGCTCCATATTACAGCATATTATCATTTTATAAATTGCATATTTTTCTTGTTTCTTTATTGTACGAGTCATAAAATGTAAAGGTGTTTCTCACTCACACTGAAAATAATTTTATGATGTGTTCGGCTGAGCTAGGAGAAGCTGGTTAATGCATGATGGGAAATGTGGGGTCATTCTGCGAGAGGGGGCAGCCGAAAGAACTTTGTGCCATAAAAGTTAATGAGGAAAAGTCAAGAGCTAGGCGTGTGCTTAGGTGTAAATCTTGATGAGCTGTGCATTAATTTCTCTCTTGGGTTTAAGCATCATTTGGTCCAGAGAGCTGCTGTAGAATGAATTGGCTTATTATTATCCAGAAGTCTGACATTTTCCCCCATCAAATATGAGAACTTTGGGTCTGTTTCTCACTCTATGCTTTCAAATATAAACTGAGAATCTGTGAGGTTGGGTAACAATCTGATAGTGAGAGTCCATTATAGAAGAAAAAGTTTGTAAACATCTAACAAACATGGACCTCCACATAATGCTACATGTTTGTTGTGTGCATTGCTAACATTATATATAACGTGTAATTATGACATAGACATTGTAAGGGAAAAGATCACACTTCCTCAGTTCACATTTATCTTAAGACCTCTGCATGCAGATTCCTGTCACTGGAATGTTCTGGAACACATGTTCCCCCTCTAGTCATTTCCAAAGAGGGCATCTCTAATATCCATGGAAAGTATCCATAGATCATTCTTCGTCACACTCACTCTTCATCAGTCCATTTTTAGATGCCGGGTAGTCAGTCTTCTTGTTTACTTAGTAGTTTACTGTCTGTCTCCATCTTGTGCAATGTAAATGTTGTACAAAGGAGGCCTTGTCTGTCTCATTTGCCCCTTAAAAGTGAGTGCCTAGTGTAGAGCAGGATGCCATTAAACAATTGATAGAAGGAAAGAAATGAAGAGAGGGTGGGGGAGGGAGGAAGGGAGGTGGAAGATTGAGAACTGGGTTCAGGTATTAGATATCGATTTCGGCAATTGGGAGAAGCTAAGCAGTGTGCCTTGAGTGAACTCTTCAAGGATTGCTGGGTATGGTTTCATGAGGAGAGAGACAGATTTTCAGGTTAGAACCTTTGAGCAGCCAGGTATGCCAGAGAGAGTCAGTACTCTCAGGATATTGCCCAAGTTCAGAAGCGATGCCACAGACAGCAAGTGGGGGGTTGGGGGAGGAAGACAAGGTGTAGTCAGAAGTTTTCTCAAGTCCTGCATGGCCCCATGGTCTACATTCCTCCAGTTGTGCCTGGCCCCGTGGTCCCTCAGCTACTTATAAAATAATCACTCAGAGGCTTAATATTAATTGTAAATTTATATGGCCTAATGGCTCAGGCTTCTTGCTAGCTAGCTCCTATAACTTAAACCATTTTTATTAATCTATAAGTTGCCACATGGCCAGTACTTTCACATCTTACTTACTGGCACTTTCACATCTTGTTTCTCCTGGCGGTGGCTGGTGTCATTCTTTGTCTCTCCTTTCTTCTTCCTGTCTGTCTGCTTGTATTTCCTGCCTGCCTCTAAGCTGCCTTGCCATAGGCTAATACAGCTTCATTTATCAACCAATCAGAGCAGCACATATTCACAGTATACAGAAAGACATTCCATAGCAACAAGGTATGGTGATATTGTGTTCCCAAAATATTGTGTACCCTAATAAACTTATCTGGGGTCAGAGAACAGAACAGCCATTAGATACAAAGGCTAGAATATGGTGTTACACATGCCTTTAATCCTATCACTTGGGAGGCAGAGATCCATCCGGATCTCTGTGAGTTTAAAGCCACACTGGAAACAGCCAGGCATGGTGCCTCATGCCTTTAATCCCAAGAAGTGAGCCTTTAATCCCAGGAAGTGATGGCAGAAAGCAGAAAGATATATAAGGCCTGAGGACCAGGAACTAGAGCCTGGTTAAGCTTGTAAGCTTTTAGCAACAGTTCAGCTGAGACCTATTTTGGATGAGGACACAGAAGCTTCCAGTCTGAGGAAATAGGATCAGCTGAGGAACTAGCGAGGTGAGGAAGCTGTGGCTTGTTCTGCTTCTCTGATCTTCCAGCATTCACCCCAATACCTGGCTCCAGGTTTTTTCTTATTAATAAGAACTTTTAAGATTCATGCTGCAACAAGGCTTGCATGAAATTGTAGAGACAAGTTTGAATTGGGAAAGGACATGTATTAGAAAGCAAACTGAGGGAGGGGCATAGTGAGTGATGGATAAATAGCAAGAAGATAGGAGGTGCCCCAGTCACTTACCCAACACTGTTTTGCAGATAATTGATGAATGACCAGGCATTCATCTGGGCCTACTCACTGCAGATTTGGTAGAAAATGAGCTCCGACTACCACCAAGTCTGGGAAGAAACTACATTTGTATCATTACTGTGGTGAGCTAGCCACCTCTGCCCTTGCGGTTTGGAGGGTAGGAGGTACCAGGGGCAGTGTGGCACAGGTGATGTTAAAAGGTAAAAGGTGTACGAGAGCTTGAGAATGAAAAATGAGACTCTGTTCTGCTAAAAGTGCTGTCTTGGGAAAAGAAAATCTCCATGATAGAATTAGCCCACCCTCTCCAGCTCCCTGGCCTCCACTAGCCATAGGAAGATAATATCTTTTAATCATTTGAAAACCGAGAGGCATGGGAAAGGTCTTGAGAATTTAGAAGCACAGCTCTTGTTGTGAACAAAAAAGATACTGATTTTCAGTAGAGATAAAGCATTTGAAGTAGTTTTCAAAAATTGTTTCAGCTCCTTTGGGAATCAAAGGTAAGGATAAAGATACAACCCCAACACTTAAAAGATGCATGCCACAGTTGGGTGAATGTTCTATGTTTATTTACTTATGTGTCTGTTGTGTATATACAGGTCTGTATCAGTATGTATACTGGTGCATGCAGGTCACATACATGTGTACGGATGTGAGTGTGGAAGCTAGAGATTTATGCTGGATGTCTTCCTTATCTCTCTCCAGCTTATTTTTGGAGACAGGATCTTTCACTGAACCCAGAGCTCATTTAGTCTAGCTGGCCTACAGCTGCCGGAATCTGCCTGTGTCAGAGTCCCAGTGTCGGGGTTACAAATGCTTGCCATGTGCCATTGTTTTTGCATGGATGCTGCATATCAACATGTAGGTCCTCATAGGAGCTTCTTTGCCTGTGAAGTAAATATTAAATGGCTAAGTATTAAACATACCCCTCCACCCCCAATATCCCACACTGCTTTGAACCCGTATTTCCCATGCAGTTTTTCATGATAGATGATGCCAATTCTTGGCTTTTAATCTAAACTCAGCTATTAACTTCTTATGTAGAGAGAAATCTCCATCTTCCAGTGTGCTTGATTCTCGGTGCTCTGTAGCCGCTGTGTGTAGTGGGTAGCCATTCCAGCTTTGATCTGGAGGTTCCAACCCCCAATGAGGCTTCGGTAACTGTCACACCTACAAGGCGGGGGGCCAAGAGAGGACCCTGAAGACCTGAGATCTGGATGCGCAAGCTCTCTTGGTTCCTGGACCCTGGACGCTGGAGGTAGACCAAACATAGTTCTCTAGAGAACACCGCCGGACTGTGCCACACCTTTCCCAGACCCTGTAAACTATCCCTTCACTTGTAAGTTACCCCACAAAAAAAACCTCCCTTTTAACTACATGGAGTGGCCTTAATAATTTCAGCAATATCTGTGCATCTCCATTGCATTTGGAATTGCCCTCTACCTCAACCGTTTCTCAGTATATCTCAAGCCTGACTTTACCCTGCCCCATCATAAGCTTCTAGCAGCTCAGGACTCTTTCCATGGGAACCGTGATTTCACTCTTCATCCAGACTTGGCGGTGGGGATAGTCACTGAGGCCAAGGAGTCAACCAGCTGTCAATTCCTCCACGCATTTCCTCCCCAATCCAGCTTAGGCTACCACCATTCATACCGCAGGTCTCTTGTCCCCTTTGTCACGCTCCCCTGGACACATACAAGCCTCTTTTGTCAAGAGTAGCAAATATCAGCATTGTTTCCTGGAGCAGCAGTGTCTACTCTTTTTTTTTTCTTTTCTGCCTTGCAAAGAGAAAGAAAAAAGTAACCTTTCAAAAACAAAACAAAACAAAACAAAACAACAACCCACAACCCATAGGACAGGAGTATTTCCTTTTCCTTTTTGCTCTTCATTGTGAGTTTGCCACCCTCCCAATTTATTAGAATGAAATTATTTGCCCTACAGAAAGCATCCCTCAAATTAGATAATGCTAAACAAATGTCATTTTTTTTTTTTGTCACCCACACAAAAATTAGTTATGTGTTCTGCTGAAGTTATCTGGCCTAGGAACCACTGTGCAGGGTGCCGTTGGCACTGATTGCTGGTAGGTGGGGGGGACCCATGCCGCATCCCCCATTTGGGCCTTGGCAGGTTGTGTGGCGGCGGTGTGTACAAGGAAACCGAACCTCATCTGCACGGCTCACTGCTTATCAGGAGCACACACTAGCTGCCATGCTGTAGGGCAGCAGAGGGAAACAAAACAACAGTAAATGGAGGCCTTTGTCATGGATTAAAAGGGTTTAGAAACATCTGAGCCATGCAGTTTTCCAGCAGTGACACTGCCAATGACTTGGTGACAGAATGCCGGGAAATGTGCTAACTGGGGTAGAGAGCGCTGCTGGGGCAGCCAACAGGCAGGCCTTTGTGAATGGCCTCTTATCGGTGTGAGTGTGCGGGTGCGTGGCTCACAGATAAAGTGACCTTTCCCAGCGTGAGAGGAATGAGGTTAATGATATGACAGCGTTGCTACTGGTGATTGGAGCGCAGGGGATCCCCAAAGATTGTGGCTCCTGGGCCAATTCTTCTCCTTCAAGTGGGTTCATCTCATCTACGTTTTCAACTTCTTTCATTACAAAATTCATCATCGGGGGGCACTGAAGGAAGGTCCCTAGCTTTGTGCATAAATACAAAGGCTGGTTCCCTAAGTGCCCGTACTTCAGGGCTCGGCGACAATCTAGCACGCACTCAATGCTGCACCTAGTGAGTCATTCCTTTTGGTGACCGATGCCCTTTTCTGTCTTAAAAGATACTGGTATGTGGCTGTCTACATGCCTTCAGTTGGATTCATTTCAACACAGTCGGAGGTCTTGGTACCTTGCTCTCAAAAATTGATAAAACAATTACACAGAGTGTAATTGTATGGCAAGGCCATAGAAAACAAATGACTACCAGCTCACTTGATCTCACAAGGCCATAAACTCTCTTTTCCAAGACAAATGGAGCCTTTACCAAAATAGCCACATTTGAGGTCATCAGATTTAAAAGGCTAGTGAAGAATTCAAGTCTTGTAAGATACATTTCATCACAATGGAATTTAACTACAAGTTATTCATGAGAAGAGTTCTGCAAACTCAACACTAGCAGTTTTCATTTCTAATAGGGCTAATTTGGTAGGTGAACACAACACAAAGAACAATTATCGGGCCTGGAAACAGTTCCTTTTTTTGGTCGTATTTCTATGCCTGTGTATGTGTATGTGAGTGCTGTGGTGATATATTGTTTGTAAGCTAGGAAATAAAATTTGCCTGAAGATCAGAGAAACAGAGGAGGAGCCACCAACTCCTCATCCTGAAAGAGACTGAGTTCCTGTCTCCTCCTGCCTTGTATTCCTTTCTCTGCCCAGCCATATCACTTTCTGTTTCAACCTTCCTAGTGCTGGGATTAAAGGTGTGTGATCTCAAGTGCTGGAATTAAAGGTGTGTGATGTGCCATCATTGCCTGGCTTTGTTTCTCTTTTAGATTGGATTTATCTCATGTAGTTCAGTGTGGTCACAGAAATCCAGACGGATCTCAGCCTCTGCCTCTCAAGTGCTAGGATCAAAGGTGTATGCCACCACCGCTTGACGTCTATGGCTAACTCTGTGGCTAGCTCTGTCCTCTGATCTTTCAGCAAATTTTATTTCTTCAAAATATCACCACAGAGTACAAGTGCTCTCAGAAGCCAGTAGATCCCCTGGAGTAGTTACAGGCATTAACTGTGTGAGCTACCCAGTGTAGGTGTTAGGAACTGAACTCAGGACCTCATTCTTAACTACTGAGCCATCTCTCCAGCCCTAGGAAAGAGAATTTTATTGTGAATGAGTTTTGAGAGTCTGTCAGTAGAGCTCTACTAGTTAAGACTTTGCTCCCTTATGTTCCCTAAAAGGGTGTTTCTTTAAATATTCTACCTCTGAAAAGTGAATCTGGTCATGTGTTCTGAAGTCTCTCCAGTTCCTCCACTCCTCCACAGAGTTTATAGTCTCATACAAGGTGGGTGAGGCTCTTTTAACTCTGGGTTTTAACCAGGCTTGAGGCTTCAGGGTACTCAAGAGACCCTCCCATCTGTCTTAGTCACTTTTTAAATTGCTGTCATAAAACACCATGACTAGGGCAGCATATAAAAGAAAGCATTTAACTTGGGACTCACAGTTGTTGAGAGAGAGAGAGAGAGTCTATAATCATCACGGCAGGGAGCATGACAGGAAGCAGGCAAGTATGGTGCTGGAGCAGTAGCTGAGAGCTCACATCTGGATTCACAAGCACCATGCAGAGAGAGCTAACTGGGAAAGGTATGGGCTTTGGAAATCTCAAAGCCCACCTCCAGTAACACACCTCCTCCAACAAAGTCACACCTCCTAATCCTTCCCAAACAGTTCCACCAACTGGAGAGCACATTTTCAAATCTGTGAGCTTTGGGGGATTATTCTCATTCAAACCACACAATCTCTTTCTTGAATCTCATCATCTGGCAATTTTGTATATTAGGAATTTTTCTGAGTACATGTTATTTCTTGATTCCTAGGTATTCTGCCCAGAGTCCCACAGCATCCAAACCCTGCCCTTGTGTGAGTGATGACTCGTGAAAACCACTCACTTTGCAGGTGGCTCCACTAGGGAGTCTCCTCTGCCCCAGCAATTGTTCACTTCTTAAAGAGCCTTAGGGAAAGGCCTGGGACTGTAGCTTTGTATGCTTCCTGAGCCTCCCAGTCTCCTTTCTGTTTTTTCTTTTTCTCTTTCTTTCTTTCTTTCTCTCTCTCTCTCTCTCTCTCTCTCTCTCTCTCTCTCTCTCTCTTTCTGTCTTTCTTTTTTGTAGCCTATGCAGCTTGAGTATCCCATACCTAAAATGCTTGTGATAAGAAGTCCTTTGGATTTCAGATTTTGGGATATTTACATATATGCAGTGAGATAACTTGGGGATGAGATCCAAGTCTAAATATGAAGTTCATTTAAGTTTTCTTCCATGTAGCCTGAAGATAATTTAATGCAATATTTTATGCTCACATTTGAAGTTTTAACCTGTCACATGAGGTCAGGGACCATTTTCCACTGTGACATCAAGTTGGCATTTAAAAGCTTTCAGGTTTTGGAGCATTGTATACTTAGAGATTTTCTATTAAAGATTCTCAACAAATATTACATTTGCTATTATACCTATTATGGTAATTCAGTAAAAGCAAAACGTCTTTGAATTTTAGAATTAAGATTAGTTGGATATAGTGACTCATGCCTTTAATCACAGCACTCCAGAGGCAGAGGCAGGTGGATCTCTTGTGTCCTGGATTGGCTGAATCCAAACCATTGATGGCCTAAACTACAAGGAACTCTGACAACATGAACCCTGTCTCCCCTCTACCTGTGTGGGAGATTAAAATGCAAAAGAGCACTCAAAGATATTAACAGTTAAAAATGTTGAATGTTTAGTGCATGTGCCAAATATTCTCAAGTGATTGTGTGTGTGTGTGTGTGTGTGTGTGTGATGCATGTTCTGTGCTGGTGGGAGAACATGTAATGTGTGCATGCATGGGGAAGCCAGAGATAGATGTTGTGTCTTTCCCTGTCACTTTCCATGTTACTTTAGTTTTTGAGGCAGGGTGTCTCACTGAGCCTGGAGCCAGTTTGTGATGACCAGCTGGCTAGCAAGACCCAGTGATCTCCCTGCCTTGACCTCCCCAGCACTACATTTACAGGCATGTGCCATTGTATCTGAATTTTTACATGGGTGTTGGGGATCTGAACTCAGGTCTTCATGTTTCATGTAGTTTTCACTGAGCTATAAATGTTACTGGGATACCACAGTACATTTAGTCATCAGGTTTGTAGTAATCTTTATTGTCAATGAACAGGATTTGAAATCAACGAGGAGATACACCTTTGGGCATCTCTATGAGGGCATTTCTGGAGAGGCTTAACTGAGGACAAAATACTGTAGCACCCGCGCTACTACCCATTCACCATGTCCGAGCGAGGGGCTGAGGATTAAAACAGAGACAAGACAGGAGGTCATTCATCTTAGTAGAATGCCCCTTATTGAAGGAGGGAAGAGGCCTTAAATACAGGCTTACAGCGCAGTGGAAGAACCTGGGAGGGCAAAAGTTCACTACAGATGTTTTACATTTCTAGCATTACACCAATATGCAGGATACGCAAACAAGGAACCTCCGGAAAGTTGTTTAGGAGGAATGAAACCGCCAGGGAATTAGCATAGGGAGGATGTCTGATCAAGGTTAGCAAGCAAGGCAACAGCTGCCCAAGGAACGGGGGTCAGGGCCCAACAAAACACCTATCCTAAATATGGGTGGCACCAGTCTATATGCTTGTATTGTGGACAGAATACATAATTAAAAAGGAGGAAGCCACATGGAGACCAGCATTCCTGTCTCTCCACTTCCTGGTTGTAGATGCAGCATGGCCAATGCCTTATCCTTCTGCTTTGTGCCTTCCTCAAATGATGGACAGAACGCCCTGAAACTATGGGCTGAAATGAACTCTTCTAGCCTTAAGTTGCTTGTGTTAGGGATTTTGTCAGAGCATCAAGAAAAGTAACTAATATGATGTCTTTCTTGGTCAGAGCTTGTACAAAGTCTGTTTCCATGATCATGACCGGTCATGTTTCACAGAAAATGGATTAATTTGGGTTGTTTTGATTTCTTTTTAGATTTCACTGAGTTTGTGAAGTTTTGGTAAGAATGCCTCCAAGTGAGCTGCCTTTCTCCCTTTTGTAAGGAGTATGTGCTGTCAACACAACTTATCACAGGTCAACATCAGCTTCATCATGATGAAGGCTTTACATGAGTGTCTTTAATGAAAAGTTGGTATTGCTTCCCCCCTTCCTATTCTTCAGAAGCCAGCTTCTCATGTCAGCATATTCCCCCTTAGAAGGGTGTGTCTGCTTGTATTATCTGGCAACTGTTACTGGGAAGTTTCCTTAGGAAAGCTGTGTCTTTTCATCTATCACATGTTGAGTTATTGGGTCATCTATTTATATCAGTGCAATGTCGTGTGTGTGTTCTGTGCTTTCACCTGCAATCCAGCACAGGTGACTTTTTCTGTTACTTGAATTGTCTCAGTTTCTGCTGTCGGGGGCTCTTTTATTTGGGGTCCTGTGTCCTTTTTGACAGGTTACCACCACTTGTGCTGTTGTTGTAGGTAACTTATTTATCCTCAGGCTCTAGAGCAGCTCCTAAATGATTCTTTGCAACATTTTTTTCATTCCTGTGTCTGAAATGAGTAATATCCTCTTGATTATATAGTTTTAGGCTAATAATCCCTACTTCATGTTTTCTGTGATGGATTATTTAGTTTCCTGGAAACTGGAGGTAAATAGGAGGGAATGAGAAGAGTGGAACTTTGGACTTCTGGGGAAGTAGAGAAGCCAAGGCATTTAGAGGAAAGGTGAAGTCCATGGTGGACTTCTGAAGTCCACCTTCTGGAGTCACTGTCTGAAGTTTTCATCGGCTATCTATCTATCTATCTATCTATCTATCTATCTATCTATCTACCATTTATCTCTCATCTATCTGTCTATCTACCTATTATCTATCTATCTATCTATCTATCTATCTATCTATCTATCTATCTACCATTTATCTCTCATCTATCTGTCTATCTATCTATCTATCTATCTATCTATCTATCTATCTATCATCTATCTATCTAACTTTGAGACAGGATCTTATGTAGCCTAGACTGGCCTCTAACTCTTTACAGAGCTGATCATAACCTTGAACTCTTGATCCTCCTACCTTGACTGCCTAAGTGAGGGGATCACAGGCATGCACCATCACACTCAGCTTCATGGATATTTCATCTCTTAGAACTGGCTTGCCTCACAACTGTGAGAAGATTGACAGGCAATTCTGGGCTTGTTGATGTCCACTGTTCAATCCGTTTGGGCTTTAGTGTTCATTGTCAGTTATTTTTCATTAGGACCAGGTGTTTGAGACAAAGAATCATGCCACTCTTAATGAGCAAATTTTTTTACTTTGTCTAAAGCAAAGTCCTTAACCATGGAGTGCTGTCAGTGCCATGGTAACCACAGATGTACAGACCTTGACTTGACTTTGTGAGTTGAGAGGCCAGAGACACCCCCTCCCTTTGCCCAGTGTCAAAGAGGACAGCCAAGGCAGGCTCTGAATCTCCTAAAGTGTGCTAGCCACTGGAAACCCTCAGATGCCTTATTATAAGAAGATAGAAGTACTAGTATGCTGTGAGGATGAAACTAGATGATGTTTATCAGTGTGTAGTACAGCATCTGGCACATAGCAATGATCTCTGGCTGTCATTTGTGATTAAGGCTATTTTTTATTTCATTTTAGGACGCTTCCTTATATTAATATAATAGAGGATTCTAAGACTTTGGTCATCTACACAATCCCTACTCCTTACTTATTCTTAAGCAAGGTCAGTTCAGAGAAGTTCTTACTCCCTCCTGAGCAGATGAGGAGGAACCCTGGGGATTCTGATGGCCTCTGCCTCCACCCACACCCAACTACAACCAAGAGACAAGAGCTGACCTTATCCATAGGTCAAACCCAGATGGTTTACTATTTTATGTAGAAAATGTCAGCTGATCCTTCTTGGTGAGCGACTTTATCCTTGAGAATATTATGGGACTGTGCTAAAAAAGCATTCTCCCTTCACAGGACCATCGGTCTCTGGGGAACAGTGTGGGGGATGGTCCTTTATTATTTTCATTTTTTTGTGTGATATATGAGGCTACTTGGATGGTTTTCTCTGCTACATAAAAGTAGCTCATGTGAATATATATATATATATATAGATATAGATATAGATATAGATATAGATATATAGATATAGATATATAGATAGACAGACAGACAGAGACAGATAGATAGACAGACAGATTTGTATATCTTTTTCTTCTTGCTGCAGCTAAAGTGCTTAGGGGTTGCTTTTGCTGCAGGTGTGTGCCTAGTGTGAGCATGCTCTGTGTGTGTGTTTCTACATTAAGGGACAACTTAACTCTTTCTGCTTTTTGGCTTCACTAACACTGCTTAGTATCACAGACTCCAAGGGGTAGTAGACATCTGGAGGACAGAACTCTGCGATGTCCCTAGGGAGCTTTACTCTGGTCGGTTCTTGCACTTGCTAACGATGCCTGAGTCCTGAGAGCAAACCCATTCACAGAAAGCTGTCCAGCCCTGTTCCATCTGATCGTGTTTTACTTTACAACGTTAGCTTTAGAGAAGCGTCTGCCTCCCACAGTGTACCTAATTGCCTGTCAGCAGCCCAGCATGGCATTCTAGATGCACGGCCAGTAGTTCTGAGTGGAGACAGGCACTTCCAGGAAGGCACTGGTGGGATTCCTTTTTGAAAATAAATATCATTCTTCTCACTATTTACTATACTTTTGATTTAATTCAGACTGATGTCTAATTCAAGAAGAAATTGTTAGTTGCTTTCAAAGTTGCTGATGAAAAGATATTTCCTGAGTCTACTTCCTAGTGAGTTAGTCAGGCAGAACGATTTATGTGTTGAGGTGTCAGGACACGGCTCATCCTGTGTGGGGTGAGCACCAGGAGAGCTTCTGTGTATTACAGTAGCTTGTTGATGGATCTGGGTGCTGAATGCATGGAAAGTTCATCTTATGAAAGTCCATCAAGTTATATATGAGTGATTTGTGTACTTTACTATTAAGCATGTCATGCTTTATTAAAAAGTTTACTTTTTGTGTTATATCCGGATAATGGAATATTATTCTGCATTAAAAAATTGAGCTTCATGTAATGAATACACATTTTAAGAAGTCCCGAAATGAATATTACTACGTGAAATAAAGCATTCTGAAAAGGCTTCACGAACTAGGATTCCAACTATATGACCTAGAAGAAGCAAACCCATGGAGACCATCAAAAGCATCAATGACTGTTAGGGCTTAGTCAGAAGAGAAAGATAAAGTGCCCAACTACTGAGGACTCTCAACATGGTGAAACTATTCTATAGGAGGCTACAGTGATTTCCTCAAGTCCACATTTCCCCAAGTCCACGGAACATAGAACGCCAAGAATGAACCCCAGTGTCATCTATGGACTCTGTGTGATAGAGGCAGATCAATTTAGATTAACCTTTGGCAGTGCATGGGCTAAACTGGCTGGGAATATTGATAATAGGGGTGTCTCTGTGTGTGCACAAGGAGGAAGTACTAGAGGCACATGGGATATCTCTGTACTTCTAGCTTAAGTGTTCTATGAACCCAAGATTGCTCTGAAGAATAAGGTCAATTTCAAGGAAAATGACATACATATTTTGTTAGTCAGCTCTGTCACTCTATCAGTTATCAGTTGTTTTTTTGTTGCTATGACATCATAGTTGACCAAAGCAACCAAAGGAAGGAAGGTTTATTCTGGACAAATATGGCAGAGCAAGTGTGGCATTGAGAATGGCTTTGGCTGTGGTGGCAGAAGTATGGGGTGGCTGGTCACATTGTATCCATACTTAGGAAGCGGGAGAGATGGATGAGGACACTCACTTACTTCCTCCTTTTTATTCAGTTGGGTCCCCCATCCCATGACATGGTGACACCTACATTCGGGGCGTATCTCTTCATCTCAGTTAAATCTCTGTGGAAACATATCAGACACACCCAATTACCCTGTCTTTGTGGTGATTTCAAATTGGGTCAAGGTAGCCACAAGTTTAACTATCACAGCTACTTTAACCAAACCCTGACATAATCACCTTATAAAGGCAGGTTTATTTATTTTGTTAGTCAGCTCTCTGTCACCGTTTTGGCTCACCGTTTTGGAGGGTTTGGCGCATCCTCTGTTGGCCCCAAGACCTTGGGACAAACACTGCATCATGACAGGAAAGTAAGGTGAGGTAGAACTGCTCACTGTATGGCCAACAAGCAAAGGAAAGGAAAGAGGGGGTTAGAGTTCCACAAGCCACTTTAAGGGCAGGCCCCCACCACCTAAAGACCCCTACTAGGCTCCAGCCCTTCAAGAGTCTGCTATTGTGGAACAGTATGGGATATCAGACTCCAGGGTTCAAGCCTTCAACTCACAAGCTTTGAGAAGACATTTAAGACCCAAACTGTAGTGCATTCAAAAGTTACTTTTAAACAAATGTCTTTACTTTTTTTTGTTATCAACAGAACCACCCCTCTCTGTCTCCCAGGTATGTAATTAAGCCATGCTGTATGGGAAGGGTGCAGGGAGGTGAGAGAAAGTAGCTCTCAGAGACAGTCCTTTCCTCTCTGAGGTAGGCTAACCATCTAGAACAGAACAGACATGTTTTTAAGAACCAAATTTTAATAAAACTGTTTACTAATACTCATGATGACAGCAAACAGTGGCTGCTTCTGGGTGTAAGCTATTAGTAGCAGAGTCCCCCAGACTTCTGTTTGTTCAAACTTATTCAACATGGTTTCAGAATCCTTGGAAGAGAAAGTGGGCAGCAAAGCATGAGGCAGGCACACGTGGCTAAGCTCTTCTGAGCAGGCAATGTTTAGAAACTCTAAAAGTGGTTTTGAAAAACTGAGTGGATGTGGAAAACAAAGCAGATGAATTTCACTGTAGGCAAATTTTGATGGCATGTGCATCACTAACTGCCCATTCATTCATCAGAGGTAAGACTTCCTATTAAGTACCAGTCAGTGCCTGAGGTATTGAACTCCTGTCTAAGAATTCACTGCTATGTCAGGGAATATGACAGAGTCTATTATTGGTAACAAAGGTACCTGTGACAATATGGGGTGTTAGGGTATCTGAGGGGGCCCTCACCTAATTTGGGAGAGATATTGGGAGACATCGTGTGTGTGTGTGTGTGTGTGTGTGTGTGTGTGTGTGTGTGTTTTGGGGGTTGACACATGGCACAAATCTTAACACAAGAGATGAAGCTGTAGCAGGGTGATGGTGACACACACCTTTAATCCCAGGACTCGGGAGGCAGAGGCAGGTAGATCTCTGTGAGTTCGAGGCCAGCCAAGGCTACACAGAGAGACCTTGTCTTGAAAAACAAACAAACAAACAAACAAAAACGAGAGAGAGAGAGAGAGAGAGAGAGAGAGAGAGAGAGAGAGAGAGAGGAAACTATAATGAACTGAGCTTTATTCTTTTCAAAACTCCAGAAGAGAAGCTGAGGTGGCTTCCTCCGTACACATGTTTGGGTACATTAAAGAGAGAGTTGGGTTTGGTTCAGTTGGTAAAGTGTGTGCTGCATGTGCATGAGAACCCAAGTTTAACCCTGTAGTACTCATGCAATAAAAGCCAACTTTGGCAACATGTACCTGTGATCTTAGTTCTAGGGAGCTGGATGCCTGGGGATCCTGGGATGTACTGTCCAGCCAGCCTAGGCAAATCAGAAAAGCTCCAGGTTCAGTGAGAGCCTGCCTCACAAAATAAAGTGAAGTGCTATTGCAGAAGACATCTAATGGTGATTCAGGTCTCCATGCACACATGTGCAAACACACGCACAACTGATCAGAGAGCAAAAAACTCCTTGTTCCCTGTGGGCAATTCACGACAATTTAAGAAAAATATAGAAAAGGCAGAAAAGTTTTGGAGAATGGCAATTCCACTAATAAAAGCCATTAGCTTTCACTTGGAGATGCTACATGTTGCCATACGTGAATTGCTCTCACGGGCTCCATCTGTCACTATCTGATCCCTTATGACCACTGTGCCCACCCTCCACTGTGATGACCTGCTGCTGTTTCAATAACCCATAGAGGAAGAGCTACCAGGGACATTGCTGGAAGCAGACGGCCAGAGGTAGGACCTCAGCTTGAAGAGTAATTGATCTCTGTGTAAGTAGAAGCTTACAGTCGAATGCTGGGATGTGGAAGTTGATGTCTACACAGACAAACGCCAATATAAATAGAGTGTGTGCCTTGTGGTATTGTGAAAGAGAAAAAAAAAAAGAAACCCGGACTCTTCTTCATTTGAAGTGGTGACAGTTGGAAGGAAAGGATTTGGTAAATTTTATATGAAGCAGATGAGGCCTATTGGTCTTATAGAACTCTGGGAAATGTCTTGCATCCTTCACATTGTAGTGGGTATCTCTCATGTTCTGCAAGCACTGTATAGAAAACATGGCTCCTAAGACACAAGGCAACCATGGAAGCTGGAAGAAGAGGATTTAATATAAATGAAGCAATTTAGTCTAAGTGATGAGAAAAATCTAGATACCAACTTTTCAAAAAATTATGCATGCTGAAAATATAAAACAGCGATAACATGAATAGTGGTACTATTAGGTTATGGCCTCAAGGGTAAAATATTCATGAGTCCAGAGTGATAGCAACAAATGATCAAATAGATAAATAAATGGAAAGAGGATAGAATTCTTCCTTACAGAATTCCAAGTACTATATATTAATACTGTCCCCTCTAGGGAACATTACATTCCCCTCCTATAAACTATGGCGTGTTCTGAAGAACAATGAGAAATACATAATGGCAGTTTTGGGGTGGGGAAACCTGGCAGGCCCTGTCCTAACCCACTGAGATCAGATGGGGACCATAGTAGTGCTGAGCTCTGCCTGTTTCCTGCATGCTGTGCCACAGGGTGATGAGAAAGGTTTCCCTCCCTCTGCTGTGTCCTTCCTAAAAGTGTAAAACCACAGTCCGCTCAAGAAAAAAATGCCAGACAAGCTCCAACGCTGTGGTAGCCCACAGTGACTCCATCTTGACTCAAAGTGAGAGAGTTCAAGCTTGTCTTTGCTCCTCAAGGCTGAATAACAGGATGATTGACTAGATGTTTTACTCTTCAAGGCTGGAGAGCAGGATGTTTGGCCAAAGGTGGAGTTGCCAGATGTATTGAGAATTAAGGAGGTATTTATGCTTGTTTGTTCCTTGGGCCATGGTGTCCTTGAGATGGGGAGGTCTTTTGCCCAGCCCCCTTGCTTTGGATATAAAAAGGCTGTGAGAAATAAATTCGGGGCTGCTGTGGTATTGACTCAGAGCCCTCCCGAACCTATCCTCTGTCTCTGTCTTTTCTTTTATGTCTATCTGTTTTTTCTCAATCCTCACTCCCCTATTCAGGTCTGTTCCACAGGTCCGGTGGGACCCGACACATGGAAGGTCATTCCACAAGTCACCCGTGCTGAAAGGCCATGAAAAGGAGAGCAGGTGTGACATGTGACAGGCTAGAGGAGACGGGGTAAGAAGAACTCTGTCCATGCTGAACAAATCTAGAGTTTAGCTAACAACTTTGAAAAGTGTGCCATGTTGGTATAGGGGATTGATGAGGAGGTCAGTGAGTGGTGATGTTGGACTGTCTTAGGGCCTTTCTAGAAATCTAAAATTATGCCTGTGTTTGTTGCTTTTTTTCATCATTGAGACAAAAGCACTTGGTAGGGAAAAAAAATTCAGCCTAGAAAGTGCTGTTTTGGCTCATGGTTTTGGTGATTTCAACCCACCATGGTGGGAAACATGATGATCCTCCTGTCCTTGTATCATCCCACTGCCCAGTGGTTCCATCAGTGCTGGTGTCACAGGATGTGGCCACACCTAGCTCTTTCCCCGGGTGCTGGAGATCTAACCTCAGGTCCTCAAGCTTGCTATTGAACCGTGTCTCCAGCCTCCAAGTAGATTTTTATGCATGAGATAAATCCCTCGGTCTTCAATGAGAACTGTGAAGGAGAAAGCCTGGGCTAGCGATGAATCAGCAGACCTCAGGTGGGATGGTGGGTACATCTGAGGGGCTTACTCCTCTTTAGTGTATGA
The DNA here is from genome assembly GCF_004664715.2 of Peromyscus leucopus. Lineage (NCBI taxonomy): Eukaryota > Metazoa > Chordata > Mammalia > Rodentia > Cricetidae > Peromyscus > Peromyscus leucopus. The sequence goes on from NC_051067.1 coordinate 15,430,898, forward strand.
TCACAGTGCTGGCATGCATGCAGTGTATGTGATAGTATGTTGGGGTAGGCACAGCTGTGGTGTCCATTGTGGGTTGTTTCCCTTCCTTCCCTAAATATTCATATCTGCCTCTGAAGCAGGTAGGAAAAAGCAGTGTGAATTTGCATTTTTTTTTTACCTTATTCTAATTCTCAGCAGGTAGCAAGGGTGCTCCCATGTCTTATCCACTCAGCTTCTGATCTCTTTTCACCATTTATTCTTTCTCTTTTTTTTTTTTTAAATTTTTTTCTCTTGGTTCCCTTTCCTTCAGTGTGCTCCTATTTTATTTATTATTTATTCAGAAAGCAGTTACAGAGTGTTCATTATGTCCAGAGCCTGGCAGAGCAAGGACGGCCGCTATCCCCTCTTGTCCATGGGGCAGGCCGCCTGGGCAGATGGCGGCGCAGAGTAGGATCTATAGAGAGGAGACCGGTGGATTGTGTAGAAAAGGCTGGCAGCTAGACACGGCAGAAGCCCCAGTTCCAGCTATCCGGTCTCATCTGGTTGCAGCAGTTTCTTTGCTCACAGCTCTGATTTCGTAAGTGACAAGGAGCAGCTGACCGGAGGAAGGGCTTATGTGGGTTCCTAGTTTGAGGGAACCGATCAAGAAAATGGGTGCCCGGCCCACTTCCTGCCGTTTCTCCAGCCTGTCGGATGCTGTCCTCCACCTTCAGGGTGTCTTCCCTCCTCAGTTATCCTCTTTAAAAATTCTCTCACAGGCAGCCAAAGCACGGCTCACTGACACCTAGGCATTTCTTTATGTAACCAGCCAACGGTGGCAATAGTCACACTAGGTCATCAGGAAACCAGTTCCTTCTGGGAAAAGACCTGGACGCAGATCCTTCCAGGAAGGACTGAGGACCTAGGCCAGTAGCCATAAAAGGGCTGAGAGGAATGAGCTAGAGCCTGTGAGCAGGACGGGATACCCCTGCTGTGTCTGCTGCTGCTCCTGCAGCATGGAAGAGGTAGATGCTGACTTCTCTCAGCTCCTGTCCTCTTTCCCCAACATTCCAGCGGCTCGGAACCAGAGCTGGCCCCAACCCTTGACGGGTCTAGTATACAGGTATATCACCAGCCTGAAGGAAGGAAAGGGCAGGGATTTGAACACAATAGAAAAGGGACAGTGCTGGAGGTCTGTGATTTACAGAATTCTGCCTTTTAGCCCATCCCTGACTCTCTGACACTGTGTGTGTGTATGTGTGTGTGTGTGTGTGTGTGTGTGTGTGAGAGAGAGAGAGAGAGAGACAGAGACAGAGACAGAGACAGAGACAGAGAGGGAGAGAGAGGTCTGATAGCACATTATAGCCACTCTGGAGCAGGTGCTCTGGGACTTGAATCTGTGGCTGGTCTTTAGGAGCTCTGTGAACCTCTGATCTCTGAAATTTCAAGTCCTAATGAACTGAAAAATTGTGTTTTATTCATTTGGTCAGCATGTGTGGATATATGTGGTTATGCATGCATACATGTGGATGTCATAGATGTCAGAGGTCAAGCTGCAGGAGTCAGTCCTCTCCTCTCACCATGTGGGTCCTGGGATTGAACTTAGGTCCCCAGCCTTGGTGGTAGACATTTTACTCACTGAGACACCTTGCTGGCCCATGGTGAACTTTTTTTTTTTTCCTTTTAGGGAGGCATTCCTCTGATTCTCAAGCAGCCTGTGGCCTATATGACGTGAGGATGACTGGCCAGGTGAAGTGGGACCCTATATGGCAGGGAGGGAGCCCCTTGTCTCCATGTGACCAACAGATTGTTCTCAGTTTCCTCTTGTTTATAGTGCCCCTCCCCCAACTTGCTCCTTTATGATGAATGAGTGAGCTACTTAATGTTTCATCAACTTGACACAATCCAGGGTCATCTGGGAAGAGGGAGCATCAATTGAGGCACTGTCTCCATTAAATGTAGGCAAGCCTAATATTTGCTTGATTAATAATTGATGTGAGAAAGCCCAGACCACTGAGGGCAGTGTCATCTCTGGGAAGGTGGTCCTGGGTTCTATAAGAAAGCAGCTGAGCAAGCCATGGGGAGCAAACCAGTAAGCTTCCTCCATGGCCTCTGCTTCAGTCCCTGCCTTCAGGTTCCTGCCTTGAGTTTCTGCCCTGACTTCCCTCAGTGATGGGCAGTAAGCTACAAAGTAAAAACAGATCTTTTCTCCCCAGTTGCTTTGGGTCTGGTGTTTATCACCAGCAAAAGAAAACAACTCGGACAAAGAAAACAACTCGGACAAGGAGCATCCTTTCAGAAATCCATGTAGGACCCCAGAGGAGAATCAGTCAACAATGGGTCTAATCCCATCGAAACAGCTGCTCATCATCACGCCGTGTGGGAGATTCCTAGGGATCACATTTAATTTCTCACAGACATACTAACTAGAAGGCTTTCCTCTTATCTCTTTGACAGAAAGACCCAGGCGAAAGGACTTGCTCAAAGATGCCCACGAGGACAGGCGGTGGCTAGACACGAACCCTTTCTCCTGAAGCTGAAATGAGCATGCATGACTGTAACCACCCCGCAGTCCTGCTGGGCTGTAATATGAAGAGGCTGCTTGGAGCTCTACCCAGGGTGCTTCAAAACCATCCATTATTCTTCAGAGCCACAAATGTCATCACATTTTCCTTGGCGCTTTGAACCGGTACAAAACCTGAGGCCGCAGAAAGCCATTATCAGCAATGTTCCAAAGTGCGGGAGACCGGAGTTTTTGATCTCTGTTTCCCTGAGGCCTTTAAACAAACGACAAGGACGAAGAAGAGTTATTAAAATAAAAATGCAGTGTTCAGGAATCTGTGCTGATAATCTTGGAATCTGACGGCTTTGTGTCTCTCTGGTTTAGCAGGGACCCAAATCCCATATGCCAGGCAGGCCTCCTTAGCCGAGAATTGAGGCTATTATCTGATTATTCAAGGTGAAAAACCCACAACGCTTCTGTCACCTGGAGACTTCGTGGGTTTTGTTTTTCCTAAGAATAAGTTTTGTTGGATGGACTTATCTGAATAACCCACCTTCCAGCCTTGTTTGGAAGGCTGTTGTTCTGATCAGAAAGGAGCTGATATTTCTGCAATGAAACCAGTTACAAATTTCACAGAAGTAAAAACCAATTTTCTGCAGTGTTCATGAGGACTTACACATATATACTCCCTCCCACTCTCTCTTTCTCTCATACACACACACACACACACACACACACACACACATACACACACACACACACTCTCACAAACACACAGTCTCTCTCTCTCTCTCTCTCTCTCTCTCTCTCTCTCTCTCTCTCTCTCTCTCACACACACACACACACACACACACACACACACACACACACTCACACACACACCCCCCACAGGAATTCCTCCGCCCTGTGTTTTGGGTACATTTATTTTATCCTCTCCTTTCCCAGCTCTCTCCACCTCGCCCAGGAATGCTGCATGCTATAGACATAGATCACGTTTATGACCAGCTAATTTCGCCCTTGTTCCATGATCTCTGTGTCCCTCCTGCCTTTCATCTTTTTTTGGTAAAAGCTGTTCACTGCTTCTAGAAGCCCCAGCAAATATCTCAAGAGCGCTGATACCTCCAGCAAATCCTCGCTCAGTCGGTTACATACGAGCTTGCGAGGCATACAACACCAGCGCCACTCAGTAATCTTGTCAAGCCTGCCTCTCTACCTTCCCATCCTCATTCCGGGAGCCTATTAAATTAATGAGATAGAAGTCGGTGCTACAGCGGTCGACGTGTTATTGGTGTAGAGCACCGGTGCTGTTACAGTGTGCCTGTTTTCTCTCCTGGGACATTTAATTTCCGCTTCTCAAATGAGCGGCGAAGCTGTGAGGCCTGGCAGTGTTCGTTCCCGGCTCTCTGTGATGCAGATAATGAGGGTACTGATAGGTGCCTAGGAGACTTCAGTGGCTCCAAGCACAGCCATGGTCTGATAACGGTTTCTGCCAGCAGTGTCACAGCGGAGCCGCTATCATCCCTCAAGGAATGGTTCATCTTTATGTGTAATACAGCAGCTGTCACCTAAATGGCTAATGGGGAAGCAAAGTAGAACCTTAGTGCTAGTAATCTTTGTCACTTAATAATTTTAAAGACATCAGACTTCCATGGTTCCTGCAAGTGTGAGTGAGCGAACTTACCGATTTTTGTTGTTGGATTAAATGTAAATGGAGAAATCCGCAGTGCTGTTCTGTGCAAATCTAATTTAGTATAATTTGAATAGCCAAGTAATTAAAATGTATTATAGGTAGAAGATGCTGGGATGGTGGAGTGCCTGCGCTTAAGAGGAAGATTTATTGGGCTCGCCGCATCCACAGCAAACCTTCTACAACCACATTAACTAACATCTGTTGGAAAATGTCAAGATGCAGGGCAGAAGATGTGCATGCAGAATATACGCTTCCAGGAGCTGGAATGACAAACCGGAAACGTGGGGCACTTGCAAGTTAAATCAATTAGCAAGGAGACCCGCATCTGTATAGGCACATGCATGCAGGAGGCGTGTGAGACTGCATGAAAGGGCACGGATGTGCACACACAGGTACACACAAACATGCATCCTTTCTAATTAACATCCAACCCCCGCAGAGTGGGAATTGAAGTTTGATTGGATTTAAGGAACAGGGTAATAATAACAGGACAGTTGATACAAAACGGTGTTGGTGTTGACACTGCACTATTAGTGTTTCCTGGCAGATTATTTTGTTTGCTTTGCCTAAGTGCACAAGATTACAGAAGGTGATTTAGGAGGCTAGGGCACTAGATTCTGAAGGGAAGCCAAGCCAATTTCAATCACACCTACAAACTAGGCTGTTAATCTTTGGGGAGTTACTGCACCTGTGCTGGCAAAGGTTAAGAGGCAAGAGATTCTAGAAAGCACAGGTACAACAATTGTCCAGGGAAGAGGGAGAGATCAGAAGGATCTGCTATTCTCTTAGGGGAGAAATCAAATGGTGTTTGGAAATCTGAATATATGTACTTACAGATATTTGCAAGATATAGTGCTCAGACACAAAGCACATTCCTAGGAAATACTGGTCAGGAGACAAGAGTTAGTCAGATATAGGTAAGATGTGTCTAAATGTCAATGAACATGCATTCTTTCTTCATTCTGAAGTGGTTGGCTAGGGGGCTGCTCTCAGACGCAAGCCTTGGTAGGAAGAACAAACCAGACAGCATGGAGGAACTGAAGACATGGATAAAAATGGACATTTTTACCTCCCCTCTGCCTTCCTGATCACTCCACTATTGCATCCCAAAATATTTGGTCAAATATATGCCACGCTAATGGGAAATCTCAAGGTTGTCATTGACTTCCCTCAACAGACTCATCTTACTGGGGGACTGGGAAGGACTGTGCACTAAAGTCCATGGGTACCAATACTGAGTTCAGGCCCCTGGAGACAGCAAGCATCTCATTCATGTCTCCAAGGATGCAGCAACAGCTGACTGCTTTGAATAAATATGTAGATTTTAAATAATGTTTTTAAAAGCACCCTCTGGTTTGTGATGTCTGAGCCAAAAGCAGGTATTGACACGTGTGTTGGAAACATTACCCACACCTGCAGTCTGTCCCCTCAGTCATGTGTCTCTCGACAAGCAAAAGAAGCAACGTAAATCCAGCAGCCATCACATGGGGGGAGAAAGACTCGTAATGTGAGATTTTAAAATAGTTGTTCTGCCTAACATAATAGCAATATAGTAGTCGACACCTTCTAAAATTAGTCTCATTTCTTTGACATTCATTACATTATTAATTAGCAAGATTTCTTGGGGATTCTTACGAATGGGATTCATAAGAATTGTGCAAAATCTGTTTGAGCTTAGTATTCTCCAACATTCACATCATACAGCACGTCATATTTTGGGGTCAGATCTCCCTCCCCTTTCCATTTCAATATGAGAGAGACACCATGTTTGTGCTCTGAAAATCACTGAAAAGATGGCTTTGAGAGACGGAAGTCTGAAAGTCAGAAGGACCAGCACTGGGGTGGAGGGGTGGGTAACATCAGTGTCTGATTCCATCTCTCATTTATTCAGACCTCAGCCTTTGTAACACACAGAAAGCCAAGGCAATGGCTGCAGACCTGCTTCTGTAATGCAGTGAATGGGGAAGAACTCTGCAATTCAATAAAGTATATTTAGCATATTTTCATTGCACCAAATATCAGCTGATCCACCTCTTATTAGTATAAATGGCATAGATTAGTGTCAGGCATTCTCAACAGTGAAGAAATTACAGGAGTCTGCAAGGCTCATTAAGTTCTGGCTGCATGTTAACGAGGGGCTAGGCCTTATTAATACGAAGAGGAAAAGACAAAAACTAAGCCACAGGAGGAAAAAGGAAAAAGCACATTCCTTCAAACATTCCCTGGCATTTTGACGTGAGAAGACTGCACTGGGCAATTCTTCTCTTTCCTGCTCTCCAAGGCATTTGAGGTGATGCACACATTATTGGCATTACTATTTTTTGAAATGTGTGAAAATTATTTGGTTTCAGCACATGTCAAGCACAGAATGGAACTGTGCACTTTCAAGTCTTGGCGTGGCTGTCAAGTTTTCTTCTGAATTTCTGTGGTGAAGTTGAGTTCAGGTTTTGTGTTTTCAGGTAGCGAGGAAGGGGGTCCCTGCCTTGGCTTGGAGAAAAGAAACATTCGTGTCTCTCCTCTACTTGCACACCTCACCATGTTGGGGAACCTTGGTGTTGACAGCCCGCCAGACCTTGGGAAGGGAGATAAAGATGAGGAGGCACTGTGTGGCCCGATAGCTAGCCAATCAAAGAGGGCATTTTCTGTTGATTCAAGAGTGTGATGCATTCTGATTGGAAAACAACCCCCAGACTCCATTACTAGTGTTCTATTCAGATACTGAGAGTTAGTAAAGCCGTGCATTAAAGTACAGGGGGACAGGCAGAGCCACAGCTCACAGTAAAATTCAAAGACGGCAGCTGGGCACTGCCCCGGTGCAGGCTCTGCCACAGGGTAGAGAGCCTCAGGCAAAAGGAAGCCGCCAGGACACTCCACACGGTGCTTCTGCAATCAGTGGGAAGAAAAGGAAAGTCATAGCCATAGATGCTTTACAATTATAGGGAGCATGCCTATGCACACACACACAAAAGCACCACAAGGATGAGCGATGATGACTGGTTCTTTCTAAAAACTAAAAGTTCATTTAGGGTTCAGGAGGGTGGGCATGCCTGTGGAGGTCAGAGGCCAGCTTGAAGGAGTTAGTTCTCTCCTCCCACCACGTGGGGGCCAGGGGATCTATAGAACTCAGGTCCTCGGACACAGTAGCAAGTCCCCTCACCCAACATGCCATCCCACTGGCCCCCTTTTTCCATTTTTATTTTTATTTTTTGGTGTGTGTGTGTGTGCGTGTGCGTGTGCGTGTGCGTGTGCGTGTGCGTGTGTGTGTGTACACGTGTGTGTGTACATGTGTGTGTGCAGGTGCGCATATCTGTATGTGCTAGTGTGGAGGCCAGAGGCTGATTTCCAGAGTCTTGATCTTTCTCCACCTTAGATATTATTTGAGATAGTTCTAGGTTCAATGAATCTAGAACTCACTGTTTTAGCTCACCTGGTTGGTCAACTGGACCCAAGGACCTGCCTGTCTCTGTTCCCTAGTGCTGGGTTTACCAGTGCGTGCCATCATGCCCAGAGGTGACATGGGTCTGGGGGATCTGCACTTTGTGGCTGCACAGCAAACACTTGTTCTTTGCTCTCTGAGCCATCTCCTCAGCCCACTGATTTTTTGTTAAAGCAGAAATTAAAACCTTCCATATTTTGTACTTTGCAAGCTTCTGGCTAACAATATTGTAATTTTTTTAGGTTATATTCATTGTTAGAAAATTGTAAGTTTTACATTAAAGGAGAGTGCAACAGACTAAAAAAAAGTCTACCGTTGAACATTCAGCAATAATTTAGAGCTTAGAGTTACTTGGAATTATCTTCTATTTTATTTATGATATTGTCCCATAAGCTTAGAAACTACATTTCTTCACTCCCCACCCTCTCCCTTCTGATTCATCTGTTTATTTCCCGTGCTGCATTCAGATGAAAGCGAAATGCGTTTTCTCTCGAGGTTTGTTCTGAAACATAGTTTTCACACATCTCGCAGCTCCCAAACCCCATTTTCAGCAGATGGCCATTACCAAGTGGGGTGGACAGCTTCAGTACAGGTCTGTTGGGGGCTTGTCACGATGGCTTCATTGCGTGTGTCCCCAGGGAAATGTGGAGGTTCTGGGGTGCAGAGCAGTGTGTAGTTAGGCCACTCTGCACTCTGCTGTGTCTCTAATTATTGGGATGATGGAGGCCAGGGTAGCTGCGATCTTAATCTGTTTAATAACAATAAAGCTCTTTTTCTCTGCTTCAGCGAGGCTGTCTTCCCAAGCCAGGCCTTGGTGACTCGGTATAGCAAATACACCATAGCAGGTCCCTGTAGTACTACATCGTGTGTGCACACAGCCACACCCATTTGAGTCCATGCTCTTAGAACACTACAGTTTCCTCAAGGCAGTCAAACCAAATCTCCGGGAGTGCAAGTTTCCCAGCAATAATGGTCTGCGTGTGTCTGTTTTAACTGTATCCGCCTCATCAAGGAGCCTGTGAAGCAGTGCCATGGAGTGCTGCCCAGAGTCTGCATTGAGGAACAACGGCTTCGCCTCCTATTCTCTGATATGGAGATAGTGAAATCATGTCTGACCACCATCCACTACAGCAGGTTTTACCAACAGGATGGAACCTGGTTCGAGGAAGCTAAGCTCTGTGAGTCCCAACCCTCTGACAAATCCATCCTGAAAGAATGTGTATGTGCTACTTCATTTCCTGGAGTGACAAGGCATGTATTAAAAAAATATTTCCTTTATTGTTACATTTTAGGCACGTTTACTGTTAGCTGCTTGGCTTCATTATGGATCATAGTCTGAATCTACAAATCAAGTATAATTAGACTTAGCGAACTGATTGGATTTCTAATTAAGCTACATTGGAGACAATGTACAATCAGTAAATATTCTGACTAGGTACATTTTAAAGAGCAACTCTTGGGCTTTTTGCTGATGACTAGACACCAGTGTCATTAAATTTGTTGGTGGCAAGCAAATTTTAAAGCTAAAATAGAGGCAATTAGTAAAGATCTTGAAATATTTAATCACGTTTGTCCAATTAGTGTGCAATTAGGCTGTGGTGTGGCATGGGACAGGCATTCTGCCTCAATGCTTGGTGCAGAAGGATCCCTTTGAAATTTTGCTGTTTAGTTTATTGATATATAAAAAGGAAGTTATGGTTGTAATTTCCAATTTTAAAAAAATAACGTGCAGATGGTCTGACTATCTATTTAACAATGTTAAACAAATCTAAACAAGGGAGCATGCTACCTGAATTGCACAGCTGTGATCTGTGAGTAAGTTCTGGATGGGGGAGATTACAGCTGTGCTTATCTGGATCACAGAAACCACCAGGCGTTTTAGACTGGAGGACTTGGAAGCCTGATCAGCTCGCCCAACAGGTCTCAACATGACTGGCAGCTCCTGACTTGTCCACGCTTCTGGTGGTTAGCTATGCTTCTCTGAATTCCAATGACTTCGATTTTATGCACAGGGAGAGCCTGGAAGAGAACTTGTAAAAAGTTGATTTGAAGAGACAGATGAACTGAATAGTAACGACCTGGTAGTTTCATTGCAAACAGACTCACCCATGGCTACTGGGTTGTGATGTTGTCCACGAGGGATTTGGCACACTGTGTGCAGAGGGAGAAAGGCGGTCTCTTGTTTTAGACCCTCAGTGGCCTTGCCCTGCCACAGAACCTAGTGTTAAGCATCATCTTTGACCTTGCTCTGGTCTTTGGGAAGGTGGGAGCCGTCCCATTATAGTGGAAGAGCTGCAATGAAGTGGACACAGCATCCTGTATCATCATGGGAGGGATGACTTCAAAGATGCTGACAACTGTGCTGCTTCGTGAGTTAGTGGAAGAGGCAGTGAGATGATGTAAGAGGTAGCCAATGGAAAAAAAAGCATGGGTGGGGATAACTGAGAGAAACCCAGCATATACCTAGATAGTCTGTGGAACTCGTTTAGATGAAAGAATTATACACGAGTTTCTTCTGGGGCATTTACCACTACTCTAAAGTTTAATCATCTTAGTATCATTTGGGCTGGGAAATAAAAAGATGTTCTTGAGACAACTTGTTTCTCTAAACCCTGGTGACCTGGTAGGTTCCATATATTTTCATGCTGGATCCAGGGACCTCAGGAAGAATGCCCAGACACACCCAGTTCTCTTGGGTATGCTAGTGTTCACATTGCCAGATGCGTGTGTATACTGTTCGGATGATTTTTGGAAACTGACCAGAGAAAACCCCACATGTAACTAAAGATGTAGAGCAGGGAAGAAGAGTGAAAGAAAAAAAAATGTTCTTGAAAAGGGCACAAAAGGATATATGCAGAGTTTGGGATTAAACAAGGAACTAAATGAATATAAAGCCTTTTAGTGATTTTGATTAGAATCTCAGTGAGCTTTTCCTAGCTCTGTTGTTTCCTTAACTTTAAAAGCTTTCCTTCCATATTCTACTTAACTTTCTGGAAACAGGCTATTATTGTCATAAGTCAATGCCAGACTTTTGAGTATCATGAAGTTATATAATTGATATTTAAACATCTAAATTCTATATTTAGAATTTTCATAAACGTACAGTTTTGTTCCTTGGTATCCTCCTTCTCGTCCTCATTGCTTTGAGACAGGATCTGGCTCTGTTCTCCATGCTTCCCTGGAGAAGCTATCCTCTTACCCTAGCCTCTGAATTCTGGGAGGATTCGACAGGTGAGCTATACAATGCCTGGTCATGATTCTAAACAGAGCAAATTGCAAATATGAGAATGTAGGAAGTCATTGATTAGCTTAATGTGCCTCTCACCTCAGTTTAGTTTTTACTTGAGCTAAAATGAGATCCTAGGATGAGGCCCTTGGCTGTTGGGGGGATAGTCCCAGAAGAGTCCTGAGAAACTCTGTACCACCCATGCCAGGTAAGCTGGTAACTGAGACGAGATCATGCTGAGCATTTAGACACTGTGGCAGACTATATAGTTAGCAAATACAAAAAGCACCCTGTTAAATGTGAATTTCAGAGAAGGCAGTGGGTATTTTTATACCACTGTGTCAAACTATTGCATGGGGTATAGTCACACAAAAATGACTGCTAACTCCAGACCTCAAACTTAGCAGGGTGTGCTGTGTGTCACCCGGCGATGCTACTTCTGGAATGCTCCCACAGGGAGATACAAGTTACCGAGCAAAGCCTTGTCCTTACCCAGGACCTGTGGAGTTTTGTCTCTGTCTGATCACCTTGTGTTAAGATTTCAGGTTGGCATTGAGGGACTGTGTGGTGGCATTGTGTTCCCCAAAATATTGTGCACCCTAATAAACTTATCTGGGGTCAGAGAACAGAAAAGCCACTAGATACAAAGGCTAGAAAATGTTGGCACTCACGCCTTTAATCCTAGCATTCCAGAGGCAGAAATCTATGTGTTCAAGGATACCACCAAGCATGGTGACTCACGCCTTTAATCCCAGAAAGCAAGCCTTTAATCCCAGGGAGTGGTGGTAGAGAGCAGAAAGATATATAAGGCGTGAGGACCAGAAACTAGAAGCATTTGGCTGGTTAAGCTTTCAGGCTTTGGAGCAGCAGTTCAGCTGAGATTCATTTGGATGAAGACTCAGAGGCATCCAATCTGAGGAAATAAGACCAGCTGAGGATCCAGAGAGGTGAGGTAGCTGTGAACCAGCTTGTTCTGGTTCTCTGTTCTTCCAGTTCACCCCAATACCTGGCTCAGGTTTGATTTTATTAATAAAGACTCTAAGATTCCTGCTACAGGACTGGTTCTCAGTCCCAGCAAAGTTGCAGGATCTTCTTGGGTGCCTTGGAGTCCTCTACAGCCTGGCTGGAACCCAGCCTTACTAAATCAGACTCTCCTGACATGGGACTCAGGCATCTGTATTGACTAAAGTTCCCAGTTATCACAATGTGCAGTAAAATGTAAACACACACACACACACACACACACACACACAGAGAGAGAGAGAGAGAGTTCTCAACTATGACACCTTGGAACCACCTGGGGAATCATATACGTGTTATGTCTGGCGACAAAACCCAGAGGTTCCAACTTGAATCATCTTAGTGGGAATCTGGCTGGCATCCATGCTTTAAAACATACGTGTTATATAAAGTTAGGTAAGACTGTTTTCATGCAGACACATAATGTACTTTCCTTCCTCTCTCCCACTCTTCCTAGTCCCCTTGCTCCCCCATGGCAGCCTCAGGCAGTGTGAGGTCACATGGTTAAAGCAGGAGCTTAGGGGTGGTCCTATCCTCCCTGGACTTGGTAAGAGGTGTATTACTGCTGGGTAGAGAAACCCCTTGTGCTGGGTAGTACCTGTGACTATGCAGAAAAAGAGCAGATCTGAGTTTCTCTAGGAAATACGAACGAGAACATGATGAGACACAGTGAGGTTTATGACTTCCTGGGCTCTCTTCAGACATTCAGAGAGTGGAAAGAGACTGCTGTGGGCAGTGGTGGGGCTCGCAGAGTTAGTTCAGGGGATTGGAAACCTGAACGAAACAAATAAAGTCAATGATAGCAAGAGAAGAATATGGTAGAAGTAGGCTGAGAAATGAGATGAGACATGGAAGAAGCGATACCACTCTTAAATATGTGTGTGTGTGTGTGTGCCGCGCGTGCGTGCGTGCGTGCGTGTGTGTGTGTGTGTGTGTGTGTGTGCATTCATGTGTCCACAAAGGCCTGAAGGGGCATTCTACCCCCTGGAGCTGGAGTATGGGCAGCTGTGAGCATCCTGATGTGCGTACTGTGACTGGAACTTGTGGTCTTCTGGAAGAGCAGCAAGCACTCTTAACCACAGAACTGTCTCTTCACTACCACATTTGAGAGGAAGAGTAGCTGATCCCTAGAGCAGACAGCCTTGATTCCTACAGAGCATGGAGTCTGGAGTTCAGCCTGTGACTGTTCTTACAGCTCGCCACCCTCCGTGTATTGTCTTCTGGTTGAAATTTTGTTGTGCTGGCCACAGAACTTGAATAAATCAGAAATACACATAGCAATTTGGGATCCCTATTAGCAAAGGCTGCTAACAGTGATCTCAAGGGTTACCATAGACTGAATGTGAGTGAGGCTCCAAGTAGGAGCTGCCATTTCTTCTGATTTTTAGAGTTCTTTCTACCTCGGGCCCCCTGGGTTATGGATATTTTGTCACCTCCCTAGGATTCTAGATATAAAATTCTCTCTGTATCATTTTGCCAATGACTATTTTAAGACACTGTTAACATATGCCCCAGCATCTATCCAGGTGCTCTGGGACTCACTAGAGTCAGCTAGAGAGCTGATTCCTGGGATCATAGAAGAGATGTTGAGCTGCCCCCCCTTCGAACTTCTCTGTGCCTGAATTTCCTTCCTTGCCCGTAGAATGAGGACAGCAGCCATAATCATGAGAAATTAAATGAATATGCAAAGCATTTGCAGTGTGCCCAGGAAGTCATAAACCTCAATCTGTGTAAGTGGTTGAACTGTAAGCCCCTTTCTGCTCACAGGGACCTCCATTCTTTTTGTAAATGCTCCCTCCCCAACTTGGGTGACCAGAAGAGGTGAAAGTGGACCCTGCCGTTTGCTTGGTATGTTTGGCCTAACCCCTCTTGGTGCTAAGTACCATCTTCTTCCAAGGTTGCTCTGAGTTACATTATACGACAGATGCTTACTATGTTGATGGAGAGAACAAAACAATGGCCTCTTCCTGTGCTCACACAGCTCAAACAAGGCACTCTGCTGATAGCCTTACACACTCCTTTAAGCCTTTGCAAGTCTGGGTTGTATGTTTTCAACTCTGCTGACAAGAAAACTAAAGACTTGAGAGAATAAACATCTTTCCACAGCTAAGCAAACACTAAGGACAAAGTCAAGGTCTGACTCAAGTTGTCTGCCTGGAAAGGTCAAGCTCCTTGTGTCTGTTCTGCATCAGACATGGCAATATGGTGGACTGTGTGGAGGTTGCAGCCTCACAGAAGGCAAGATTCATCCCATGTGCTCTACATGGAAACCACAGCAGGGAGAGAAAGCAGGCTTCGGGGATAAACTGAAGTGCATTGTTCCTTTCTATATTCTTTTTTTTTTTTTTTTAAAGGAAAATAGTGAACACTTGAGCAGGTTCTCTTTGGGCGATGAACTGATTTCAAGGTGTGTACGTTGTCCTGGCTGGTTTTGTGTCAACTTGACACAAGTTAGAGTCATCAGAGAGAAAGAAACCTCAGTAGAGGAAATGCCTCTACGAGATCCAGCTGTAAGGCATTTTCTCAATTAGTGATCAATGGGGGCGGGCCCAGCCCATGGTGGGTGTGCCATCCCTGGGCTGGTGGTTCTGTCTTCTATAAGAAGGTAGGTTGAGCAGCCCATGGGAAGCAAGCCAGTAAGCAGCACCCCTCCATGGCCTCTGCATCAGCTCCTGCCTCCAGGTTCCTGCCCTGCTTGAGTTCCTGTCCTGACTTATTCAGTGCGGAACAGCAATGTGGAAGTGTAAGCCAAATAAACCCTTTCCACTTTTTGGTCATAGTGTTTCACTGCAGCAATGGAAACCCTAACTAAGACATACACACATATGTATGAATTATGTATATATGCATATATTATGTATATGTATTCAAATGTGTATATATGTTTTAGAACAGATATTTGAAAACAGAGCAAGTCATCCATCAGAATAGGTAATAAATTTTAAGATTTTATTTTTGATTGGCACATATTTATTATGCATAATGATGGCTTCATAAAGACATTTTAATTCAAATGTATTTTGTACTTTATGCACATTTTTAAATAATTAAAAATCATTTTGTGTGTTGATGGCATGTGTGCATGCATTTGCATGTAGATACAGGTGCATGCATACCACAGTGCGGGCAATGAGGTTGGAGGACAGCTTCAGAGCTTGTCCTTCCCTGTGAGCCAGGGTCTCTGCTGACTGCATGCACCAGGCTACCTGGCCTACAAGCGTTTTCTTTTCTGTCTCTACCTACCATCTTGCCATAGGAGCACTGGGGTTACAGATATGTGCTGCTGTGCTTGGCTTTTACATGGGTTCTAGGGCTAAAATTCAGGTCCTCACATTTATGTAGCAAGCATTTGACTCACGAAGTCACCTCCCCAGGCTCACTGTGTTACATTAATCCCCCTCTCCACCTTCTCCTATGCCCCCTACCCCCTCCACTAGTCTCCTTCCCTGCCCCAGAGTCTCACTTCTACTTTCATGGTGTGTGTGTGCGCGCGCGCGCGCACGGGCGCGCGCATGCGCGCGCGTCAGTCATGAAATCTGCCTAATTGTTCATCAATAAATGAATGGATACAGAAAATATGGTACACACACACACACACACAATGGAGTTTTACTCAATCATAGAGAAAAAGAAAAGTATTTTGTTTGCAGGAAAATGAGAGGAACTGGAGAGCATCATATTAAGCAAAACACATTTTCTGTTGCTTCCCAGCGGGCTGATGGAGTAAATGGTGCTTCTTTGGCGTAGGGGGTCAGGAGGGAATCTGTGCCCCACCACACCCCACTTAGTAGTGCTGCATCTGTTGTACACTCAGGAGGGAGGGGGTGAGCACAGGATACTTCATTCTGGTTTGTACAAGAGCATAGCTAAGAGGGAGTGTGGTCACTTCCCTTCTCCAGGGGAACTGCTCAGCAAGGCTCTATCGGGTGACCCAGCTCCCTCTGAGTAGTCTTCCTAGAAGACTGAGTGATGCTCCCAGGCTCTCTGTTGGCTAATCGGCTGGTGCAGGACCAGGCTACTTTGAGAGGAGAGAAAAGATGTCTTTCTTCCTTTGTCCTTCTCTCTCCCAGCAGTCCTCCTCTGACACTGCCCCCGCCCACATTGTACAAAGCCACGCAGCTTTGCCGAACAGGTCTGTAAAATTAATTATACTGTGAGTGCTTGGTAACCAATGAATTGTAAATTGTACATTATTAAAACAGCATCAGAGCTTTGACTGATCTATTATTCTTTGGGGAATGAATGAAGATAAGAGCTTTATACATTTTAGGGGGTCTTTCTTGCCACCATCCAGCAGGCACAAGGAAGGAACAGCAAGCCTTTCTGTTTTGTTTTTTGTTTTTGTTTTTTGGCAAGTTGAATTAAATAGGAAGTATGTTATTTTCTTCTGTTATTAAATTGTCATACATGTTTTTGTGTGTCTGCTCAGCATCTAATATGATAGTGGACACTGAATAAATGGCATTCTATGACAACTGTGATAATGTGTATCTATATATGCTCATCCAAAATGCAGTTCCTTGTCAAAGTTGATATAGTGCTTCTTGGAAAAAAATCTCTGCAAGAATTCAGAGTAAACAGTCAGAAACAACAAAAACAACAACAAAATGTCAGCTGAGTATGCACCAGGGGCCTTGTGGCTTCAGCTAATAAAAGAAGAATCTGGAAGGAACTTTTTTCTCCTGTCTCTTCTAGATTCAACAAGAGTACCCTTGGGGGCTGCTGGTGAAGCCACTCTTGTGACTGCGTGATCTCCCCCGTGCAGGATTTCTCAGCGTCTTTCCACCTGCCACAGTGATTCCTTCCAGGTACATCACACACTTCTCCATGGAAACTTCTTTCTGTAATTGACCAAGCCTGCAGCTCTGAGCCTGAAGCTGCCAGTCTGCCATGCAGGACTTCTTTTGCAAGCAGGCATGCTAGCTGGGCGAATCATGACAGGTACCAGGCAAACCACACAACCACACACCACCAAGATCGTTACCCAGCATCATCAGAATTGGATGCCTCAGGACTGGGCTGTTTCTGAACCCTGGGTAGAACCAGCTATATATTCTGCAGGGCCCACGTGGGAAGTAATGATGGGCTCATTGTTCACAGATTGCTAAGAATCTCACGACAGTCACAGCAGAGCAGTAAACTAAGTGTGCATCCCATTCAGCCGCAGAGGTTGCACAGGGCATGTTGCTGCCTGAGAGGTTCAAGAATATCTGTAGTTTGGGTTCATTTTATCCTTCTAGTGGTCTGAGCAGGCTATCAGAAAGTTCTGGCACTTCCTTTGTTGGTACAGCAGTTTTACCAACCAAGAGGTGTGCAGTGGGACTGTCACGGCTTCATCTCCACAGGAAGGGAGTGGCTGTGTTCTCTATGTGATGGCTATAGGGACAGGCTGAAGAAGAGATTGCCACAGAGAAATTGAAAATCAAATTTCTGACAGGGTTTATTCTTAGACATAGTCCTCTCGTGATTTTTTTCCCCAGCAATACATGGTTGCCATCTCCTTGCTCTCTGATAACTCCTGTGAAATTGGTGTGTGTGTGTGTGTGTGTGTGTGTGTGTGTGTGTGTGTGTGTGTGAATCATCTGTCTCATTTTGTCCCTTAGGAACATTCTCTTCTTCCATGAATTCCTTCGGTATTAGGAAGAAGAGGAGATGAGCAGGGGATGTGAGGGAAGAGGGGGCAGCTGTGGTCAGAAAGGGCCTGGGGAAGGAGCTTTGGGGCTATGTGAGAGCAGAGAGCAGCTGGTGGAGAGAAGGGTGGATGCGAGCTGTGCTGCTGGGATTTCCTCAAGGCCCCTCCATGTCTCTGCCACCCTGTGAACCCTGCGAGGACCTCAGCCACTGCTGTCATGGAAGGACAGACAGTACCATCTGGAGAGGCTCACAAATGTATTCTGGTGTGCCTATTCTTTTAGGATCATGGCCACCAGAACTGTATGTTGGCATTTAGGAAAAAAGTAGATCAGAGGGTGGCCTCTCGTTAAGACAAGAAAAGAATTTATCCACAGTAGCCATGATATGGAAACAACCTGGATGATCTTTGGTAGATGAATGGGTAACTGCGATGTGTTCTGTATCTAGATCTGAATGTATATGTCAGAGTAGTATTCAGGCTTAAAAATAAAAGGAGGAAATGCTGCCTTTTGTGGCACCCTGGAGGACAACGTGCTAAGTAAAATAAGCCATGAGTAAAAATGGCAAACACAACATGGTCCTATTTATACATGGAATTTTAAATGGTAAAATTCATAAAAATAGGGCTTGCATTGCTAGTTATTTTGCTTCATGCAATGATCTCTAGTTCTATACATTTCCTTACAAAAAGCCTGATTTTGTTCTTCTTTATGGTGGAATAAACTCATTGTGTATACTTATACTGTATTTCTGTATCCAGAAAAATGGCCAATGACTGTTGGTCAAAGAGTATAAAGTTTCAGTTCTGCAGGGCTGGGGAGTTCTGGGTATCTAATGCATCCATGGTGACCATAGTTCGTGGGACTGAAAATAGGCTCTTCTGTTTGACGTTGCTGCTCAGACCTCTACACAATCCCGTTCCCTGAACAGGATGACTTGGGATGTGGATGCTAGCCATAGTTCTTCAGAGAAGTCCTGAGTCTTTGGGTAGGAAAAAAAGTGTGAACAAAATGGAGCCTTGTGTTGAAAATAAATCTGGGGTTGCTGTTGTAAGGCTTGGTGGCAGTCTTTTCCATAGGGCCTGCGTTTAAGACTGTCCATTTCAAGGATATTAACACACACACACACACACACACACACACACACACCTATGTGCCTATCCCCCTACATAATATACACACGTGCATACTCACACTCCACCCCCGCATAGACACCTCCACCATCCCCACCATACATACACACACCAATCACACCCCACACCACATCCCCAACACACACACACACACACATTAGCGTAATTGTGGTGATCATTTCATAATATATGTGTGTGTGTGCATATATATATATGTATATATACAATCAAGTTGTATACCTTAAATATATGTATCATTTGTCAATTATATGTCAAATAAGACAGGTGGAAAAAAGAGAAGATCGCTGCATGTCTTCTGAGTCCTTTACTGCTTTGGGAAATGGGGTTGGCTTTCACTCTGGGACAGTGGGGCAGCCCTCAAAGGGAGAGTTCTAGCGCCCGGTTCTAGCTAGCACTGAATAAAGTGAAGCTGCCCTACAAAGGGAGAAAGACCTCAGGCAGCTGGCCCTATTTCTGCGTGCAGTGTGCCCTAAAATTCAAGAGAGGGCAGCAGATAACCTACACTCACAGCCTGGAGGACCCGGCAAGAGTGTCACCTGAGGAATGCCAGCAGGGGACTTCGGGTCTTTTCAAAACTTATGGAACCCTGGCGTTCACCCATGCCTGGAAATCAGGTACATGATATATGGGATCGACAGGAGGAAGGAGGGACGGCAGATTGCCATGGCAGACTCCTGCCCCGCCCCCCCCCGCCCCCACCGCTTGACGTCTGAGGGACAGTGCTGCCAGTAAAGCCAGCATAGGCGTGCGGGCAGACACCACTGTGCCGCCTGGCTGCCTCTGCTGTCCTGGGATTGCTTCCGCGGGGTCTCTGCAGTGAACAGCCCTACAGAGTCTGTCCTTGGCAGCAGCTCCCTACCCAGTAAGTTCCACTGCCCGAGAGAACTCGAGAATGTCAGCGCTTCCAGGAGAGAGTTTGTGACAGGAAGGACATGTCCCTGGTGTCCCGAGAGACTGAGGGGTGGATAGCATAGGAAGGACTGGGAACGGAACAGGGCCTCTGAAACTTCAAGCTGAAAACACAACCTTCTGGTGTGTGTGTGTGTGTGTGTGTGTGTGTGTGTGTGTGTGTGTGGTCCTGGCTGTCCTAGAACTTGCTCTGTAGAGCAGGCTGGCCTTGAACTCAGAGATCCACCTGCCTCTTCCTCTGCCTCTGGAATGCTGGGATTAAAGGCGTGTGTCATCATGTCCCCAGCCTGAAAACACAATCTTAACCCAGTCCCGTGGAATCAGCATTAGGACCTCACCTCTGCATCGCCTCTTTATAATGCAGTTTCATGAGAGAGGTGACATTGGGATGTGGATTCAAGGGCAGCCCCTCCTTAAGCGGGCGAGGAAGAGTGAACGAAATGGAATCATTATTGGTCCAGACAAATCTCAAAATGACCGTGCAAGACTCGAGAGATCTGTGGAAGTCTTTTTTATTCTGCCTGGTGTTAAGCCACATTGTAGAGTCACCTCAACCTACCCAGAAAATGCCAGACTCTGTAAGCAGTTTAGATGCTGCCTCTAAAAGTTGAACCTTTTATGTATTTTTAACGGATTTTTGATTTCTTGATAAATAATTGAAATTTGTTAGAAATTTCATCAACAAGATAAACTATTAGAACTGTGGAGAGTTCCAAATCTCAAACTGGGAAAGCATGCATTATCTCTTCTTTTCCTTTCTGTATTTTTGTTGTTGTTGTTTTGTTTTTGTTTTTGTTTTTGTTTTTTTTTTTTGGTTTTGGAGATAGGGTTTCTCTGTGTAGTCTTGGCTGTCCTGAAATTCATTCTGTAGCCCAGGCTGGCCTTGAACTCACAGAGATCCACCTGCCTCTGCCTCCCGAGTGCTGGGATTAAAGGCGTGCGCCACCACCTTTCTGTAATCAGATATGATGGGTTCTCAACCTGAGGGTCGCGACCCCTTCACCAACCCTCTATTTCCAAAATTATTTGCATGATGATTCGTAACAGTAGCAAAACTATAGTCATGAAGTAGAAACAAAAGTAATTTTATGGTTGGGGGTCACCATGACATGAACAACTGTATTAAGGGGTCACAGCATTAAGAAAGTTGAGAACCACTGGTCTAGATACACACCTGAGACTGCACAAAGGTCTGTGGGAAGCATGTCTTAAATTCCTGGGCTGAGTTAACATGAAACAGTGACTCGGGGTTGAGTTCATCCGCCACTTTACAGACACTTGAGAGCCCAGGGGTCTCTTCTTCTGTGCGATAATAAAACCCAGACTTGGCAAGAACACAAGTTCACAACACACATGCTCTGTCTCTGAAGTGCTGAGGCAGGAGGATGACATTGTATGGGTGCATCGCATGCCAGGAAATGGGAAGTAGAAGCTGATCAGCAAATTGATAGGGTCTGCTGGGCTCCAGGGGAGTGCTAGGGACCTGGGGATTGACTTGTACAGTGACCATGGAGTTTTTCACCCTAGAAGAAATACCCATGCAGGAAGCTGCACCTTTTCCCAGGAGCAGCCGTTAGGATTGCTGTGATTCAAAAGAGTGTTGTTCTCTTTACTGAGTAAAAATGCAGAGAGAGGGGTGTGTTCTCAGAATTTGTGTTAAGAGGAAAAGGATCTTCCAGAAAAAGGAATATATGGTATAACGGCACAAATGGTGAATTTTTTTTTTTTTGGTTTTTCGAGGCAGGGTTTCTTTGTGTAGCTTTGCGCCTTTCCTGGAACTCACTTGGTAGCCCAGGCTGGCCTCGAACTCACAGAGATCCGCCTGGTTCTGCCTCCTGAGTGCTGGGATTAAAGGCGTGCGCCACCACTGCCTGGCCCAAATGGTGATTTTTAAAAAGGATGGTAGAGGGGGCTGGGAGAGAGGGAGGGGGCGAGGAAAGAGAAGAAATGAGGGAAGAAGAAGGGAAAGAGAATGAGAAGGAATTCTGATAGTATAAATTATATATCTCTCTCTATATATGTATGTGTATGTATACGTATGTGTGTATGTATGTATGTATGTATGTATGTATGTATGTGTGTATGTGTTGAAGTTAAAGTTTTCTCTACCTGAGGATGGGAGGCCTGAGCTTTTAAAAAATTATTTAGATTTATTTATTTTCCTGTTATGTGTATGGATGCTTTGCCTGAATGTACGTGTGTGCAACTCGTACCTGGTGCTCTTGGAGGTCAGAAGAGGGTGATGGTTAGGACAGTTCAAGCTGGGAAATGAATCTAGGTTCTCTCAAGAACCACAAGTGCTTTTAACAGCTCGGCCATCTCTAGCTCTAGGGAGGCCTGAGTTGTACTGGCAGCTCCCCTTCCAAAAGGCACGTTTTAAAGTTTCCCAGCTTTGGTTTCCTTATCAGTAAAATGTGGGAAATCAATATCTTTTCATAATGCTATTGCACCACGACTCACTGGAATGCTGCGGTGGACACAATGAACTCCTAAATACTGACCCCCTCCCCCCCACTTCACTCTGTTGAATTTTTTGCAGTTAATAGGGATGCACAAGCCGCAAGTAATTTTCAATATCAGTTATGAGATACAGTTTTCTCAGCCATGAATACACAGGCTTTGATGCTGTCTTCAACTTTAGCCAGTTTATTCTGGTTGTGATTTTGAGGTGGGGGTCTCAGGCAGTTTCTTGGAGGCTCTCAACTTACTAAAGCTGGTCTTGAATTCCTTATCCTCTTGCCTCTGTGTCCCAAGTACTGGGGTTACAGGTGTGGGTCACCGCTCCCTCTTCTTACCTCGTGTCTTATCTGTTATGCAGTATACCACTCTAGCTTTATCTTTCAAGGTTGCTTCTCCACCAAAAGAATGTAAATAGACTAGTTACCATGCAAGACATGAGCGTTTAGCCACACCTCAGGAAACAGATCGAAACATCGGCAAGCACTGAACCTGGCCTCTAGAGCAAAATCAACAGACACAACCCAAAGCTTCCTACAGGGAAGCTTGAAGAAGGCGGGGCTTCTTGGCTTTCCCACCACTGTGGTTCTGTCTTGGCCCCACCCTTTTGTCTTGGCTTTCTTCACATCTGCCTTGGACCACGATGTTTAAGATGGTGTTGTCTGAGCAGAGAGCTTCGTGGCTGTTCTGGAACAAAACAGGAAAGCATCCTTGCCTCAAGAAGGCTTAACTCCCCGAAGTGTCTGTGTGTGTTTTTGAAATTGCTGCTATGCCTATCTAGTGGACACATCCATACACACTCATGTCTTCTACTTGCTTATACCGGTCTTCTACTGGGTGAGAGCAGGCACACTCCAGTCATTCCCTTCAATTCCCATCAAGCGCATGATCTTTAGAACACCTACCTTCCAAGTAAAATGTGGAAGGCCAGGGATGAGCAGACAGAAGGAACTAACGTGCATGTTGAGTAGCTAAGTGTCTGAGCCTGGGTCCGCAGCCTCATACACATGGCCCATAGACTCTCATTGTTAAATATCATGCCCCGTCCTAACAGCAAGCTTGCACCTGGACCTGAGAGGTCAGGAAACTTCTCTGAGGCCACATGTGATAGAGCTCAGAACTGAGTTCTCCTTGTTCTTTCAGAAAAGATCTTGGTCAATTCTTAAATTGTTCTATTCCCCTAGTGGGTTTTTTTTTTTTTTTTTTTTTAATGATATACAAACTTACAGAGAGAAACCTATTACATGAAATTTGGTGACAATTATACATCCCAATTTTATACATGATTAGTGTATTAGTATTCAGTAGTACTGAGTTAGGTAGTAGTAAGGCTAATGCTGAGGTTTTGGTAGGACCACTTAGCTTGTGTTTCCATGCTGGGTTATAGGCAATGCCTTGAGATGGTTTAATATAGAAGAGACAGTAAGTTATTTTCTGAATATGTTTTTCAGAAGTGTCATCACTATTAAAATCAGCTTGTTCATACTGCCTGCATGGCTACCATGTAGATACAATAAGAGAAGGTAATGACTTGAAAAAATGTAGAAGAGGGTGACATTTTTTCCATTCTCCTGGGTCTTTCTTGGAAAGTAGTATGACTTAGTGTGGAAACATAGGAGGTTATTATAATGATTTCCACTCAGAGAAAAGCTGGATAGAAACCAAGGCCACAGGCGGGCCAGCACTCAACTGTCTTGCTCCCAACCTCTGTTCCTCCACTAGCTGGGACTGCCACCACCTCCTGTTGGCATCTCCTTAACGTTTCCTGTTTACTTGGTTAAAGCCCCTGACACATTGGGCGTTGATGTTAAAGAGCATGCTCTGCATGACAGACGGCCACATTTTATTGATGTCTTACATCACTGTCTTTCAAACCAGGATTCCTCAGAAGCTTGACTCAGCTTTTCCAAAGAAAAGCAAAAATGTGAGTGCCTGGGTCCCCTGCTGGATGAGTAAAGTCAGTCTCAAAGGTAATAGAAGGCAATGAGGAGAACTTTGGATTCTATCTTAAAATCTCTGCAGATGGCTTTTTTACACCAAAATTATAACCATTGTGGGGAAAAAGCAGGGTGGTTTTTTTGTTGTTGTTGTTGTTTTTACAAACTACTCTTTTGGCTTTTCATAATGTTTTGTAGGTGTTTTATTATTATGTCCCCATTTTCTGGAGCCGTAGCTGAGACATGGGGGTTACTTGCTTAAAGAGACCCAGCTGATTCATAGCATAACTGAGCAGAACACCAATCTTTTGGCTGTCCTGCAATGGTGTCTCCTCCCTATAACACACTCTCCATAGACTGGAGGGTAGGGCAGCACACACGGATAGGGCAGTTATTATTTTGGGCAACAACTTAGGTTAAAATTCTTTCATTGGTCATGTTTTTGGTGTTCTGTCTAAAAATTCATCACTAAACCCAAGGACATATGGATAATCTTCTGTATTTTATTCTAAAATATTTAAAAACCTTTTTCAATTTTATTCTTCAGTCTTTAATTTTGAGATAAGTTTTGTGAGATGTATAAATTCTGGGTCTAAGTTGACTTGGGGAGTGGGGCATATATGGACATTCAATTATTCCGACATTATTTATCAAAAACTACCATCCTTTCTAGTGGCCCTTGCCAGAGAGCTTTGCAGTTCTTGGAGTGGGGAGACAGTTCAGTTGTTAAACTACTTTCAGCACCAGTTTGGGGATCTGAGTTCAGATCCCCAGAATGCTTGTAAAAGCCAGGCGAGACAACTTGTGCTTGCAAAGTAGAGGCAGATGGACCTCTGGAGTTTATTGGCAACCCAATCTAGCCAATAGGTGAGCTGAGAGACCCTTGGTACTTCATGCTGACCTCTGGCCTGCACACACACACACACACACACACACACACACACACACACACACACACACCAAAGCCCCCTGGGGATTCTTGATCCTTGTTGAGGACTTCATCTCTGCTCTTTTTCCTTTTCTTTCTTTCTTTTTTTTTTGTTGTTGTTTTTTGTTTGTTTGTTTGAGACACGGTCTCTCTACATAGCCCTGGCTGTCCTAGAACTCACTATATAGAGTAGACTGGCCTCCACCTCACTCTGCCTCCTGAGTGCTGGGATTAGAGGCGTATGCCACTCCTCTCTGCTGCTCCGCCATGCCCAGCTGGTCTCCTTTTCTTAAAGACAGACAAATCAGTCCAGCATTTCACAGCTATTTGCTTAAGATTCAAAGCCCACCTTCTTAGGAAAGAACACAAAATAAGCTGTAGGTTAGAGTAGAGAATGGCATAACCCACAGGGGTGAGGAGAAGGAAAGCTGTCCACAGTGAGTTTACACTCTGCTGTAGAGACAGAGAAACCTGGTCTCAGGCTTGACTCCACCACCCTGTCTTTTCACTGGAAAGTAAGATGTGTGTTCTAATAGACAGGCCAGGTTTCTAATCACACACTCCTTTTGGGGATCTGGATCATAGCAGGAGCCGTGAGTGCTTCTCTCTGCATACAGCAAGCATGGCCTTTGAGAACCGCTTCATGAGGATTATGGAGTGGCTGATCTGTCTCATGACACTTAAATCCATGGGGCTGAAAGCCAAGACACACACACACACACACACACACACACACACAGAGAGAGAGAGAGAGAGAGAGAGAGAGAGAGAGAGAGAGAGAGAGAGAAACAGACAGACAGACAGAGACAGAGAGAGATCCCCCCCCCATCCCTGGGGCCTGCTGCTTCCAAACCTCTCACATTCCATCATTTGTAATCCCCCTCCTTGCCTTGCATTTTCGACCCAGGCACTGACTGACTTTGTCCGCTTATCCTAACTTGAATCAGTGAAGCCTCTTTTTTTCTACGTAGGACGCCAGATCTGCCCTCCCTCTCATGTCCCCTTCTCAATGTCTCCTCCAACTCTCTGCCTGCGGCTGACCACGCTCCTTCATTCTCAAGAACATACCGCTTATCTCTTTCCCATGTTGGAGGCAGCCAAAGGCTTTTAGATAATGAAAATCTCTCCTCTGCAGTTTTGAGCTACAAAGAATTTGCTAGATTTGCTGGTACAGAGCTAGCACTTGTGTTCTGCAATTCTCGGAAGGTCAGGGGTCAACCATGAACATGGTCACATGAAAATATGAAAATGATGATAATATAGCATGAGGAGTAGCACTTACTGGCAGAGTGAGGAGAGGCAGCAAAGATTTCCCCATAAGGGTTAGCAGCCGAATCTTGAAAGATAGTTGGGAATTTAATAGTCAGGCCTGGGAGTCTGGGGGTCCAGGCAGGGGAAATGCGGCGTGGGAGGGAAGGAAGCATGGAAGAGGGTACACCGATAGATCGGGTTGACTTAGCTGGTTTGGCTGGCAGGGCAGGTGTCGCTGGCCCCCACCCTTACAGTTCCACATTCCAGGTGTAGCTTTCCCGGCACTGTTCTCTCCCTGACACTCAGGGATCAATCATACTCTGTCAAGACGTGACTTAACACATTCAGGATGAGATCTTAGGTACAGTGGGAGCATAAAATGTGTGCGTAATGACACTCAAGAGTGAGGAGAGAGGGCTGTGGGAAGAGCACTGTCATCATTACCATCATCATGGATCTCGTGTATCCCAGGTTGGTCTTGAATTCACTGTGTAACTTGAACTAGAATCCTCTTGCCTCTACCTCCTTGGATATAAGCAATAGCTGTTTACACCCAGTTTATGTGGAGCTGACGTTTATGTGGTAATTTCCACCCGGGCTTCTGTCGTGCTGGAGAAGTGCATTACCAACTGAATGATATCCCCAGCCTGGAGATGACTCATTTGGTGCCCAGATGATCAGGTATGCTGGTCCAGGGAACTGGACATTAACTCATTGGAAGAGAGGTCGGCAAGCTTTGTGGCTGCGGTCACCAGTGATAGAAAAAAGAGGAAGAGAGAGAAAAGACAGAGTTCAGGAGATGATACTGCAGAGATGGCTCAGGAGATAAGATCACTGGCTGATCTTCCAGAGGACCCAGGTTTAATTCCTAGCACCCACATGGCAGCTCCCAGCCATCTATAACTCTGGTTCCAAGAGATCTGACATGTTTTGTTTTTTGTTTTTTTGGCTTCCAGGGCATAGGCATGCAAGTGGTGTGCAGGCATACATTTGGGCAAAACGGCCATACACATAAAATAAAATAAAGTAAAATAAAATAAAGAGAGAGAGAGAGAGAGAGAGAGAGAGAGAGAGAGAGAGAGAGAGAGAGAGAGAGAGCGGGCGCTCAGGAGGTGATACTGAATCTAGATGCGAAATGGAAAGGCCATGAACAGATGTAGCAGAGATCCTGGGAGCTTGGCCTGGGGTTGTGAGAGAGCTTTATAGTCATTTTTATGATGGAGTCAAGTGCTTTTCTCAGATTTCTGACCTGTAGAGAGGTTCCATCAGTCAAGATAAGGAATGCACCAGAAGATCATGTCTGGGGGAGACATTTAAATCTATTGCTTCTTAGAGGCAGGACGGACCAGAGAGCAGCCGATATAGTGGCTTGAAGCCCTCGTGGAAGGGCAAAGGGTGACTGAATAAGAGTCCTGGGGTGAAGCCGTCTGAAGGAGGCATGGTTCACTCCACCAGACACTTTATAAGGTACCAGGGGCCATAGGGGAAAAGGCAGAGGTGGTCTTCAGCCTCAGGGAGCCTCCTTTGTTTCCATTACGACCTCAGACTCAGGTTCAATATGGCTGAAAATGTCTCAGGTTTCTGACGTGGCTGCTCTTTGCCTGTTAAGGTTTGTGCTGTTTCCTGGGCTTTCTCTGATGTTTGACATACACATGAGAACATCTTCCTTCTCTCTTATCTTTCTTGAGGTTACTTGCAAGGTTCAAACAGCGTCCTGGGATTTTCTAAACACAATAATCCATTTATCTGCTCTTTTGTTTTGTTTTGATCCTGCCTTGTGCTTAAATATGACATGCTTGATTAGAATCGTCCAAGAAGGGTGGGGAGGGGTTTGAAAGAAAAGGGGTGAGAACTTGTGGACATGACCAATCGTAGGAATTAAAAACTGGAGAGAATGGAGGAAAATTCATATAGCTTTTTTTTCCAAGTGAAAAGGGCCCTTTCAAAAGTCATTTTCTCTGTTTGCCATGTGTGGTGCACAGCGGTGATTGTAGTCACTCAACTGACTGCTAAAACTTATGTATTTTTAAGCTAATATTTAAGGAAATATTCCAGCAGATGTTTAAAATATTCAAGAGATATTTAAGATATTTGAGTATTTAAGAATCATGGATCTGTATGAAGAACCATTAGATTTAATACCTTGGGAATTAAAACTTGGAACAAAAGATATAATTATAAAGTTTGACTTTAATATGCATGTCAGAAGTGCCAACTGGCATTCTATATCATGAAGAATTATAAAATGCTAATTAAGTCAATGATAATATCTTTGTCCCCTATGAGCTTTTATAGAATCCTGTAGAAAGTTCCCATCTGAAGTAGGGAATTTCTTATGGGAAAAATTCCACACACCAGTGGATTCATATATAGAAAGTGTCTTGGGTCTCCTTATTTAGACGTTTGAAGTTCAAATCTTCTCTGGTCCTATTTTAGTTAATGAAATCTGGGTAATACATTTTGTTTTTTCCACTCAGAAACAGTGGTGTTTGCCTTTCTCTTTTAAATGGAATCAGAGGAACTCAGAGGGGCTTTCCAAGTTAACCTTGGATTTTCTACCTCTTTTCCTATACTGGCAGCACCTTGCATCAATCACTTTGCTTGGGGGTGTGTAGAAGGCCTTTGGTAAAGCAGTCCAGGCCCAAGTTTTAGTACTAAGAGACTTTTTTCCTTTTTCCTTTCCTTTCCTTTCCTTTCCTTTTCTTTCTTTTTTTAAGAGCTGGGATAGGAAGTAAACTTGAATGCAAACACACTAGGAAGAATTTTTACAGTGTTCCCAGTGAAGCCTGTGAGACCTGAGGTTGTCACCCCTCAATCAGTTGGTTCCCATTTGTGAATAGTGTCTCTGTCATTGAACATATGCACTAAATCTTGTTCTAGGTAGAGATGGAACTAAAGTCAGTTTTACAGTCTTGTGGGCAGTGGTTCTAATTAATAAAACCAGTACTTTAGCAAAATATCATGGCTTATAATGAAAGAAGTCATGTGGGTCTAAAGCCTACTGAGGACAGCCCTATTAAGACTCACTCAGAAGCCGAAAATTAATTTCCTGGACTTAACAAAAGGCAGTGGGAAGGCGTCCCTTCCTCATAAGCCTGGAGGGTGGGTGCTTGGCCCTGTGGAGACCTAAGGGCTGTGTGGGCTGATTAACATGTATATAATTAATATGTGCCAACTAGAAAGGCAAAGGCAGTATGATTCGATTCTGCACCGCTGTGAACTGTTTTCTTGCTGTGTTCATTATGCACTTTTCTTTTTTTTGTATCTAGTCTTCTCTGGGCACCACCATCTTTGGGTGTAGGATCTCTGCTTCCTGTCCTAACAGACACCATCAGGTAGGAAAGCTAGCCCCATTCACATCGGATTTTCTTCCTGTTCACATCACCGTTTTAAAGACACATTTTTCACCCCATGGTTAGGAACATGGTAAATAATTGAGGCGATCCATCAAGGGACATGTTCCTGATAATGAAAAATTGCATAACTTGGTGCAAGTCAATTAAAAACCACAAACTTCAGATCCTTTTTCTCAGTGAAGATTGATTTATTAGTACAGGAGGCATCTAATACAACAGGCTGGGGGAAGTTTGAATCAAAAATTGTTTAAAGTTCTAAAAATGCAGTAGTTTGACAATGAACTTGAGTAGGAATTACACAACACCAAAGTCAGTTCTTTGAAATGAAAAAGCATATATTGTTTTCTTTATCATAAGATGTCCGAGACGCCAGGATTTTGAAACAACTTTAGGAATAACATCCTCAGCTGGGGATACTTATTTTCCTTCCTGGGTTTTAAATGAACCTTATTCTTTGGTTTTGCCTATACAATAAAACTCTACAAATTACCAAAAACACGCCAGGATATTTTCTTTTGTTAAGCTAAATATTTGCACAAGTAAAACTTTTCTGGGTAAAAGACTTAAAATGTTTTTATTATCTGGCTGCCTGGTTAGGACACCGGCAATATAGTCATAGAATGTGGTATCTTCAACTGCATAGATTTTTTTTTTTTTTTTTTTTTTGTCATTTAATGGGCAGTGGTTGTATTTAGAAATGTCAAATGCTGCTTGGCCCACTGAAGCAATCAAGGGAAACATACGAACTCTCAGGAACAGGATCTCCCAACTCCTTTCGTTCGGTGTTTTTTGTATGCTCAATTATAAATTTAAACACCAATCTCTCTTCTAACACCAGAAACACCAAACACTAATTTTTTTTCTTGAAGATTCAGAGTCCAGCAATGTGACTTTAGACTCTGCCTAGCAGCTTAGGTAGGTTCAGCAGTCAGGCATGACAAACACACAGTCCCAGGGAAGGGCACACGTGACACAGTCCCTCTGAAATTAAACTGCCGAAGAAAAGGAGGACTTGTGCCCTTCTTAATAACAAAGAACGCAATCCTTAGAATTCCTCAGATTTGGAATTCCACCAGTGGTCTAGTGTTTTCCTCCTTATGTGTGAGAAGAATGAGTAATAAAAAAATTAACACAAATCTCATCCAAAGGCAGTCCTTCGACTTTGTAAGGTTCAACATCAGATACATCAAATTCTAAAAACACCACAGACAGGGGAAGGAGATGAAGGCTAAGCATGGTGATGGCAGGGAGGACATAGGTTTTTAAGAAACCCTCGGTTAATTTTTAACCTGCTTATGTTCATTCTGTTCATTTCTGTTGAGGTATTACCCCTTCAACTGACAGCTAGGGACGGTGACATTTCATATCTCCATAAATGTTTGACTTGGACTTCATAAAAAGTCCCTTGGGTCTATAATACTTTTATTCTTGTATAATCTGAAACAAATCCTTTCCTTTTAAAAATCAAACAGACCACGTTTACACACAGTTCACTATTTACAAAGCACCCAATTAAATCCTACTTAATTCTCCCACTCTAAAAATTCCATCTAACTGGTATGTAAAATACCTATTACATTAAATGTGTGATGTTCACAAACCCTGGAGTTAACAGCTCACCTAGAAAATATGACTTTCCCGGAAGGGAAGGGTCCTAAATCAATTCTATGGTGTTAAAGAAATCACACCAGAAGTCACAGTACAAGACAGATAAATCTACTTTTAATTTTCACATGTAAAAGTTACACATCACATGAAATTGGACAGGAGCTTAGTGGTAACTGACATCACTATAGTGAAAATCATTTTTATAAAAAAATAATCTAGATGTGGTCATCAGAATTTTTGGTCTACGTAAGTTAATGTTTGAAGATCGACTTTTATCCCTGCTTGAAGGATTTTCCATTATGTTTTTATTTTTCTTCTACTGATGCCTATTAATATTCTTTGGAGGAAGGAGGGCAGAAAATGTCCGTTTCCAAGAGTTTGTCCTTTGGTAGCAAGCAGAGAACATCTTTCATTTCTATGACTTAAATAATCTGTACAGATATGAAACTTCATGACATTATGCTTTAGTGTGAAATGAACGACAAGCATTTTCACTTCGATAAAAGCAGATTCCGTAGACTCCTTAAAGAGCCAAGCATTTCTCCATCCTATATGTGAAATCACTCAATCTATTTTTTGACCTCAGTTCAAAAGGAAAAAAACCCCACACACTTAATTCTTTATATATTACACCATAAAACCCTGTACTTAAAAACTGATAAGGTATGTTTTCAACATGTACATCTCAAATACAAAGGTTCCCATCTAGGATAAAGAAAACACATCTGGATGGACTCAGACGAGTTTATTTTGTGATTAAACATCTCATGCAGTCATGCAAGACCAGTACCTAAAGCTGTTCCTTCCGAGCCTCAGATACTGGAGACTGGGGAAAACCAAAAACAAATCAACAGCCTGGCCAAACAGAAAACACATTGAAATATTAAGAGCTCTGCAAGGGAGCTGAAAAATAATTTTCCAAAAGAAACATTCCCATAGATTAAAAAAAACACACACATAATATTTACAAAAAATATTTAATTAAAAATATTTTATAATTACAGTAGTCTATTAAAGCGCATATACTTTCTCACACTTTATAGAACATCTCTATATATACAGGGTATGAAATGTCACTCACTTATCTATACAATATGTAACATTCTTGCAGGGAAAAAGTTCCCTGCCCTGTTATAATCATCTATTTTAAACAATAGATGTAAAACAACGTATCTACAATGCTCTGGTATATTAGTAAAGCTTCAAAAACAAAAACAGTTCCCTCGTCACAATGTAGCCTCTAAAGTTGGGATTCACTATTGGTCTTCTACTTAGCAGTCTTGTCACACTTAAGCTTCAAAGTTTAACTGCACCTCCAAAAGGGTGATAAAAATAACCATAGAAATGTACAATTCACAGCGGTTATGAAAGAAGAAACAAAAGAGAATACGTACGGAGAAAGCTTGTGAACGTGCAAAAATTAAAAGTGAATGAAAGTTTTATTATTTTTTCCTCTCTCTCTTGGAATGATGAGACGAGACAACGTTTCTAGAATTGCTGAAGTATTTTCTCCCTTTCCTCCGGTGGCTTTTTTCTCTTAATTTCTGCTCTGGCCCTCCCTTTCTAGGGCTCCTGGCTCGCTCGTGCTCAGGCGGCCGCACACCTGTGGAAGAGGAATGAATAGAGGGGGTGTGTGAACCTTCTCGCTGCAGACTAACTGGCGCCACCGACCAAACTCAAGACATGCATGATCAACAACCCAAAACAAACCGCCGGGTCAGACAACACCCGCAGCCCGCAGCTCAGCCAAGCGCCAAGGAGGCAAATGCGGGCCGGGGAAGGCCAGGGGACGTGTTCTGGGGGCTCTGCCCGCATCTCTCTTTGTGGGTGTCAGGATGCTCTGTTGGGGATGAGGGCTGGGAGAACTCGGGACACTGGGGCAGTTTCCACGCCCACGAGGGTGCCCTCTCCCAGAGATAGAGGAGACCAGCAGAGCCTGTCGACACAGCGAGAGGAACGCGGTGGGGACAGCAGCTGATGAGTCTCGGCAGAGTGACCCCCGAGTTGGAAAGCAAGTGCGGACTGCCTAGCTAACTGGGTGGCAGAGAAGGTGTGTGTGTCCACGGGGATTTACGCTCCGAAATGCTGGGAGACAAAGATCGCCACGGTGCCTGGCACCAGCAGCCCCCGGGGACGTGCGACCCTTGTGATCCACCACCCAATTCGGGACCTGAGCGCTCACCTGGCCAGCGCGGCTCAGCGGCACAGAATGCTGTCGCTCTGCTTGTTCACGGCGCCGGCCTGGAACAGCAACCCAACACCAAGGGAAAGGTTAGGGTGTGCAGACAACGCCGTCGCCACCGCCCGGGAGCTGTCCTGGGAAACTAGGCAGAAGCGCGGAGTCCCCACCCCAGCCCGAAGCTGGGGAAGCCCCCTGAGCTGCAAGGGACAGTCCTGGAAACGCAAGGCTCCGGGTCCCTATCGGCTCCTGCACCGGCACTTGCGATCACCTAGCCCAGCAGGCGGCTCCCAGAGGAGATCCGGGAAGCCGTTGCTATTCCCTGGGAGAAGGGAGACCACCCCTATCTGGCCGCTGGGCCACCCACCGCCCTCGCTATGCCCGGGGGTGGGGGTGGGGTGCCCGCCGAGGATTCTCACCGGGTCAGTGTTGAGCGCGGTGAGCGGGGTCCGCGGCGGCGCGACCGGACAAGCCCCGGTCGGGTGGAGCGGTGGCGCGGGCGGTGGCGGCTGTCTCAGCAGAGCAGGGTGCGTCTCCAGCGCCAGCTGCAGGTCCAGGATGTAGTCGATAACGTGCTGCAGGATCTCCACTTTGCTGACTTTCTTGTTGGGCGGGATGGTGGGCACGAGCCTCCGCAGGCGGCTGTAGCAGTCGTTCATATCACACTGCAGGCACAGCGCCGGCTCGTCGGCCGCCGCCTCGGCCGCTTTGCAGCGAGCTGCCGCGGCGGCGGCGGCAGCGGCCGCCGAGCCACCCAGGCTGTGGCCATGCTCGGCCAGGCAGCGTAGCGCCAGCTCCCCGCCGCCGCAGCCCGACGGCGCCTTTCGGCCCGAGGGGCGCACCGGGCTCACCGCCTTCATCGCGCGCGTCCTGCGCGAGGAGACCCGCTGGGGGACTAGCGGTCGAGCGAGCTCCCGGTCTCGGCCCGCGATGCGCTTTGCTCCCCTCGCCTGTGCGTCCGGCGCGCTCGCAGCACTGGGCGACCCCGAGCCTCAGAAATCGACGGGAGAGGGTCGCTCGGGGTTTGGGCAAGCGGATCTCAGTTCCCAGTGAGCGACACTCGACCCAAAGCAAAAGACAAGAAAAATCAAAAGCCCCGGAAGAAAAATAAAGTAGCCCACCCTGGTCTGAGTGGTTCCCTTCCGAGCTCCGACTCGGGTGGATCGCCGCCACGGCACTCCCCTAGCCGGCGACTACCCTCTCGAAGTAACGACTCCCAACCGCGCCTCCCCGCTCAACGCCTTCGCCGGGCTCGCGGCGCAGCGGTATTTGTAGAGCCGCGCGCCCTGGGGGCGGGGCCAGCGCGCGGGCCCGGTCGCCCGGAGAACCGGACTTGGGCGAGCTGAGCGCGCAGGCGGTGGCGCGGAGGGAGGTGGCGAGGGCGGGGCGCCGGGCAACCCGGGGGTGGGGGGTGGAGGTGGGTGGGAGGGTGAAATGGGCGGGGGGTCGGGAGTGACCAGCCAATCAGGAGGCCAGTGCCTCCTCGGGGAACGACGCTCGGGCCAATGGGAAGGGCACTCCATTCCGTCAACGCTGTGGGAGGGGATCTGAGAAAATGAGAACTGGGTGGGAGTCGAGCCAGGATGGAGAGTGCCCGAGGGAGGGGAAGAGACCGAGAGAAGTTCCTGCGAAGAACTAGGGGAATGTGCTGTCTGGAATGTGTTCTCCACGGGCCCAGGATGCCGAGAGACGATACGCCTTGCTCGCAGGTCTCCTGTCATTCTTCAAAGTGGGGCGCTCATCTCCCAGGCACCCGTTCCTAAGATTCTAGTGTCTTCAGAAGGACTTGCTTTCAAGAAGCACGTTGATTCATTTGTCTGTGTTACCCCCCTCCCGCCCCCTTGGTATCATCATTCATCTTTCACAATTGCGGAGCCCATATGATTGAATGGAATGGGTAGCCTTTCCATATGTATGTATGCGTATATATGCACGCTAAAGCTTAGCATAAGAAAAAATACAGGAAAAGAATGCCGGGAGCCGGATCAAATGCAGGGTTTCTGATGAAGGGAAATACACATAAAACAAGGTCCAAGATCGTGGTGGGTCTTTCTTGGACTTGTCCAGAAGCAGAAGTGGGCTTAAGACATGCAATTGCTTTGCGGGCGTTAAATTAGAGCACACAAAAATTAAAAAATGCACGGACACGATCATGACATATAATATTAATCTGATTCATGTAAAATTTATAGCTGTAACTTAAATTAAGCCGTTAATGCATGGCTTCACATATTTCAGGGCACCTTGCTTTGAATAAGGGAATAAGAATAGTTCAGAGGCTTCCCTGTATGGCTACAAAATATTAACATTCACATCTTCACATCTCCAGACCCTGTGCTCCTGCTTGGGCCCCACCCTGCTACAAGGCCTGTTCCTTTAAGGAGTGTGTGTGTGTGTGTGTGTGTGTGTGTGTGTGTGTGTGTGTTAGCAATTTAACAACAACAAAAAAACAGTTCAAGTTTTCAAAAATAAGTGTTGCTTGTGTGTCCCCTTCAAGGAAAAAAAAAAAGATAGAGCTCTTTGGATAGCAAATGAGCATAAAACCCACGGCTCACAGGAAATGAATTTTGAGTGCTTTCCCCCTCCAAGCCCTCCCATCTTTAGACACGCTTGGAGATGAATTAACCCGAGAATTTTCTTCCTTCCCATACACGACATGGACTGGTGCCTTCATTTTCACTCATAATTGAAAGAGATGTGGTCTTCACTTCTTCTGGCCACCCCTGGATGGGCTTCACTCTCCTCCCGCCTGCCTCTCAGAACTCCAGTACCTGTACTAGGCAGGTACTTTGTTTTGCCATGTGTGTACATTATGACTCTTTGGCCACCATTTTCCCAGAGTGCATTCCTTTTTTCCTGATGAAATGGAGTTGGACTATTAAATATCAGTTTCAAAGATTGATACAACAATCTTCCTCTCCCCAAATCCTTAGAGGCCACTGTCCCTAATTATTGGAAACAAATGACATTCTTGTTTGCTTTTGTGCGCAGTCTCCATCCATACTTGCCGAGAAAAATCAGTTACAAAATGCAAAGTAGCATTCTCTCCCAAAGTCCTATACATTCTTAATATAAACACACAGAGAGGGAAATACTGTGAGTTTAGATAGAAAGTGTGGGAGGGAGTCCAAGTAGACAAAAGCTAGTGTATTTGTTATCACCACATTTGATACTAGAAATACATACATACATACATACATACATACATACACACACACATGCATACATGCATACATACATATGGGCATTCGATCAAGTTTTTGGAAAAACCTCACTATGTCCAGAGCACACAGAAGTATCAAAAGTTTATCTAGGCTAACCTTATCAACAATAAGACTAAAGTTGTAAATATGTGACAAGTCTTCTTGGATTTTGCTCTGTCCCAGAGATCCACACCTTACCTGTGGTGAACATCAGTTCTAGGACTTGTTGTAGGGCAGGACTTAAAGGTAGAAGTATTGGGCTACCGTGATGCAGCTAGTTGGAAGGAATGATCTTTACCAGGTGATGAAGAACGCCCAGGAAAAATGTGATCCCTGAACCCTGTTGATGCAGAAGGCAGAGACAGCTATTGTATGCTTCGTTTTGAATCAAGAGGCATGAAGACAATAAAAAATTAAAGTGCTACATAAAACGGTAAACAATGGGATTACGGAATATGATCTTGTGCTTTTAGGCCTATGAAACCAAAGAACATTGGAGTTCATGCAGCATGTTTTCTTTTTAAGTTCTGAGGCATAGACACTTAGATGACAGAAAAACTGAAGTAAAAAAAAAATTCTGTGTTCAGTAGTTACAAGAATTTGAATTAACCTTGTAAGTTGTTACCGCTACTGCTTCAAGGAAGAAACATAGCTTGCCCATGACTCTTCCTTTTACAGAAAAATGTTGTACTCATACTTGTAAAAATGAGGTAGGCTAGTCCAAACTCATTGCTATGGAAGTGCTAGAGACTCAGAATTTACCTCAATGGAAATCGAGAATGAAACAATTCATTGATTATCAGGGAGGTTTGGTGATGAGGGATATGTATACACCCACTCGAGATGAAGAGATCTGCGGGGCTGTTTTGAGGGACGTTCTAAGTGTTCATCAGACCCTTGCTGAACACTTAGATTTCTGGTATCCCAGAGTTTACAAGAGCACCCAAAAACATTGCACTATCCAGCTTGTAAGTCCTTTGAAGCCTGTGTCCTTCTTTCTCTAAGGCCTGCAAGGGACCAGCAGGTTGGTCCAGGCACACAGAAACACACGTGTTCCCATGTTCTGCTTTCCTGTAGATGTTAGAAGTGGTCACAGGAGACACATGCATTCTTTTAGGGCACTGGGGACCATTATGGACTCTCTGGCTGCAATGTTCCTTGCTCCAAAAGAGTGAGCTAGGGAATTACAAGTCAAGTTCAAGGCTGTTCTTACTAGGCACTTGCACACTTACCTAGGCCAGGGCTGCTGATGTGCATCTAGGAAACACTGACAACTTCCTGTGTACCTGGTCTTAGAAAAGTCAAATAAGAAGAGCACCTTACACGTGGAATGTGAATAGGCAGATGTGGTCATCAAAAATGGCTTATTTGGGAGACTTTTTAAGGCATTAGAAGCAGGTGAATTTCCAAAAGCATTTCTCATATTAAACCAGAAAAGAAAAATGGGAAGGAAGAGATAGATTTTAGTGAATGCTGATAGTCTGCACTCACTTTAGGCTTCTCAGCTTAATATTTCATATTATTGAATACCTGTAGAACTTTTATATTTTATGTTTATGATACATACACTTCAGTAAATATACGCTGTGTGATCTCTCTACAGAAAATAATGTTAAGTCCCGAGGACTATGTCTGGTATCTAACAAGTGAGCAATGTTAAAATTTATTGTTAATTTTGGCAAATATTATCTGCTAATCTCTGCTTTGTCTTTTTGTTCACTTAACGGTCTCTTTGGGGAGCAGTTGTTTATATTTTCATTTTCACAAAGTCGAGTTTATCAGTTTATTCTCTTAGGAATCTAAGCCATTTCTTTTCTAACACAAGGTAAGGAGGTTTTCTCCGATGTTT
The DNA here is from genome assembly GCF_004664715.2 of Peromyscus leucopus. Classification (NCBI taxonomy): domain Eukaryota; kingdom Metazoa; phylum Chordata; class Mammalia; order Rodentia; family Cricetidae; genus Peromyscus; species Peromyscus leucopus. The sequence goes on from NC_051067.1 coordinate 15,469,195, forward strand.
TCCTCTCAGTGTTCAGTATTTCCAGGCAGGTCAGGTTTCATGGTGTGCAACTTCTGAGCACTCAGAGGGTCACAGAATTGGAAGCTACAGCACTCTGCAGTTGCCATCTTGAAATTCTTAGCCATCATTTATCTATCTATCATCTATCTATCTATCTATCTATCTATCTATCTATCTATCTATCTATCTATCTACTTTGGTTGTTTTTGAGACAGGGTCTCTTTAGCTGAGGCTGGCCTCAACCTCACGGTATGGCAGAGGCTAGACTTGAGCTCCTGATTATCCTGCTGGGTTTATAGCTCTGCATCACCATGCATGGCTGTTTTAGCAATATTTGAACACGAGAAAGTGAGTTTTGGTTTTGCACTGAAATCTGCAAATTAGATGTTTGGTCATTGTTTTCTGCAATGTGTTTAAGTCTGTAATCTTTCTGTTTCATGTGTGGTACAAGATAATGACAGAGGTCAACACTTTATGCATTCTGGTTCAATTGTTCTAGCCAAAGAGACCATCCTTTGTTCCTGGCATTGCCTTGACACTTTCTTCAAATCAGTGTTGTTCTACACCTAGCCTTGAAACTCTGTTCCCTTGACCTGTTTGTTTTTATGCCACAACCACTTTGTTTTGATCAGGGAATCTTTATGATGAGCCTGGAAAGCAGCTAGTGTTGGATAATATGATCTTCTAATGCATTTTGGTTTGGGGCTGTCCTGGCTGGGTACATTGCATTTCCAATTGACTTTTAGAATCCATTTTTGAAGTTCTTTCCAGAAGAGTTATATAAAAAACATACAAAGACTGAAAGTGACTCAGAGATAGGTAGAGAACTTGCCTCTCATGGATAACACACACACACACACACACACACACACACACACACACACACACACACACACACCTATACCAAGGTAAAGTAAAGTGCTCTCAAAACTCAATCATAAGAACCTGCGAAGTGTTGGGATTATGCAGAGAAACGGCAACTATCAGATACTGCTGGTGGGAATGTGAGTGACCATGAAGAAATGAAGAGGTGGGAGAAGGGTGGATATGCCCATCATTTCCCCCACTCTGTACCATGTTGCTATGAGTCAGGTATCACAGCATTAACCAAATGCTGGGAGGCTGCATTCTCAAGCAGGCACAAGGCAGATATTAACTGACTGTAACAGCTAGCACTGGCTCCCCCATCTCTCACTGTGGATGCATTCTGCTAGAACCCACATCTTCTCCTCAGGTCTCAGAAGTCTGCAGTGCCATGATTCCAGGTCCTGAGGACCCAGCCCAATCATTTGAAAGGCCAAGCTTGCCTTTGTGCAGTTGCTAGATCCATGCTCTGCCTCTGGGATCCACCCTGGCTGTAGCCTCTGCTGACTAGATTACCTCAAATTTGCAGCTGCTTTGGGGGAACACCCAGTGGGTGGGGAAGATAAGCCGTTTCATCATGGCTCCGAGAGGGATCAGGAGATAAAGGGTTTGCTCAGCAAGCTTGATGACCTGAGATTGATCCCTGGAACCTACAGTGGAAGGAAGCACACACACACACACACACACACACACACACACACACACGCACACGCGCACGCGCGCGCGCGCACACACACACACACACACACACACACACACACACACACACACGCACACACACACACAGTTTGGAAAACAGGCCCTATCATTTCATGTTAAGGGTATGTTACTATTTTTTTCCTTCTACACACTTTCCTTGGGAAAGTGTCCCTTTTCTGCCTCCCACAGCAGAATTTTCCGATAGGTACTGTATTTTTTTTTTTCACTAAAATTGTATGGTATGATCTGTGTGAGCCTTGTGTCATCTAACAACAAGAAGATTCACGGGGCAGACTGAAGATTTCCTACTCTGGAAGCCCCAGGAAAAGGCCAGTCAATAAGCAATGGGGATAACACAGCAGGATGCTCCTACACGGGGGATACTCAATACCCCCCAATGTCTATGCCATCCATGCAAGGGGCTTGTACTAGGGAAATGACTGTGGAGACACCAATGAGATAAGTGCTTGTGTTAGTTCCTCATTGTCCTTTAGCAGAGACATTCGAGACCAGAATTATTAGTATTACAACTAACTCATCCCAGAGGATCCTGGTGTGCATCTGTCTGCTGCTTTCTCTCTTGACCCAGTTATTAATGCTTGAAAAGCCATCACCAAGAATGAAAGACCTTTAACTCTGTTTCCTTCTCTTCAAAAGAGAAGATAGAATAATTCCATGCTGGAGGAACTTGTTCTTAAATGCATTTTAACTACTCAGAGGAAAAAGCAAAAGAGTGTTTTACAGCCTATAACTGAGTAGTGAGGTTCCTCTGCCCACAGCTGCATTGACAGAGAGAAACTACATTTCTATTTTGTTGATATCTAGGTCAAGGTTGATAGGGGCAAATGCTATGTTCAAGAGAGTTGTATCTTTTTTCCCCTGGAGAGGAACTGGGGGAACATTTTTGTAGACACCTCCAGTTGGTTATCAGTGGATGTAGGGGAGACTGTGGTATCAATGATCTTCATCCTCTTAGTAGGAAATAACAGTACAGTCAACAAAAGGTATGAAAACTCACTTGTATGTGAAATCAGCAAAGCAATTGTTTTTTTCTGGCTAGCAAAGCACATATACAACAAATCCCTAAAGAACTTCCAGGTGAAGAAGAGTTGGAGGACAGGGGACTGGCTTGACTCTGAGCTCCATCAGCATTTGGTGGCTCTCTATCCAACAGTCCAGGCACAGCAAACTATGTCTTCAGAGCAGTGCTGTGAGAAACAGCTCTTCAATACAAACGAATCAAGTGCAAGGCTTTGTGAGGTGTTTTCAATGAAAATGTCTCCTACAGGCTCAGGCCTTTCAACACTCAGTGCCCAGTTGGTGGTGCTGTTTGGGGAGAGTCAGCCTTGCTGGAGGAATGGCATCCCTAGGCTCCCGCTTTGAGAGTTTACCCTCTCTCCCACTTCCAGTTCTCTCTCTGCTTTGTGCTTGCAGTTAAAGATCTCTGACCTCTTAGCTTCCTGCTACCACTGCCTGCTGCCATGCTGTCCCTGTTCTGAAGCCTCCAACCCTCTGGAGCTGTAAGTCAAGAAACTCGTCTGGCGTGATGAAAGACCATGACCAAAAGCAACTCAAGGAAGAAAGTTTATTTTGCCTGATGATATCATAGAGAGAATCCATCGTGGTAGGGAAGGCAGGCATGGCAGCTGGAGCAGGAAGCTGAGAGATCACACCTCAGTCAGAACAGGGGGGAGAGAGAGAGAGAGAGAGAGAACAGGAAGCAGGAGAAAGCTGTAAACCTTCAAAGCCGACCCCTAGTGCCATGCTTCCTCCAGCAAAGTTCTGTCTCCTAAAGGCTCCATGACCTTGCCAAAAAGCACCAGCAACTGGCAACCATGTGTTGAAATACATGTGACTATGGGGGACATTTCCATCCAAACCACCATATGTGTAATAATCTGTTTACATTGTTTTAAAAAATAAATAAAATGAGTGTTATTAGGGAAAAATGTGATAATTACTGTGACAACATGGCAAAAATGCAAAGTGTGTTTCATCAACTACTACGGGCATTAAGAATAATTTGATATTAGAGGAATTTACTGACATGTTTCTTTTTGTAAATATCAGTCATGAATCTGTTCCATTTTTATCAGTAATCTATAACCTGCAACACGCAAGATGCTTTTGCTTGGCAGATGGTTAAGTGCGTGATACGTCTGGGCAGTAGTGTCCACTAGTGTTTCTCCCAAACTGTCATCTTTTCTCTGGGAACAGAGTTGGAAGAATGCTAACAGTCTCTTCATCCAGCTTCTCGAAGACACACAGACTGACATGAAGACAAAGGACATTCACAAGCTCCTGGGCAGGAATAACCTGTCTTGTGAAAACCAATGATATACATGCTTAAGACCTCAAATTATAAATTCTGCCAAACCTAACCCCTCCTCCCTATTCCGTGTGTACACGTCTATACGTTTGTGTGCACGTGTGCATATGTGTGTGTGTGTGAGTATGTGGAAGCTGGAGGGAGCTGGCTTCTGACACTCTTCACCTTGCTTTTTTGAGGCAGGCTCTCTCACTGATCCTGGAACTCTCAGATTCAGCAAGACTGGCTGGTTGGTGAGTTCCATCTCACTGTCTGCCTCCCTAAAGCTGGCATTACAGGTGGGGGCCATCACACGTGCCTTCTAGTGTGTGTTCTGGGGACCCCAAGTCAGGTCCGAGTGTTTGTGCACCAAGCACTCTGTTGACTGAGCCACTCCCCAGCCCCATTGAGATCATCCCCTTGCTAATTCCCAAAACTATTTCAGCTGAATTAAATTTAGCTCTGGTTAATCTGACACAAACTTGCCCTGTTCATCTATTATACGACAGAACTGGACTTAAAAAGAAAGCAAGTTCTCACTTATATTTAAGATTTACTGATGCTGGTGAATCTTGCTATTTAAAAAAACATTGAAACAAATTCAGCGATTGAGACATACTGTGTTCTGCGCAGCAACACAGGCCTGGAGAGGACACAGTTGGGGCAAAATCAAACCATGCAGAATAACTGCGGCTGCAGGTCGAAGGGCGACTCCATCAGCGGAAGGTGTTCCGAGCCTTGGGAACAGTGTGTGCAGATGCTCGGAGGGCAACCGTTAAAGTTCCTGTCCCCTGCTTCGGTTTGAGCTTCAGCACTGGTTCCCTTACACTCTCTCAGAGCTTTTCTTCCTCATCCCATGACGGTCCTTCCTGTTGAAAGGCTTTTCCATCCACCCTTCTTCCATAGGACTTAGTGATACATTGCCTCTTCATCCAGGAAGCTGCCTATCTTTCATTTACTCCCCAAATATGAGTACTTAAAACCAATGCCACCAGTTTTATATAGTATACAATAAAGTACATATATATATATATATATACATACATATATATGCTGTAAAAAAGGAAATACAGACCAACATACAGATTAAAATAAAGCCTACCCATAAATCATATCTGTAAATAGCCTTTGTTATTTTATTACCTGAATTTCAAGTTTTCCACCATATGTATATGTCATAAAATATAAATAGTCATAAAATAACGTGACTATTCTTTCTGGAATGAAAAGTTGTAGTGCAGTACTTGTAAATCTCATTTTTCACTTCATATAATGTGAAATGTTTCCTAAATGATAGTTACTTGTTTGTGTCCTAATTTTTATGGTTGCATCATATTTTCTTACATGGATAATCATAACTTATTTAACAAACATAACATTGCAAATATTCATATTGTTTCCATTCTTGCTGTGTGTTCTTATCGAGTCCAATGTGCACATTTCCTCTCAATTTTGCATATTACATAATGGTTTGCATTTTTTGATATGCTACTGTGCAATTATTTTCGAGCTAATTCATTCTTCTGGGTTTGGGTGTGCCGCTGGAATTCACATGTCGGAAACTTAGTCCTCTGTCATATGTTAATGATGGGAGTGAGGCCTTTGGGAGGTGACTGAATCATGAGAGCCCAGCCTTTCTGAATGGAACAATCCATTCATGGACTGAGAGAGTCCTGAGACAATGACGGAGTGAATTAGTTATCCTGAGAGAGGGGCTGTAATAAAAGCCAGCCTGGCCAGTTTTCATCCATGTCTTACTGCTTGGGACTTTACAGAGTTCCTTCCAGGAGCACTGTCCTACCTGGCACAGGCCCTAGACCTTGGACTTACAAGTTCAAGTTCCTAGAACTATAGGAAACAAATGTCTATTCTTGATACATTATCTCATCTCAGATATTTTTATTACAGCTACAGGAAGCTCTTCTCTCTCTCTCTCTCTCTCTCTCTCTCTCTGTGTGTGTGTGTGTGTGTGTGTGTGTGTGTGTGTGTGTGTGTGCCACAGTGCACGTCGTGCATATCCAGTCAGTTCTCTCCTTCCACTGTGTGGTTTCCAGTGATCAAACTCAGCTTGTTGGGCTTGGCAGATATTGCCTTTCAGCACCAGACAACCCAGCTGGACCAGAACAGTCTCTAAACAGTTGGGACTGCATGTGCTCAGTGCTCCACGTAGCCACGGCATTACCTGAATTTGCAGACAATTCCAGATTTGAGGATGAAGAAGCAAGTAATGCAGAGGTGACATCCAGCTGAAAGACCCTTCTCAAGAACCCTCTCACTGGTGGGACAGCACCTGGCTGGGGAGGGCACGTGGCTCAGGGTCACAGTCTCTAGCTGTCCTTGCTCCCATATTGTGAATAGAAATCCCAGATCCAGGATGCTCCAGCTCTTCTTCTTCCTACTTTCATTTTAAAATCCTTCTACCAAGGACTATAATGCACCCTGAACAAGACCTATTTTTTAGGTCAGAAAGGAAAATTTGGATTTGCGATTATCAAGTTATCTGTGCATTGCACTAACTGATAAATACCTGAGCTTCTCAGAGATAATACAGAAGAGAAAATGCCAGGGGCAGAAGCAAGGATCCAGGGCTTACACATGGGAAAGCAAGTCCAAGGAGCCAAATGTGTTTGTATTTGAACTAATGAGCTTGTGTAACAGCAGCTGCTAGATGTGGTACATTTCCTAGGTGAACACATAGAATCTACTCTGCATTCAGATATTTATACTTGGGAGTTTGGACTGAAAATTATCTAGGTCACTTCCAAATGCAGGATTCTATGACCTAATCATCATTTTACATCACCATGCACAGTATTTTCTCTTCATTTGAAGACTTCAGTGGCTTTGCAATTTTAGTTTACACTTTTAAAGATTTATTTATTTTTATTTTATATGTGTTTGGCCTGCATATATGTCTGTGTACCACATGCATGCCCAATGCCCACAGAAGCCAGAAGAAGGTGTCTGATCCCCTGGAACTGGAGTTACAGATAGTTGTGAGTCTTCATGTATGTGTTGGGAACCAAACCCAGGTGCTCTGCAAGAACAGCCAGTGCTCTTAACCACTGGGCTATATCCCCAGCCCTCACACGCACTTTTAAATACCTAAGGTCATTTTAGTACCAGCTGTCAAGAGATGAATGGGCGCCTTGGTGATAAAAGATGGTGGCCCAATATCAGTTATACTAATATTTCATCTTGCAAAAATTCAGTGTTTATTTCAAAGCCTCCAGCTTGATTCCTGTGCCTTGTGTGTTGCTGTCGAGTGCTGGTCTCATCTATGCCATGCAAGAGAGTGGCTGTGTCCTTTTGTTTTCTTTAGAGAGTGTTAGTTTCTGTCATCAAACCCATGTAACCGACACCTTATATATTTAATACAGTACTCACAAGTGAACAAATAGGAAAAAGGGTAACCTCTTCAGACCACTATAGCTGTTCATTTTGCATGATGCCAACTCAACATGGTAAAGTGGAGATTTTTTTTTCTAGAAATTGACAAACAGCCAAAGTTTTTTTTAAAAAAATTCAGATTATACATGGGCACATATATGAATATACTATTAGAAGACTAGAATGCTATGTATCAGTAAAGGCAGCACACTCTCTGGGCTCTGGAATCATTTGAATAAAATGAAAGAGATGGCCGGCATGCTCTATTAAACAAGCACACAACAGCAACAAGGAAAGAGGCAAGAAAATAAAAGCCACCAAAAAAGCAAAGTTCTGTCGCTGCTGTGTTACCTGGCATGGTTCTTTGTTAGTTCTTCACTCGTCATCTGAGAAGGAAATGTTCTAGAGCAGCATGATTAAAATCAGCCCTGAGGAAGCCCCGTCTAACTGCATACTCAGAACATGGAGTACGGCTCCAAAAGAGCAATTCTGACTTCTATATCTTGTATAAGAAAATCATTCCCACCACCCCAGGGTCCCACTGTCTAGATGAATTCTGGATATCTGACAAAATTTTATTGACACTAGACACTAAGAAGTTAAGTTTATAGCACTCTAAACAGGATCTGCAACAACTCTCGTCATAGACAAGGGTGTTGTATTACCAGACTTAGTCTTCTAATTAAATCAGGGAAACAGGCAGCTTCCCTAGAACTGTGTTACATTATGACCACATTGTAGAGCCTGCTTTGTTCACATCTGCATCTTTTCAAACACATAAGGAACTTAATTCCTAAGGAGCCTTGACTTGTTAGAATTATTCACTCATTAACCTAGTCCTTACATTTCCCCTGGAAACAGAAACTTTTATAATAATAATAATAACAATAACAATAACATAATGCTTTGGTCTGTTTTGTGTTACAACTATAATACCATGTCTTAATAATTTATGATGAAAAGATACTTACTGGTTCATATTTCTGGAAGTTCAGTATCAAGGTGCTAACATCAGGGGAAGACTTGGCTGCTGTATCTGTGCCATGATCCATGGCAGAAAGGCAAAGACAGAGCTACGGAAAGTGAGCACCCAAGAGTGGATAAGATTAGTCCTTCCTTAAAGAAAACACTCCCAAATTAACTAACCAATTCTGTCAATACTCAGTCTGCTATGAGAGTGGTGTCCCCTGACTCAAAGTGCCCTTAAAGGTCCTACCTCTTGGTACTGCTGCCTTTTTGAGGCTTGAGTATCTAACTATTGACTTTGGGAGACTCATCCAAACAATAACAAATATATTTTATTCTGTGACTTTGTCCAAAGGGCCTGGTGAGATGGACAGCTCAGCAGGTGAAGATACTCTCCACCAAGCCTGACAGCCTCAGTTTGATCCCCAGGGTCCACACAGTGGAAGGAGAGAACCAGCTCCCTCAAGCTGTCTTTTGACCTCCACACACGCCCACCCATACATGCATGCACATTCATACACAAAAGTAAACGAACGTGAACATTTTATAAATAGACCCTAGGAATTACACTTACAGACATGAGTTACTTTAACGAAGTGGTGGATAAAGTTCTCTTACATCATCGTAAAAATCACTGGCACAGCGATGGCCTTGGCAAAATGGCAGGAGTTGGGAGTGGGTTAAATGGTCCTCAAATGTTGTGTACACTCTCCTGAGTAATCGCTTTAAACACAAACATCTGGGTACCGTCTCCAGTTGTTACGTTTCGTGTGACTAAGATATAGTGAATTAACGATGACATTTTAAAAAAATCAGCAGTGAAGTTTAGCAGTAAATATGTAAAAATATTGTACATAGTGGAGTTTTACCAAGATTATGAAATGTGAATAATTCATGACAATTTTTTTTGAGAATTATTTAGGCAAAAAGTTCACAAGTCAAAATATTGTGTGTGGGAATTCACTGGAGGGAACAAAGTGAAGATGAATGATGAAGATAATGGTGATGATCATGGTGGTTAATGGTGGTGATGATGGTGGTGGTGATGGTGGTGATGATGAAGGTGATGGTGGTGATGGTCATGGTGGTGGTGATGATGAAGATGATGGTGATGATGATGATGGTGGTGGTGGTAATGGTGATGATGGTGATGGTTAATGGTGGTGATGATAGTGGTGGTGATGATGGTGATGTGGTGATGATGAAGGTGATGGTAATGGTGATGATGATGATGGTGAATATGACGATGGCAACAGTGATGGTGAAACATGATGCTAACAGTACATAGTACCTTCTGGTTACTGAATGGGACTAGGCTCAATAAATTCATTTATTTATTGAATACTGACTGACTATGTCATTATCACTAGAAAGTAGCTTTACATATAGATATGATACAAACAACAATTTAGACAGATTATCTCAGAATAAAGACTGAGTAAAATCAGTTACCATCTTACCATCAGTAAAGGAAGTATTGGAAAGTACAAGAAGTCAGTCACAGGCAGAGGGATTAACTATCTAATCTACAATTATATATATGTATATATAAATGTATATATACATATATATATCTGCATACACATATGTATGTATTCACCCTCTTGTAAATATAACTTGTTTATTATTTTAATGGGAATATTCATGTGCATGCTGTATTTCAGACACTATCAAGCTGGGCAATTTTTAAAAGCTTTATTCATGTGTGTTGGTATTTTGCCTGCATGAACAAATGGGCCCCATGTGCACACAGTGCCCACAATTGCTAGTAGAGAGTTTCAGATCCCCTAGAACTGAAGTCAGATTGTTGTGAGCCACCATGTTGGTGCTAGGATCAAAACCCATGTCCTCAGCAAGAGTGCTCTTAACTGGTAAGCCATCTTTTCAGCCCTCAAGTTAGAAATTATTTTAAAAATAAATATTGAAATGCTTATGACAGTTAGGGTAAACTGGCCCTCCAAATATAGTCTCTTAGAAAGGAAGGGGATTTCCCCAGCTACGTTTCTCTTTGGGAAAGTCCTGGGACAGTGTGACCACTGCAGCAGCCATGGCATGGTGACCGATCTGAGCCAGCCACAACAAGGGTAGGGCTGTGGTTCTGATGATAAAAACTCTTCATGGACTTTGGTGAGAACATGAACTCACCCCTTAAAGAGACCTTAAAATTCAACAGAATGGTAAATTGGGAACAACATGTTGTCTGTCACACTTCATTTTAAAACTAGGTTATAAATAACACATCCTTTTATGAAGGCGAATCACGTAACTTCTATAATTAATAAGCTATCCAAAGATGAAACAAACTGACTTGGGAGAAAATGTGACCTATAATCTGCAAGATTTTCTGGGGAAAGAGAAAATTTGCAAATCCTAGTTCTGGGGAAGTATCAGGAGCGGAGCCCTCATCTGCCCACAGTGGCATTTCCTGTGTCTCTGCTTGGGCGTTCTTGTCAGGGACAGGGTGACAAACAGAATCTTAGAACTAGCTGATTTGTGAGGTTCTGCCTGCTTCTGATAGTTAATGACCCCAGAGAATTAATTAACTTGTTGATAATGGGTCATATTTTTGAACAGATTAGGTGGCATTTGAATTTGCTCACATCACTTTCAGGCTCGTTTTTCAACTAAGGGTCGGCAGTCGGGAGGAGATTGAAAAAACAGAGGGGGACTCTCTGATGCCTCCTCATGGACATTCCACAGGAAACAAGGACAGAAGTAGGAAGAAGAACATAATCATTGAACTTCTACCACTGTGATTCATCGGAGGTCTCAGAGGTCATTGGAGGCTAGAAAGGCAGCTCATGCTCAAGGTGCTGACAACCTGAGTTCAATTGCTAGAGCCTACACAGTGGAATGGAACTAATTATTTTTATTCTGTGTGTATGTGCACATGTGGCGTGTGTGTGTGTGTGTGTGTGTGTGTGTGTGTGTGTGTGTGTGTGTAAGTGTGATAACAACAATTTAGGAAAAAAAGTCATTGGATTAACTTCAAGATCTGGCCATTGGGTGAATATGGAGGAAATTATGGGGTTATAAGAAAACAGAGTCTTCTTATGCTACCATTGAAATAACAAGTGTCCCGCCTGAGGCCCCAAGTGCTAGGATTACAAGCATGTACCATTATGCCCTGTTTGCCCTTGAACTCCTGATCCTCCTGCCTCAGGCTGCTGACTGTCAGATTAATGACATCTGTTGTTGATTTTTCAAAAAGATAGATTTTATGTGTATGACTGTATTTTTTTTCATTTTTTAAATTTATTAAATTTAATTTTACATATCAGCCATGGATTCCCTTGTTCTCCCCCCTCCCACCCCCCACCCCTGCCTTCCCCCAGCCTACCCCTATTCTCATCTCCTCCAGGGCAAAGACTCCCCTGAGGATTGAGTTCAACCTCATAGATTCAGTCCAGGCAGGTCCAGTCCCCTTCTCCCAGGCTGAGCCAAGTGTCCCTGTATAAGCCCCAGGTTCCAAACTGCCAGTTCATGCACTGAGGACAGGACCCGGTCCCACTGCCTGGATGCCTCCCAAGCAGATCAAGCTAATCAACTGTCTTATTTATCTGGAGGGCCTGATCCAGTTGGGGGCTCCTCAGCTATTGGTTCATAGTTCATGTGTTTCCTTTCGTTTGTATATTTGTCCCTGTGCTTTTTCCAACCATGGTTTCAACAATTCTCGCTCATACAAACCCTCCTCTTTCTCACCAATTGGACTCCTGGAGCTCCACCTGGGGCCTGACCGTGGATCTCTGCATCCGGTTCCCTCAGTCATTGGATGGGGTTTCTAGCACAATTAGGATGTTTGGCCAGGTGGCCTTCGAATACTTCAGAGATCTATTCAGAGGGCCTGATCCAGTTGGGGACCCCTCAGCCTTTGGTTCATAGTTCATGTGTTTCCATTCGTTTGGCTATTTGTCCCTGTGCTTTATAAGAAGACACTGTCTCAAGCGGGGAAGAGAGAGGAATGCCAAGGCCATCTTGTGCTACATCAAGTTTTAGGTCAGCCTGGGCTACTTAGTAAGACAAAAACAATAAATTAAACTATGCCAACTTTGCAAGGAAGAAAAATAAACTTTTGGAAGTTCGTAAAAGTAAAAATGGAATACTAAAAAGTAGTGAATAACTAAAAATGACAATGATTGGACTATAAAAAAATCTACTGTCAGTGAAGTGATTCCCAAAGTACTAAGAGAAACTGGGGAGCTGGGTGCAGTGGGAATGCAAAAAAGAAAGAAAGAAAGAAAACAGAGATCAAAGACAATGCTGTAGAATTGGTTTTGACCACTGGAATTGGTGTTGGTATTTGCTGCTGGGGACTTCTGTGAAAGGAACATGAAGGCTAGCTCAGTCAGTTCTAGAAAACGACCTTAGCTAGAGGAGGACTCCCAGTTCAAGGAGTGAGTTCTACATTACTTCACTGTCCATATGTTTGGAAGAAAAAAAAATAACATCCAAGGAGTGTTGAAAGAGTGGCCACTGAGAAAGGAAATTCAAGGAGTTGGGTCAGCTGATGGCATGATGTAGCCTAGAAGAAGAAGCCTCCTTCTCTAGGACAGACCTCATCAGAAATGGGAGACACCTGACCTACCTTTCAGGCTCGTTCAAATATGCCTCTGAGCAGCAGAAAGAAGGCCTTAAATTTGATGTATTCAAAACGCAGTTGGGAACCTGCCAATTTCAGCGGAACATCATCCAGTCATTTCTTCACGTCTTTCTGTTTTCAGTGACCTGAGAGTTGAAACAGTTAGCCCAATGTGTCTGCTTCCCACAGGGAAGAACACGTGGAAGAAGGGTGTTCTTCTTCCTCTCAAGTCTTCAAGTACAGCCTGGCATGGTGATGCATGGCGGCAGCCACAGCGTGTGGGAGGATATGAGTTCAAGGTTAGCTTGAGCTAACTAGTAACAATCCAGTCTGGGTTACAGTCTGAAACCTTGTCTCAACATCTACAACAACAGAAACAGAAAAACAAACCCCAAAACCCCAGACTAAATTTTGCAATAAAAGCCCTCCCACCGTGTCTTGCTCATGTATGTTCCTGGATTCTTTTGTAAACAGAACGGATGGATGGATGGATGGATGAACCACCGGAACTCTGATGAAGACACACTGTAGAGCCAGTCTGCTGGGCAGAGCTCCTTGTGGCTCCGCAGTGCTCCAAGCATTCCTGAGCCTGCACACTGAGACCTGAGCTCTGTAATTTAAAACTCCTCCTCTCAGCTGCCCTCTTTCATCTCCTCTGCTTTTCCCAGGGAGCATTCAGCTGCTTGCCAGGTGGTCTGGGAGGTCACCTGGAATTTTTTTCCCTCCCTAACGATAAGGAGAAAACAGTTCTGACAGCCACCTGAAAACTGGGTGTGGGTCTAATTGTTCCTATGTCTAGTCACTCTTTAGAGGTCATGAAAAACACTTCCTATCTAGGTTGTTCCCAATAGTCTTTCCTCTCTTGGATCCTGTCTGTGGATTCCAGCATCTGAGTTGCAAGAATATTTTTGTACACTCTTAACAGACAATGCTCTTCTTGGCGACTCCAGAGGGAAAAAGGGTGCATGTGTCAGTTGATGGTCTTGGAGAAGAATGGAGCCTTTATGATTTGATTATAAAGTTTAGATTCCCTATAGCATAGACACGCAGTCACTTGGGCTAATGATCTGATATTTCATATCACGGGATGTTTAAATATTTTCGTTCATCAGTTTTGTTGATAATTTGCTGTAAGGCCATACTTTAGAAAACCCATGAAGGATACTGGCTGCCGTGCCAGCCTGTGTGCTTATTTTATTATAATATTAATGCTAATTTATATCAGAGGCCACTGTTATTTGCTGTTCTGTTGAGTACTGTTCTGTGGGGACTATTGATGACTTTCCTGTGGCTTTCCAGCTTAATGAGGGGTCTGGAGACTCTCAGCTCTAGGTAAGGACATCACATACAACGCTCAGGGCAGGGGGAGCGAGACCGCGCATTTCTCTGCCTAAGGGACATGTCAAGCTGTGGGATACAGTGGGTCTGCCACCGGGGAACTGGACTTTTCTGTAGGTGACACTTGCTTTAAACATAGTTCTTATCATCAACCTTCTTTGAAAATAACTATTATTTGTAATGTTTTTAGTTGTACAGAGAAATTACAAAGAGACAACAAAGACTTCCTCACTCTCTGCCCAGTTTCCCCAGGTGCCAACATTATACATAACTACGATATACTGTGGTTAATTGCACAAGTGCGAGCTGAAGCAGACTTCAGAAGTTCTTTCTTCTTCCTTTCTGTATTTTTTTTTTTTTTTTTTATTGAGACAGAGCCACACTCTGTAGCCCAGGCTGGGCTTTAATGTGCAGCAATCCTCCTGCTTCAGCTTCAAAAGTTGTTGAGATTATAGGCATGCACCATCACAGTCAGACTTTTTTTTTTTTTTTTTTTGACTGGTACATTGCTCCAAATAAGGATTTGAAATTGTTTCTAGATTTTTTTTTGTTTCTAATAAAAGAGTAGAACCACAGGCAAATCTGTAAAGACCCACAATATAGTAACTGAGATTTACAGCCAGAAAGAGTGAGGACAACACGAACTCAGCCTCAAGAGAGCTTTCAAGGCTAGGGCTGCTATTACATTCTGCTATGTATAATTACATATAAGCTTCCAGAGCTGTGGTCGAAACATCTTATATTTTCCTTTATTATCAAGATCCAACAAACCAATTTATATCAACAAAACTGTTAACTGTGAGGTGCTCCTAGTCTCAAGTGCCAACATGTCAGAGAGAGAGAGTGAGTGTATAAAATTCTGAGAAAAAGATAATCTCCGTTCATAGGTAATACCTTGGTTCTTTCTAGGTCATTCCATTACCCTTGAACCGTGGCCACGTTAAGTTTTGATATATTTCTTTTATTTATTAATTCATCCCAAACACTGAGAACCAGTTCCGTGCTGGGCACTGGCCTAGGAGCTCTATGGCCCCACAGTCTGGTCCATCTCTGATCACCAGGTTTAAGTGTCAGTTACTAATTCAGGCTTTCTTTGACTGCCAAGAAAAAAAAAGCACTGAGCTCTTACACATGGTTGAGAACACGGATGCCAAAGTCATGGAGGCAGGTGTTGCTTTGATAAGGGGTGATAAGGGGTCCTGTCTGGCTGTAGCAATCACCGTGCCTGGGAGGCACAGCAGGGACCAGGAGTAGACTATGGGTGGCCTTGGAGTGAGGAAGGCCTTGGATGTTGACCAAGGGATCTGGATTCACCAATAAGATGGGAAATGAGTGACGACAAATGCACTTGGAAAAGATGAGTGTGGATCATGTGAGAACAGCTGTGAGTCAGGGAGATAAGAGGACACATTTGGGTATCACTGGCTTAGGGTAAAACCTGTAAAGATATATTCCTATGTTTTGCTTTACTAATATTTAAATAATCCTGTTAAGAGTAGACTGAAATGCTTATTCCCCTGAGGAGGCTTCTTCCCGACTCCTGCTTAGACACACCTAGCTACTCATCCCCATAGCTCTGTGTCCGTAACTCAACTACAACATAATGGGGTAAGACTGGTTTTCATGTCTGCCTCCCAACTACAGTGAGATACTGTGACTGAGGTCAATTGCCTAACTGATTATTATAATGCAGTTTACATAATAAACATCTCTCCTTTTGAAAGAAGATTTTATTTTATTTTTAATTATGTGTATATGTTTATGTCTGTGTGAATGTAAGCATGTGCTCAAGGAGGAGAGAGGTGTCAGAAGCCCTGGAGGTAGAGTTAAAGGAAGCCACAGGTCAGGTGACGTGGGTGCTGGGCACTGAACTCTGGTCCTCTGCAAGAGCAGTGTGCACGCTCAACACCCGAATCATCTCTCTGACACATCTCGTTTTTACTAAATCAAAAATTTTGATTATTAACAATAAGACTGAGCAATTGTAACCCAAACCAATTGCTTCAAGGTGTGCGGTTTCTTCTTTCCAGTTAAGGGCTGTGTTGCGCTCATCTTGACATCTTCATCTGGTGAGGGCAGTAGCTGCCACGGGCGTCTGCTCAAATAGTCCAAAGTGGGAAGCAGAGTGACAATCTGGTCATAGACAGCATGAGAATGTTTGCTACCCTCCCCCCCCCCAAAAAAACCAAACAAACTGAAGAACTGTGGTTGTCAGGCTATTTTTTTGCAAACTTCCATGTATTATTTTGATTAAGTGAATAAGGAAATGACACTCAATTAAAGAGATTGCAAGTCTTTACATGATTTATATGCATTGCAATTGTTTAGTTGCTCTGCTGCTAAAATTTGTGAGTTTGAAAGGGAAGAGTTTGTGAATGCAAACTTATTTCATGGTGTCAAATTATGTAATTTGTTCCAATTGCAGTATCTAAACAGGAATTTCTTTAGTTCTGAGGGTTATCTAATTTTGTGTGATTGTGTGCTTCTATCTCTGTGTGCATGTATGTGTGTGTTTATCTACATGTATGTGTACACACATGTGTGAATGTGTGTGTATATGTGAGTGTGTATGTTTGTGTGTGTATATGTGTGTATGTGTGTGTGAGAGAGAAAGTGTAGAAGCCAGAGGTCAACCTCAGGTGTTCTCAGGCACTATTCACCTTGTTTCTTGAGACCAGGTCTCTTTAGGCCTGGAACGTACAAATAGGCTAGACTAGCTGGCCAGTGAACTCCACCTTCTTCCCATGGTGGTTACTAGCACACACCACCATGCCTGGCTTTGTAAAAGCAGGTTCTGGGGCATCAAACTCAGGTCCTCATGCTTTCAAGGTGAGCACTTTACAGGCCAAGCCTCAGCCCAGTCTGGCTTATCTAAGTTTTATGACACAAAGTATCTTGGACTTTGTTGTTGTTCAAATTACTATGGCTTTTTATTGACAGTAAATAAAAGTAATTGATATTATGTGGGCATATTCTTTTCCATCAATGAAATGATATGCCTTCAGACGGTGGTGAACAGCTAAAGGAGCTAAATTAAGTAAGTATTAAGCAACAAAATAATAGCAGCATAAACAGCCTCCAAATTTAAAATTGTTTGCAAAGCCAAGAAGACAGCAAAGAGTAATGGAGTTAGAGTCTTGATAAACATCCATGCGGGTTGCCTTAGTTTTCTCTTGCTATACCACAATATCTGAGACTGGGAGATTTATAGTAATAGAAAAGTAGTTGAGTTCAAGTTCTGGAAGCTGCAAAGTCCAAGAGCATCGTGCTGGCAGCTGTCAGTCTCTTCAAAATACATACTGCTTCAAAACACAGTTATACTGCCATGTGGTCACATGTGAAGGAGGCAAACCACAAGAGGTAACTGTGCTTTACAGCAGCCCAATATTTCCCCAACAAACCCAATCACATAAAAACGACTTTAATTTTTGAAAAGCCCCCAACCCCTTACCACTATGACGTTAGGAATCAAATCTCAACTTGAGTTTCAGAGGAAACAAACCATGGCTGGGGTGAAGCTGGAATCTGGGCTCACTTTGTTCCTAAAGGTGACTGCTGATTCTGAAAGCTGTGGTCCAGGTGAAGAAAACTAAGAGAGCAGTGGACACTGATGGGACGAGCTGCCCAGATCCTGGAGGCTAGTGCAATGTAAGGAGCTCCCCCCAAATGAGAACGAGATCAGATGGCGGTAGGAAAGAACCATGCAAACAAGAAGATAGGATCTGACTAAAAACCAAATGAAAACAGACAACAGATTCACAGTGAGATTAAGATAATGGAGTTTTGGGAGAATGGACCTTAAAGTTATTTTTTAAGATATTAAAATTATAAAGTTGGAGAGAGAGCTCAGTTGGCAAAGTGTTTGTCACACAAGCCTAAAGGGCTGAGTTCAGATCCTTGACACCCATGTGAAAAGCCAGGCTTTGAGCACACAGTTGTAATCCCAGTACTGGGAAGGTGAAGCCAGATGGAGAGCCAGTCTAGCCTGCTTGGTGAGCTCCAGAGCACTGAGAACTGACATCAAGGTAGACATATGTACACACACACACACACACACACACACACACACACACACACACAAACACACACACCACACTATAATTAGAATTATACTAAAATGCAGAGAACTAGAAAAGGTAATAATGAAACAAAATAAACCTTCAGAATTAAAATATCTGATGAATCATTAAAAAATGCACACACATGCAGTCAGATAGCAAGCTCTGCTTAAACATGGCAGTCATCTTTCCTCTTATCTACAGTTTCTTTTTAAAAGTCTAAATCTTTACAAGACTTTACCATGTTGAAGATAAATATGAAAAATGAACACTGCAGCGTCTAGATTATAAATGACTCTGAAATACCTACCCCTCACAGGTGAGATGCTGTTTATACTGCCATTGGCCAAGTGACTTTCATGAGATGAACATTCAACAATTTTTACAGTCAAAATACATAAGCACTTCCAACTTTTTTAGTTTATGTTCTTCAAATAGTAGTAGTCACAAAAAATCTAATATGTTTACTTTTTGTTATATGAGAAAGAATTGAACCTTTGTTCTTTGCTTACAGCTATTCATATCATACATACTTGATCTCTGTGTATTTTCTGCCTTGATTTTAACAATCATTTTTTACAAGGGTGCTTTTCTTCTGGGTTCGCTTCAGGGGAAAAAATGGTCCTGGTGGAGCTAAGTGATATTTTTTGCATTAAGATTAAAGTTTTGTTGTACCACATTCTTTTTTTTTTTAAATGTGTGAGTGTGTGTTCATGTTTGGGTACATGTGGGTTCATGTCTGTGTACATGTGTATGTGTGTGTTTGCATGCAGAGGCCAGAGGACAACCTCCCGTGTCATTTTCAGATTATAATGTACTCCTTTTAAGACAGGGTCTCTCATTGCCTGGGAGCTCACCAATTAGGATAGGCTGGCTGGCCAGTGAGCCCCAGGAATTCCTGCCTCTGCCTCCTTAGTACTGGGATTATAAATGCACACCACTGTGCTTGGCATTTCTACTTGGGTTCTGGGGATTGAATTCAGGTCCTCATGCTTGTAGAGTGAACATTTTACCAAGTCAGCTAGCTCCCCGGCCCATAAAACTATTTTTAAATGCTGAAACAAACTATGGAACTGGAAATACCTACAAAAAGTATTTTTTAAACCAACTAAGTATATTTTGCAGTTTTGATTTTTAGTCCCAGAAATCATTCTTTTCCTGCCTCTTGATTCCTTTCCTTGCTGAAAATACATTTTAATCCAACAACTATGCATGGACCACTGTTTAAAGCTAGGCTTTGTGCTTGGGCCACTGAGCTCATGAGGATGCATCAATTCCTAAGCTTAAGCAGGTTTTAGGTTCAGGTGTTCTGAGCCCTTTCAGCACCCTGAAGACTTTGAAGGAGATGTCTTCTAGGCTGCTCCATGTCTTTCTTATTCTTTTTGTTCTCTTTTTTCTTCTCTCCTTCATTCTTACCCTCTCCTCACGCTCCTCTTTTTAAGAAAAACTTTAAGAACAGTTTTCAGTTTACAGAGACGTTGGAAAGATAGAGATCCCATGCACTCTCTTCCTACTTTGCCCTGATTACCAACATCTTTCTTTAGTGTGGCATATGTAATTAGCATTAATGAACTAGCAGTATTAGTGAGTGAGGTATCTGCCTCATTTAGATTCCCTAGTTTTCCCCTAATGTCCTTGTTCTGTCCCAGAGTCCCATCTAGAAGACCACATGACATTTGAGTCTTCATTTCTCCTTAATATTCCTCTTATCTAATGAGTTTCTCCAGATTTCCCTTGGCAGTATTGAAGAGTTTGGTTTTCCCTGAAAAAAATGGAATAAAGCACTTGATCATGGGCCTTGAACTCTGGTGGTTATTCTTCTAGTGGAGGCAGAATTCCCACTTTATTAGACAGCTTGTTGCTGTAACTACAGTGTCTGAGAGGACATGAAAGAGAAGCAATTGATTTTGTCTTGTAGTTTTGAGGGCATTGTCCATGGTCTTGGCCCCAGTGTTATGCAGGAAGAATATCATGGTGGCAGGACTACTGTTGTTCACGTGCCTATAATAGGAAACAGAAGAGGAAGAGGAGGGGGTAAGGGCCAGATACAAGAAACTCTCTAGGATGCGTTCCTGGTGACTTACTTCCTCGAGTTTGGTAGACCCACCTTGTAAGGTTTCCAGAACCTACCAGAATGGTACTACAAGCTGGAAATGAAAAATGCAAAACATGAGCTCAAATAATAACAGCCACTCTAGTGGAGAGCCCCCCAGTGAGGCCACCTCCCACAGTGCCTGCATTGTGGCTTTTCTCTAAGGCTCCCTGCCTGGCAGCTGCCACTCAGTACCACTTACCCATCTCTGAGCCATGCTTTCCCCTTCAAAAGGCATACAACTTTCAAACATCTCCTTTGGATCAAAATTCCCAAGTGCTTTGGTTTGTTTGTTTGTTTGGTTGGTTGGTTTTTTGAGACAGAGTTTGTCTTTGTAGCCTTGGCTGTCCTGAAACTTACTCTGTAAATCAGCCTGGCCTCCAACTCAGAGATTTGCCTGTCTCTGCCTCCTGAGTGCTGGGATTAAAGGCATAGGCAACCACTGCCCAACCCCAAATGCTTTATTTTTTAGCCAGAAACAAAACTCATATTTTTATTAAAAGAAATCTCCTACCTCCTTTCTAACAGGCAGAAAGACTATTTTCAAAGCCCATAGTTTCCGTTCACTGCTTCCAGGGAGAAGAGGGTCATCTGTATTCCATCCTGCTTCTAGAACTCTTGCCGGATTCTCCATGGTTCTGTAGCAATGAAGTGATAGAGTAGTTGAGCGTGCATTTCAAAATACAGCGAATGTTTATATTCTGCTGGTTCAAATGAATGACAAGGGCAGAGTTGGCATAGTGGATGGTGAAGGCATGGGAACTAAATGTACTGCTGTGGAAAAGGAAGGGAGCGGGGGAGAGGGACCAGACTAGGCTTTTCATAGACAATATCTGAACTGAATTTTCAATTTGAGAGAGCAGTCACAGCCTGAGTAAAGATGGAACACATGAAATAACAGTGTGCTTAAGGAACAGCCTGGGCTTCTGAGCTGGGAGTGGCAGAAAGCCCTGCAGGGTATTCAGAAATGCAGCAAGAAGGAAGGCATTTGTGTGTTGTTATAAGGTCTATAAGGTCTGAGAGTGCTGAAGTTAAGCAGTGCAGATCCAGGGCTCAATTGCTGGAGGGGAGGATTGGGCAGAGGAGGTCTGCAGTCCGTATATTCAGCAAAGAGATCTATCTTCTGAAAGGGGAGGGAGGCAGGGGTGCATTTAGATGTTTCCTTAGCACAGAGCTCTTATTTGCTTAGCCTGTCGGTAATGCAAGATTTAAAAGCACGTTACCTGAGACCTGGAAACTGGCTCGCTGGGCAGAGATAGCCTTTGGTCAAAGTGAAGTCCAAGAGGCTATTTGCCCTCTAGTGGTAACCACAAAACATTTTCTACCCTTGCAGGAGATAGGATCCCTTATTTCCAGTCCAGAAAATGGCCAGTTCAGGAGGCTACTGGCCACTATTTCAGGGAGCTCTTTGATTTAGTATCTAGGCTTAATATACGAAAGGTTAATATAAATTAACCGAAGCAAGAGGAAAATGATACATTTTAATGATGTATCCTATATACCATTGGTTTTGATCACTTGTGTTGACATCACTAAACAGTACAGCTTTTTGATGATGGGTAATGATGGAGTGGAACATCATATCATAAGAGACATCTTTAACATTTTTAAGTGAAGCGTTTTATTTCAAGTACACAGTGTGGAAATATATTAGAAGTAACTTTGTCTGTTTCCCTGTGTTTCTCAGAAACTATGATAGGTTCTGAGCTGTTCATTTAGATTTTTTATTCTTAACATCTAGAAGGAATGCCCCCTCCCCCCGCTTTGCTGAAGGCATGGCACAGAAGCATCTCATTATTTATTTATAAGGGTAAGTCTCCAGGAGAAGGTAAGCTTACCACTGCTCCACCCCCTGCACACACGAAGACATTCATAATTGATAGACCCGTCTATCCCCGCCTAGCAGCTAGAATAAATCTAAGGTTAGGTCTGTGGGAGAGCAAATTATGTTCTCATTTTTGTTAAGAAATAAATAGGGGCATAAGTTAAAAATGTTGCCAAGGGTGGAGCATGGAAGGATGGGTTAGTGGGAAGACAGGAGCTTGGAAAGGAAGCTGTGAAGAAAGCCAGTCCAGAGGAATATTTCAAACCATGCCCGGCTCAGAAAATGGTCTGTTTCCTTTTGAGTTGTCTCCCTCAAGGCAGGTAAATCATTGGCTCCCTTGTTAGTCTCTCCTCATAGGCAGGGATGCCCTTGAAGAAACGAAGTCTCTGAGGAACAGTGGGCTTACACTGCTTCAGGAAACTCGGAGCTGATGAACTGGGGCAGGTGAGGAGTCTACGGGATGCTTTTGTGCACCAGAAAGAGGAAGTGGCATCACTAGAGTCCTCTTCCCTTTCACAGATGACCCTGAGGAAGTGCCACAGAGTTACTGCCAGAAGGGATAGCCAGTCACCCTATGGAGCCACCAAGGAACAAAGAACAGGTGTGTATATGTGTGTACACATGGTATGATAATGATATTTTTGTAAAAATGAACAAAACCCCACAATATTGTGTGTGTTGATGCAATTACATATATCAAACTCAGAGATTTGCTCTAGATGTTGGCAGAGATTGTCTCAGGTTGAGAGAATTGTGGGTAACCTTAATTTTCCCCGCTTACTTTTTCTTAGTTACCTGTGTTGTGGGAGTAGTTTTAAAATGAACAAATGAGCCACTATGGTGGCTCGTTCCTGTAATTCCAGCACTTGGAAGGCTGCTGTGAGTTCAAGGCCAGCCTGGACTACGTAGTGAATTTCAGGTCATCCTGGCTATGCATCTCAACACACGGGTACAGTTGACTTTTCTGTTTCTTCTTTCCTCCCTTCTTCTCGCTCCTTTTCTTTGGTGATGTTGGGGATAGAACCCAGGGTTTTATTCATACCAGGCAAGTGGTCCATGACTGAACTACAGCTCTCGATCCAACTGTTTCTGTAAATGTCACACTGTAGGTAGCTGTTTGGAAATAATAAGTGATTAATTTCAGTTTAAAAATTATTAGAATGCCTATGGGAATGAGAATGCTAATCTGATTTTAGAGTGACTTAGATATTTTCTTGCACATGAACATGAACAAAACTGTATTATTTTATTACATTTTAAAAGTTTCTTTAAATCTTTTAAGGAAATGATCTTAAAATAGAATTAAAGACACACACCAAACTCAAGTAAAAGTTCACAATCTACAGGATCCATTAAGAATGCATTGCCCAACACCTGGACCATATAAGGGCTTAATAAACGTAAGTCATTATTATTGTTAAATATATTAATTTGTTATAAATCAAACAGAAAAATTAAAACTCTTCAAAATTGCACAAGAAATGAATGAATAAGTTCCTAATTATGTACTTTCTAATAAATTCATGGTAAAGTTCAGACTGACACCTATAAACTGCACCTATAACATTAGGTCTATAATTGTCGACTTCTAATGTGAATATAGGTTATTTGATGGCAGAATGGTATGTTTTCCAGTACTGGCAATTCTCAGTGGATGGATAATGTATACCATGCAAGTGGGAAGATAAATTGGCAGTTGTGGTGGTTTGAATAGGAATGGCCACCATAGACTCAAGTGTTTGAATGCTTGGCCCATAGAGAGTGGCACTATTAGGAGGTGTGGCCTTGGTGGAGTAGGTGTAGCCTTGTTGGAGGAAGTGTGTCACAGTGGGTTAGGCTCTGAGGTCTCATATGGTCAAGCTATGCCCAGTGTGGGACACAGTTTATTTCAGGTTATCTGCAGATCCAGATGTAGAACTCTTAGCTCCTTCTCCAGCAGCATGTCTGCCTGCCTGCTGTCATGAAGATAATGGACTAAAGTTCTGAAACTGTAAGCCAGCCCCAGTTAAATATTTTCCTTTATAAAAGTTGCCATGGTCATGGTGTCTCTTCACAGCAATATAAACCCTAACTAAGACAGGACTTTCTAGTCAGCAATGAATCAGTAAATACCTAAAGTGTTCCTAAAATATTTCTGTAGTTCAACGTAGGAATTGCCTGCCTGGAATTCACCTGAAGGAAACCACTGGAAATATTATCACAAGATCTTCAGAAGGCACAATAAACTCCACTCACAGAGGCATAGCTTTCAGATGAACTTAATGTATGTGTGACAAACTGACTTATCAGAGGTTAACCATGTAGTTTTGCAGTAAAATATTGGAAGGGGCTGGAGAGACAACCTAGGTGACACTGGCTACTTTTCCAGAGGACCCAGGTTGGGTTCTCAGCACCCATGTGGTGACTCACAACCATCTTTAACTTGTTCTAGTTAAAGATGGCATCCCACACCCTCTTCTGGCCTCTGCAGGCACCAGGCATGTATGTGGTGCACATAAATAATGCAGTCAAAATATTCATAAAAGAGGATAAATCAATCTTTTTTAGATTGATACACCCTAAGTTATCATCAGTAGCAGTAAGATAAGTGATAATACTTGCATATGTAAGACTTAATTGTAGAGGGAAGCATCTATTGAGATAGAAGGATACTCCCCCAATGTTTCTAAATGAATGACAAATGCAGAATAGCCAAAAAATGGAGAAATAAGAATATATTTATAGTTGAATTTGAGTAGTCACAAAAATAATCTAGGAAGATACTCAAGAAAGAAACCACCAGTGGCTTCTGTGGGTGGGAGTGGGAAATTAGGCAGATGGAGGGAAGAATGAGAAGATAAAGGGTCTTATTTAGTCTTGTATCACATGAAACCATTAGTTATTAAAAAATACAATGCATGAATGGATGCTAAAACTGTACTGAATGTTAGAAAAAGCCAGGTGCCTTTCACACAACCAAACTAAAACGCGGAACCACTGAATTTTACTGTGCTTACCTTTTCCTCCTTGAGAAAAGAAAGCCCTCCCCGAACCCTGCTGGCATCCTCCTATCTGAAAAAGTATTTAACACACCATAGATGGTCAGTCAATTTTAGAGGAATGAAAGAAATCGACGAAGGTTTCAAAGTTAATTGTTGAAGAAAAGTCAGGCCGTACAACTCACTTTCTGAATTCTTTATTTAACAGGTGACTAACTCAACTTCTGAAAGATGATTCAAGTGAAAAGCTCTGAGAGCCAATGGCTGTTTTAACTACTTGCCTCTTCATTTAGATTTAATCCCAAAGTGGCTGTTCAAGTTAGTTATTGTTACTGATGCTACTATTACTTTGAATGTTTGGGGCAGGGTCTTCTCCTGTAACCTGGGCTGGAACTCACTCTGTAGCCCACGCTGACCTGGAACTCTCAGATATCCTCCTCTTGCTCCTGTCCTAGCGTTACAATTACAGGCCTGAGTCACCATGCAAGGCCTTGAATTAGGTTATTAAAACAAACAAACAAACAAAAAAATCAAGCTAAACAATGGCAAACAGTCACGCAGTCACACCAGGGTTCCATGAGGTTCATAAAACCGGACTTATCATTTCCACCCAATAATGTACCAAATCACTATTTTTCTTCTTCTAGCGAGTTAGGGCAATATACTGGATATGACCACGACTAAGCTATGACACTTAATAAGGGATGGAAGATACTGAACTCACAGAATGTGCTAGACTCCATCAAACCCCAGCATAAAACACAGAAAGAATTAAATGGCCTAGTGCTCCCATAACAGCTAACAAGGGGGAGGGGTTCATAGGGCAGAAATGAAGGCAGGAAATGAGCTGGAGACCATGTACGAACGAGCTCAGTGGCTCTCAGCACTTTACGTTCACCTGGGGAGCCTTTAAAAATACTGATGCTAGGGTTCCACTCTCAGGGATGCTGATGGAATGCTTGCAGGGTTGAGCTCGGGCATTCCTGTTCATAAAAACGTAGGGATGCTGCTACAGATGAAGCCAAGGTTAGAAAACAACGTGTACTGGGCCATAAGCAGGAGGAAGAAAAGTTGATTTTATTACTTTACTAGAAGAGATGTCTTAATCAGCTAGTTCTGGCTATTACAATTTATGCAAATATAACCTTTTTTTTTTCAGATTAAACTCTTACTTCTCATTTCCCTAGTCCACCACACCCCAAATCCCGTACTTGATCTCTTAGCATTGTTTCCTACAGTCCTCTTCTTTCTCTTGGCTTCTCCTCCCTTCTTTCTTTCTGTTCCATTTTTTTTTGTATCACACTAACGTTTTTACTTGTATCACACTGAAAAACTTGCATTTTTTAACTAGATAATTAAAGCAAAGATAAAATCAAGTTGGACAATGGCAAAGCACCATGCAGGCACTCTAGGGCTCCACGAAGTTCATTCAACCTCCTTCCACCTAGGATATCGCTTTTGCTCTGCTGTTGTTTGGGTCTGCAGCGTCTGCCTAAAGCTTTTGTGTTTTAGGTACCGTCCCCAGACTGAAATTCCCAGGAAGCAGCTGACCTTTGAAGGGTGGAGCCTCCTGGTAGGTGTTGGGTCACTGGGACATGACCCGAATTGAGACTGAGAGACCCTTGTCTTTCCTTTTCATCTTGTCCCCACCACGAGGTGAGCATCCTGGCTTCCCAGTCTGGACTTCACTGTGCTATGCTGCCTCACCACAGGCCCCAAAGTGAGGAGGTGAATGTACCATGGGGCTGAAATCTCCAAACTGAGAGGCAGAACAAACGTGTCCTCCTTGTAAGCTGAAAATATCAGTCATTTGTTACAAAAAATACAAAGCTGGACTAACACCTCCAGGGGATGTAGTAGTTCTTTTTCTCACTGCTCTGACTATATAGAATCCAACAAAAGCAATTTAAGGAAAAAAGGATTCCTTTGGCTTTCGGTTCCAGGGGAAACAGTCCATCATGGTGAGTGTGGGTGGGTAGAGGCATGGAGACAGGAGCACGAGGCAGATGGCCAGGTTGCATGCATTGTCAAAAAGCAGGGCCTGTGAGGCAGGGCTAGAAAAACCTCAAGGCCCACCTCGGGATCCACTTTCTCTGGAGAGGCTCCTCCTCTTAAAGGTTCCACAACCTTTCAAACAGTGCTCAGCTGGGGACCACAAGCTCACACAATGAGGCTGTTTGGGATAGTTCACTTCCAAACCACAGAAAAGTTTGTTCAAACAATCAAAAACCCTCAAAATTTGGCTTTTGCTGTGAACTCGGCCATCATCTAAAGAAATCACACACCTGCTCACTTTCCTCATTCATACTAGTTTTGTTGGGATGGGCAGCCTTTAAGTTTCTCTTCTGAAAATCTAAGTTCTTTGGCTCACAGTCTGGCTACCGCCAGCAAATGCCTAAGGCCATCCCTTGTGATTTCCCCAAATATTCACTAATCAAAGTAAAACAAATACAGTTGTTGTGGTGATATTGTATCCCCCAATATATTGTGCACCCTAATAAACTTATCTGGAATCAGAGGACAGAATAGTCACTAGATAGACATAGAGGCCAGAAAATGGTAACACATATACTTTTAATCCTAGCATTCTGGAGGCAGAGATCCATCCACATCTCTGTGGGTTCAAAGCTACACTGGAAACAGCCAAGCATGGTGACACATGCCTTTAATCCCAGGAAATGATGGAAAGAAGCAGAAAAGTATATAAGGCCTGAGGACCAGGAACTAGAGTTTGTTAAGCTTTTAGGCTGTTAGCAGCAGTTCAGCTGAGATCCATTTGGATGAGGACACAGACGCTTCCAATTTGAGGAAACAGGGTCAGCTGAGGAATTGGCGAGGCGAGGCTAGCTGTGGCTTGCCCTATTTCTCTGATCTTTCAGAATTCACCCCAATACCTGGCTCTGGGTTTGTTTCTTTTCTTTCTTTTCTTTTTTGGTTTTTTGAGACAGGGTTTCTCTGTGTAGACCAGGCTGGCCTCAAACTCACAAAGATCCACGTGTGCCCCCCCCCCCATGCCCAGCTCCGGGTTTGTTTTCTATTAATACGACCTTTTAAGATTCATGTTACAGTTGTTCTGCATGTCATTTCTTCTCCCCAAAGCTTTTGCATCCTGCTGGATCCCTCATGGGCTCTATCACCTTGCTCCAGCTTTCTTTCTCCACAGGTATTCACTTCCCATCCATCATATCCTTGGGTATTTTGATGTCAGGATCCTCTTTACCAAAAGTGTGGTCCAAGGCTATCAACACTTATGCTCTTTTTTTTTTTTTTTTTTTTCAACCAGATGCCTAGTCAGTTGGTGACTTAAATGCACTTCAAACTTTGAAGGGAAAAGACTATTAAAAAAATTTTAAATTTGTTGTTTTCTAATTTATTTCTTGCATGTATATTTTTAAATTATGTAGACTCAGAGAGATCATATAATTTTAAAGTTATTTTTAAATCAGGTATACAGAACAATGGGTTTTAGTATGACGTTTTTGACATATGCAATCATACTTTGTTTTTATTTGCTCCCCTCTCGCCCTGCCTCGCTCGTCCCCTTCTCCCACCTCACTGTTGTGCCCACTCAAGCTTTCGTCACGTGATTTCCTTACTGTCTCTACTTCTCTCCCACTCCTTCTGTTTGTATCTATTCTCCCCATCTCAGGGTCTTCTTACTACTTTCATATCCTATACATGCATGCAAACACAGGCATGCACACACACACACACACACACACACACACACCACAAACTTAAATGTACATTCTGCAAACCAAAAGAACATGCAGTACTTGTCCTTCTGGGTCTGGGTTAGTTCATTTTACGTGTTAATCTCCAGCTCGGTTCATTTTCCTACAGTCCTAGTCTTAATGTCCTAATTTCATTCCTTACCGCTGGATAAAATGTCATGGTACACATTTACCATGTTTCCCTCATTCATTCATCTGTTGGTGAGCATCTAGGCTGGTTCCATTTGTTAGCTAGCGTTAAGAGTACAGCAATAAACATGGTGTGAGCATCTCTGTGGCATGCTGTTCTTGTGGGTGTACATTCAGGGATGGTGTAGCAGGGCCGTATGGTGTGATCCTTAGAATGAAGATGTCCCCCCATAGGCTCGTGTATTTGAACACATGCTCCCTGGTTGGTGGCACTATTTGGGGGAGCTTTAGGACGTGTGGCTTTATTGGAGGAAGTATGTCACTGGTGGTGGGTTTTGAGATTTAAAGATTGAACCACTTCCAGGTTGCTGTCTGCTTTTTCCAGGGAGAGTCAAGCTTCAGGTTTATGTTCCATTCACCAAGACTGCTCTTGGTGCTGTATCCCTCTACCCCCATGACGGGCTCCAACATCTCTGGAACCATAAGCCCAAATAAACTCTTCCTTTTGTAAGTTGCCTTGGTCACAGCAGTTTATCACAGCAGCAGAGAAGGGACTAATACATACGGCGATTTGATAGTCCAGTTTTTTGAGAAACTTCAGATCCAAAGCTCTAAGGTACACTATGCTCGTAGCTGGGGGCCCTGAAATGTTTGTGCAGTGAATGCATGTCACACGTAGCAAACACAAATTTCAGTTTTAAAGGATGCTAAAGCTATCCATTTTTAGATAGGCTCATAAAACCTCAGGAGTCTTGTAGGAATAGCTCCCCAAGTCTCATTTCATAATCACAGAAAAAAAGGTCCCCAGGGTGGTTGGAAGGCAGATTTAAGGGTGTCTTCTCTAATAGTTAAGCCACACCTCCAGAAACATTGCATCACTACCTTGAACACCACCCAAATCAGCAAGCACCCCAAGCAAATGTTCAAGAATTCAAGGACATTCTGTTTTCACTCAAACCTCTGTCCAAGCCTATTTGGTCTGGCGCCGTTGATATTCCACGGACGTTCTCCAGTCCTTACCAAGTTCTAAGGGACACTGAAGGCTAGGGGTACCGAAAGGACCGTAACTCAAGTTTTTAGCCCCCTGGAGCACACTATTTAATGGACCCCACAGAAGGATGTAGGATGAGCTAAACTCGGGAATACTGAAAATCCAGTCCTTTGAGCCAGTTGTCTCCTGAGCCAGAGTCCTGCAGGCACTGTCCAGCAGTACTCAGCAATGGACGAAAATGCTCCCAGCTGGTCCTTTCTTCCCTGTTCAGTCTTGAGCTCTTGTGGGCACACTGATTCCTTTTATTTTCCGTGCTGCCCAGCACTTAGGCCATTGCAGAACCCCCAGCAAGGCCACAAGGGAACTCATACACTTTCAAAGTCCATCTTAATCTACCAGGGCAAGGTTTGCTTCATTTTCCCCATTTAAACCAGTAGCTGTGTGGCAGTGGGTGGAGCACAGAACCTCAGGGACTGACCCCCCAGCTCGTGGCACTGGCCCTGCGGGTAACCAGGGTGGCAGTACTCTGGCAGCAGTGGGCCAAGGAGAGGGCGGCACCGGGCTGGAGGAGCAGGCAGCGTTCGGGCCGGGGCAGCTCGGGCTGCATTCCTGCATCCTCCTCGCGCGCAGCCTCCCTCCCGCGACAGCTGATTCATTGGCTCGGCAGCCTAGACTGCCTGGCGCCGTCCGCGTGACGTCACCCATTCACCCGGCCCGCCTCTCCCCCTCCGCTGGCGCCGGCCGGGCGGTCGCCTTGACAACGCAGACGCCAGCCTTCACAATGACTTCCAGCTGGTGCAGCCCGCCCGCTCACAGGCGCTAGGCTTGGGAAAGCCGGCTGGGTTTCTTTCTCTCCAGCTTTCCTACTTTCCTTTTGTTCTTCTTCCTCTTCTTCCTCCTCCTCCTTCTCCCCCCTCCTCCCAAGATACCCCCCCCCCCAAATCTCCACATTTTGATGGATCCATAGTATATTTACCTGGCATCAACTATAAGTTGGGCGTGAAACAATTCAGTATTATACCAGCGGTCCTGATTACTGATCTCCCCAGTCCTGTGGAGCTACTGACAAACAGGAGAGACAAGTTCCTTTCTCTTCCAATGTGTGTTGCTTTATGCATCCACATATCACTGCAGAAAGTGTCTCCACTAGCTAAAAACAGCACTACTGTGCACCCCCACCCCACTGCCCTCAGGCTCCTGTCGTTCCCCAGCTGCGAAATGCACTCTCTTGGCTTTTCTAGGGCTCAGGTCCCATTGTGCTTCAGGAGCTTGCAGACTTGGTTCTTCAGTTGCGGCCCCCCTAGGCTGGGTGTTGTTTTGCTGGTCACTGTCCCATGCTAAGCTCCACAGACTTGCTGGTGGTTGGGTTCCAAGCTTGCCGCGACGACACCTGCAGAATGGCGGCTCCAGCCAAGAAACAAAGAGGAAAAATACATGGTCATTATAGTGGAAATGATAACCCTCAGCTTTCTTAGGGAAGAATGCCTGAGTGTTGATCGCTCGCCCAACCGCAAAGCATCGTTCTTTGAAAGATGATTGTATTAGCTATTAAAACACACACACACACACACACACACACACACACACACACACACCAAAAAGACATGGTTTTTATTTTGCTAAGCTGAATGTCATGACAGTTAGGAGTTGAAGTTAGGAATGTAAGGAGTTCTCCAAAATGTACACGTCTTCCCAGAACAGAAAACGAATCTGAGATGTCTCTGGGCTGTAAATGAACAGTTGAGATTTGTCCTTGGAAGGAGGGGGCTAGTGCTGGCGCAAGGCAAGCTTTTCCTTCCTGTCACGCCACCCCCATGTGGACCCTGTTGATCCTGTAGGTCAGGTCTGGAAAAGGGGCATAGCTGTGTATGGAAGGCCAGTGTGTGTGTGTATGGCACTGGGAACAGAGTGAACGGCTCCTATTGAAGAGCATCAGTCTGCATCACTGAAGCTGCTCATCTGTATGACTTGGGGACCCAGCTGAACATGGGTTGAAAACTCCCTTCCCAGCGCCTGCAGATGCCAGGGCATGCAGACTCGCTCCAGTGAAAACAAGCCCATTGGCCCTCTTCTGGTTCAGTCAACATTTCAGCACACTGGTTCTTTGCTTTGTTGTAAATACTTTTATGTGTTCAGTCTCTTTCAGCTTCATTCTTAGGCTTTTTTTCCCCCCTAAGGCACAGAAGGACTCTTTGCTAAGCCTTTGGTGTCCTGGCTGAGTAGATGTTCTCAGTGAGCTCGCTGACGATGCCAGTGAAGGTCTACCTGACGAAAACCACAGTTGTTTTCAACCTGTGTGTTCCGAACAGCTCAGTCCAAGGAGTGCTAGGCAATAAAAATTGGTGAGTCAGAATTTGTAGTCAGGAGAGGAACACTTGTCACATGTAAGTTTTCCAGGGTTACTTCTGGTGACAAGGTTTTGGTTTTTTAAAAAAAGTAAAACCCAACCTCATTCCAGCCATCTGAAATGAGGACTCAGTGAGTTAGTTTATTTTCTTGAGTTTTTGCCTGATTTTTAAGACAAGGTCTCATTCTGTAGTCCAGGTTAGTCTTGAACTCACTCTACAGCCCAATTTGACCTTACACTCATGGCAATCCTCCTGCCTCATTCTCTAGAATTCTATGGTTATAGGCCTGAGCCATTCTACTCAGGTACATTGCTTCTTGTTTAATGTGATTTTGATTGTTCTGTAACTCTTTTAAATTATAACATTGATCTCAAAATGCTTCAGAATCCAAAGAAATCTATTGAGGCTGACATTTTTGTATGAAACATATATAGTACAGTAGGTGACTGATTAGCTCATCTATATTATTTAGATTTAAACGCCAGACTTCACATTGGGAGTTAACCTCCTTTTATTTATGTGGTCAAGGAGAGGGCTTGGACATCAATTTTGTAAAACTTTGTATTGTGAATTATAGCTTCATAGAAACTTGTCGATATTGTTTAGAGAGGACTCCTGTATTTTTCATTGTTTTACAATAGACGAATGGATAAGCAAATCTGGCATACTCAGAGCACAGACTACTGTTGATGTAGGAATAACTTGGATAGCTCTCAGAAGCATTGTGCTAAGTGGGAGGGGATGGATCCCAAAGGCTCATAAACTAAGACTTGATTTATTAAGCATTCCCCAGAGTCAGGCATAGTGGCACACATCTATAATCCCAGTGTTTGGGATACAGAAGCAGGAGGATCATCACAAGTGTGAGTTCAGCTTAATCTATATATCTCGAGGACAGCCAGGACTACATAGCAATATATTGTCTCAAACAGAATACAGCAGATGAGAACAGACTAGAATGGAATAAAATACAATAGATATAATATTATCCGAAGGACAAAATTGTCGAAGCGATGAAGAAATGGGTGGATCACGAGTGTGGGGATGGAATGGTAAGATGCGGTATTTTAGGAGGAGGGTCCCTGTGGTGCGGGACCAGTTCTGCATCATGGTACATGGTTGTGGTACAGGTTCTGCCAGGGTTAGAGTGGCTCAGAATGGCAGGCGTCCTACAGCTCACCGCCCTCTACCTGCCTTCTCAATTGCACTATAATTGTGCAGAGTATAGACTGATGGTGGAAGACAGATGGGGGGCTAGGAGGCCTTCTGTGTCATCTTCATGCCTTTCTGCGCGTGTAACTCACAAGTGCTTTTCCTTTGCTGATCTTTCATTCTGGACTTTGCTGAACGTTCACTTGTGGGCTTGGAGAGCTTTGTTGTTCTGTTTCATTTTGGTTTTGGTGGATTTGGGGGGATTTTAATGTAGAGATTCATGATATCTGTAAAGGAGAGTTGTTTAGTGCCCCCTCTTACTTTAGCCTTCTCTTGTATGGATGTTTGGAATTTGTTCAATGGCTTGCTTCCTTCAGATGGGGTCTCTCTACCTTGCCCAGGTTGTTCTTGAACGCTCTGCTTGGCTACCAGGGCATTACTGAGTGGAATATAGGAGAGAGCATCTTTGTTTTGCTCCGAATCTTAGGGGAAAAGCATCCGGCCATCCCACAAGTAAGCATTATATAACATTAAATCTTGTATAACACATACTAGCTTTACCTTAGTCACTTGAGAAAGTTAACCTTATTCTTAATTTTCTAAGAATTTTTATTATGAATATATGTTGCATTTTTGTCAAGTGATTTTTCTGCATCAGTTAATAGGATTATGTGGCTTTTTAAATTTAGCTAGTTAATATGGTGGATTATATTGATTGATTTTTGAATGTGGAACCAGCTCTTTATCCCGGGAATAAATACCACTAGGTCATGGTATATAATTCTGTGCTGATATAGTGCTGAAATCTATTTGCTAATATTTGTTAAGGATTGTTATATTTATATTCATGAGGGATATTGGTCTAGTCTCCCTCTTTCTCTCTCTCTCTCTCCCTCTCTTCCTCCCTCTCTCTCTTTCTCTCTCACACACACAGAGACACACACTCCTATGTTGTCTTTGTCTGGTATTGATAATAGGAAATAATTTTGATTTGCTAAAATTAATTGAAAAATGTTCCCGTCTCTTTTATTTTGGGGGAGACTATATATAGAGTCAGTATTAACTTTTTCATAAATGCTGGATAGAATTCTAATGCAAGTGAAACAATACTGGCCTGAAGATTTCCGTTTCTGGAGTTTAGAAACTGTACGTTCAGTTTTCTTAGCAGGCTCTGTGCTGTGAGCTAACCTGCTGTGGAGGAGTTCCTGTTTGTCCTGCTTGGAGTTCACTTAAAATTTCATGAACCTGTTAGTTTATGACTCTCCCCATATCTGGAGAGTTTTCAGCCATTATTGTTTCAAACACTTTCGTGCTTGCTCCTTTTTCATTCTCTCTCTGGCCTGGGAAGACTCCATTGGGATGTTTCACTGTGGTCTGTGTTAGTCAATTTGTATCACTATAGCGAAACAGCCTAGACAATCTACCAGCCGAGACAATCCACCTGCACGGAGGAGAAAGTTGTTTTTCTTCCAGCTTTAGAAGTCTGCTGGTCCCGTCCATTGCTTAGGTATGTAACGTAGTGAGGCATGGTATCACGGCAGGATGGCAGGCTAGAGCATGCTGCTCACCTCATGGTTGCCAGAAACCAGAAAGAAAGAGGAATGGGCTGGGATTTAATGTCAAAAGCTTCCTGCACTGAGATGTCTTCCCACTCAGGTTTGCATCCTAACAGTTGCATCACCTCTCAGGAGCCATGGGCTGGGACCCAACCTTTACCACACAGATCCTTCTGGGGTCCATCTGAACCCCAGTCTAGTCATAATGATCCTTGAAGCTCTGCTTGTCCTTAAACATTCAATTCCCCCTTCCCCCGCCCAAGTTTCAGACGGAGTAATTTCTACTGTTGTCTTGAAGTTTAGTGATTTCTTTTTGTCTCCTCCATCCTGCTGCCGAGGTCGCCCATAGATAGTTTACATTTTGGTTATTGTATTTCTTAGTTTGATAGTTCCCTTTGTTTGTTGTTTTTTAATCTTAGCTTTCTTTGTTAGGTCTCCCGGCTTCCATTTGCTTCAAATGTGACTGTGATTGCTTATCCAGACATTTTTACAATGCTACTGACTTGTTGCTGATGGATGCAGGTGGGAATCCATTCTTCTGCTGAGCTGGAGCAGGAGCAAGGGACCTTGGTAACAGCTGGACAGGGGTGAGAGGGCTGATCTTCCACTGGGCCTCCCATGATGCTGCGCTGACTTCGAGGGTCATTCCTGCTCCCGGGGAGCTCACTCCTGATATTGTGCAGTTGGAATGGCCTTATTACTCCTGTATAGCAATGACAGTCTTGACTTTCCCTGAAACTGTCTCTGCCCCAGCTCCAGTGAGGAGGGGAAGAATGTCTTCTTACGGCTGAGGGATGTAAGTCTGAGTTCTCTATATGGTCTCCAGAGTGAAGGGGCCATCTTAGGTTGATAGGAAGTCCTGTTCTCTGCTTTCTTTCTCTGACACCACATGGATAGATGTGTGTGACTTGACAAGGGCAGAAGGCTAAAATCTGCTTTTGTTTTGTTTTGTTTTGCTCAGGGTGGGTGGGGATAGGGCAACAGGTTTTCTCCATAGGGTTTAGTGTAAGTAATATGTATCTCTCTGTTGTTGTCCAAGTGTTTTCTACCTGGTACGCTGCTGTTTTCTTCTCCTCTGTTTAGAAGAGTGGATTTTGTTGACTGTTAAGGTGTCTCCCTACCCCTCCATCAGTTTTTAGGATTTCTGCATTGAAGGTTTCTACAGCACCTATTCTGGAATATTTGAGGCAAAAAGTGATCAGGGGCTGGGTGTGGTGGCGCACGCCTTTAATCCCAGAACTCAGGAGGCAGAAGCAGGTGGGCTACACAGTGAGCTCCAGGCCCTCCAGGGCTGCAAAGTGAGACACCGTCTCAAACTAAAACAAAACAAAAGATCACCCCCACAAAGAAAACCACGAAACCCAGTTTCCTGCCTGATTGGCTTCTGTACCTTGCTTCCAGTCTTGTGTTTACTCTCTCGGCATATTCAGGAGGAGGAAATGGGAAAAGAGCTTCTATTCCACTGTGCCTATCTGACTCCCGACAACTACAGTCTTTCCCTTCTTTAAGAAGGGGTTCCCAGTTTCTACTTCTATTGGACTGGAAAGTATTTTCAATAATTTTTAGTATAGATGGATTTCTTTTTACCCAATAGTGATAATACTTCGGAGCACCCTTGTGGGGTGGACAAGAACCCCTGAAGTGAAAAATCCATATTACAGTGAGATTTTTTTTTTTTTTTTTTTTTTTTTTTTTTTTTTGGTTTTTCGAGACAGGGTTTCTCTGTGTAGCTTTGCGCCTTTCCTGGGACTCACTTGGTAGTCCAGGCTGGCCTCCAACTCACAGAGATCCGCCTGGCTCTGCCTTCCGAGTGCTGGGATTAAAGGCATGCGCCACCAACGCCCGGCTACAGTGAGATCTTAAAGCAACATTTTTAACTTTTAAAAAGGTTTACAAAAATTCATGGTGTTATCAAGAGAAAAATACATATTAATATAAAATAAAAATCATATCATACATCTAAGACATAAAATAGGCTTAAATACTAGGTTTTTTTCATCTCAAGTTCCATAGTTCACGTGAAGGGTGAACACTGTGAAAGTATTTGACTAAGTATTTAATAACTATAGCCATTTTGTCCAAACTTAGTTTTTCAGTAACAGTAAGAGCTGTGCTCCAAGACCGCATAGTTGTTTGTTTGTTTGTTTTTAACATCTTTTTACTGCTGGTTCTCACTCTAGACTTGGACAGACGCAGCTTGAGATTTCCTTTGACAGATGAACTAGTCCATTACTTAAGAACTCCCCCACGCCTACATTCTCAGGATGCAGGCACAGCACAGTCAGCGTTCATGCCGGAATGTCACACGACTGACCTCTCCTTCAATCCTTGTTCCCTTCCAACCTCTCACCAAAATCACCCACTAAGCCTGTGGTTCACAATATTCTAGGGTTCCTCAGCCCAAGTATCTAAACTCTTCCTCATTCTTCCTGCAGACCAGTGCCAAAGGCTTAAAAACCACACAGTCCAGTTTACTACAACTAAAACTTCATGTTTTTGGTTTTTGATATTATTTTTTTCTGTATTACTTCAGATCCCTCTGACCGAAATGGCTGAGGAAAGAAACCTAAGGGAAGACAGGTCTTCCTCAGCCTACAGTTCCAGTCCATGGTAGTGGCGAAGGCATTGCAATGGTAATGTGTGGTGGCAGCTCATTTCTTGTCGGTGTACTAGCAAACAGATAAAACAGTGCTTCTAAACCTGTGAGTTGTGACCTTCCACGAACCTCTGTCTCGAAAATATTTACATTACGATTCATAACAATAGCAAAATTGCAGTTATGAAATAGCAAGTAACACAGTTTTGTGATGGGGGGGTCACCGCAACATGAGGAATTGTATTAAAGGGTCGCAGCACTGGGAAGGTTGAGAACCACTGAGATAAAAGAATGGCTGGCTGAACTGACATTAACCTTCAAAGGCCTGCCCCAGGACCCGTTTAGGACCCCCTAAAGGTCCAACAGCCTCTAATGGTATGACCGCCAGCTATGAAGGGGGCGTTCCCACAAGTCTGTGGGGGAACATTTTCAATTCAAACCATAACAGTTACTTACGGACAGTATTTGAACATTTGGTTTTACATTCTTTCGAGAACATCTTATGTTCCTCCTAAGGAGTTTTTCCCGGTGACCAATGTACATTGCGTCACCATGTCCCACTCAAGAGGTCTTCCCCTTTGCCTTCACGGTGGGAAAGTGGAATGGGTGGTGAACATCTTCAACATGGCCTGAGGTCGATACTGAGGGTTTTCCTTGATTGCTCTCCACCTTATTATCGAGGCAGGGTCTTTCAATGGAACCAAGCTTGCAAAGACAGGCTTCTCTAGGTGGCCAGCTGGCTCCGGGGATCCCCTAGCTCTATGTTCTCACCTCTGGAGTTACAGGTTGGTTGTCATGCGTCCCTGGCATTCATGTGGATTCTGGGGATTGGAATTCAGAGCCTCATGCTGCACAGCGAGCATTTCATCCACCGAGCCATCTCCACAGCCATCACGGCTCTGTTGACAATGCTCAACCTTCTTTTGTTTCTGTGTTCCTTTTTCCCCGCCTCCTTCCCTTCCACCCTCCCTCCTTCCCACTCGGTCTTGCATCTGTCCTTTCTCCACTCCCTCTCTTTTTTCTGTTTTCCTTTCTTATCTCTCTCCTTGATCGTGTTCAAAATGACTGGGTAGAATGACAGGGAATGCCACAAAACTTGGGGGCCAAGCATTTAGTGCCACAGGACGGTCACAAATGTTGAAAATGAAAACCTACTCTCTACCACGCTGCTCTTTAAGGGCATAGCGAGTGTTCTGAGTGCGGTATGATTGACAGCAGTGATCCAAAGGCACACAGACAACAGAATCTAAGGCCTAAAAGACTGTGGGCAAGTGAGAACTTCCAAAAGCTAAAAGCACATCTCTTAGCATTTATTCCATAGCTGTGGGGTGTTTAGGCTAAGGTTTGCAGTTGGGTGAATCACCGTGGCAATTGATGAATGTAAGAATTCAATATATATCATTCGCTTATAGTTTAAAAATTCTCCATGTCTGTCTCTCTGTTATTCTGCTAAATCTAGGCAACAAGAAGACATTCTTTCTCCTCTGGAATTTAAAAGATTGATTTTAAAATGTCTGACTATTGACTCCTGACAAAATGGAGTTCCCTAGCCCACCTATTTATCTAGCATTTATGTTAGACAACATTTTTATTTTTGTTCTGAGTGTGCTCCTTTTCATATACTTCCAAGAACGTGTCTTGGGACAGAGCATCACAACAAACAGACTGTCTGCACAGTTTTAAATATGGAAGAACTGTCTATTCGCTATGGATTGGCATAGCAGCCTCTGGCATATGACTAAGGCTAAGTGCTAATGCAAAGTCACTGTGGTGGTTTGAATGGGAACAGCTCCCATAGGCTCAAATATGTGAATGCTTGGTCCCCAGTGGGTAGAATTGTTTGGGAAGGATTAGAAGGTGTGGCCTTGTTGGAGGAGGTGTGCCACTAGGGGACTGGTCTTTGAGGCTTCAAACGCCCAAGCCATTCCAAGTTTGCTTTCTCTGCCTCATGCTGTGGATACAGATGTGAGCTCTCAGCCACTGCTTCAGTACCATGCCTGCCTGCCTGCTGCCATGCTCCCTACCATGATGGTCATGGACTCTGGAACCATGAGCCTCAAATCAAGTGCTTTCTTTTATAAATTGTGTTGGTTTTGGTGTTTTATTAAATTTATTAGAGGAACAACTAAGACAATGACAGAAGTGAAATACAGTATAGTGTCATGTTAATGGTAAATCCATATATACACCAGCACGCAAGAGAACTGTCCCTCAGGGACATTAGATCTAGGTTTCCTTCTCTGACAGCAAACTCTAAGGATGCTTAAGTATTTTATATAACTTGACATGGGTTTTGTATATAACCTATGAATTTCATCTGGCATATTTGAAATTATGTCTAAGTTATCTATAAAATTGAATACAATGTAAATTATATGTAATTGCTTGCTATTCTGTACCATTCAGGAAGTAATGGCTAGGGGGAAAGTATGAATATAGTAAGTGTGAATACAATATTTTCCCCAAATATTTCCAGTTCCTGTTCTGTAGAATCCATGAAAGGAGACCCCACAGATATGGGCGTGTGCGGTAGCTAATCTTCATTTTTTTACTTATTTGGATTTAGAATCACCTAGGAGACACACTTCTGGATGCATCTGTGAGAGTTTAATGGAGGAGGGAAGACCCACCTTCCCAGACTGGAGTTCAGGGCTGAATATATCAAAGAGCGCTAAGGTGGCAGCTATCATCCGTCTCTGCTACCTGACTGCAGATGCATTGTGGGTAGCTGCCCCAAGCGCCTGCCTCCATGCCTTCCCGACATAATTGATTGTACCCTTGTACTGTGAGCCAAACACACCCTGCCTACC
The DNA here is from genome assembly GCF_004664715.2 of Peromyscus leucopus. Classification (NCBI taxonomy): domain Eukaryota; kingdom Metazoa; phylum Chordata; class Mammalia; order Rodentia; family Cricetidae; genus Peromyscus; species Peromyscus leucopus. The sequence goes on from NC_051067.1 coordinate 15,509,608, forward strand.
TAAGCTGCTTCCATTCCTAGTGCTGGTGGCGTGTGTCTGTGCATACCCCTATGTCTGTGTGTTCTTGTGGTTGCACGACTGTGTGTACATGCCAGTTCAAATAACCATGTTACTCTCTCACTCACACGCCCCGTCCCTGCCTCCCTCTCTCATGAAGTGTCCAGCTCGTTTGTCATAGGCACTAGGTTGCATTCATGTTTCTTAGACTCAGTGGGACATTTCCAACCCACTGTTTGGGCTAAGTAGAAAGTTATTCTATAATTATGTATAGAGAAAAAAAAAAAAGAGAAAGAAATAACCTTGCCATTATTTGAAACAAAGCCAATTATTACTTTTAAAAAAGCTACCTGCTTTCAATTAAGCAGGAAATTATCTAAGAAGCCACTTAATTTGCTTTGGTCTGTGGTCCCTCAACTGCTTTATGCTGAGTGGAGCATGAAATTAAATATGTAACAACTATCCTAATGGTTATGTTTTAGAATGCCAGCAGTTTGGGACCTTAGGTACACCAAATGGTGACAGCCGCAGAAACTGACAGGTCAAAGAATGTGCATCGAATCGGAGAGAAAAAGAAAATGCTATTAATGTCTTCTGTGTATTTCATTGGAAATTTTTAATCTACAAACCTTTAAGTTTTGGATATAATTTATTTAGATGATGAAACCAGCAGGGCAGGTATGGAAAAATCTCTCAAACTTAGAATGAAATTGCTACTATTGGCTATGGGAAATTATAAACTATTTTATTGGATCCAAATGTAAAGGAGATTATGCAATGGCATAAAAAAATGAGTAAGTTCTAGAGGATTTCTATCATTGGTTGAAGATGCATCAGGCTCATCCTTTGTTGGAGGAGTATGCCTTTGTTTAGAGCAAGAACACATACCGTTTGCAGCCAAGGAAATGTTTATAACGACATATAAGGGCACTAGCTTATGCAGAAGATTTTAGAAGCATTGCTGAAATGACACTTCAATCAGAACTTAACAATGTTGTAAATGCTAGACGGCTCTCAGAACCTCTTATTTATTTAAAACATTTTTTACAATCTAAAAACCATTTTTATACTAGACAAGTCTTTTCAAACACTAACAATGTTAGGGATAAACATCATAAAAGTCTGTAAAATGTGAGTGAAAATATCCTTGCTTCTATAGTTACTATAAAACTATTTTTTTTATTTCTTTTCAAAATGAAGAATACCCCACTGCACAGTTTTACCGGAAGTTTTAACAAATGGCTTTTTAAAAATTTGGCTAGATTTCTTTTCCCCCACATGTGAGTCAGGGTGAGTCTGAGGTGGGCTAACTTTCAAGATTACAGGTTTTCATAGATGCATGTTTAGTTGATGTTAAATGTTCAGTATTGGGCTGGTGAGATGGTACAGTGGATAAAGGAACTTGCTACCGAGGCTGACGACCTGAGTTCCCTTCCCTGAACCCACGTGGTGGAAGAAGAGCGCTGAGTCTAGCAGGCTGTTGCATGTGTGCAGTCATACACAATAAACAAATGAAGGTTAAAAAAATTCTAAAAGCGTTTGGCATTTTCATTTCTATGGAATTTGTCCATACTGCATATATTATTAAAATATTTTCCATCTTTATAAAACTATTATCTTTAAATTTTTTTCTAGGAAGCTACAAAAATACATAGCATGCAACTTACAGGCTTTGGATATTTTTCTATGGCAAGAAATTCTCCATTTTTGTCTTTATGTTTTAGTTATTTATAATCATGGTGAAATCCCACACCACATTGACACAGAATCCTTGAAGGATGGTCTGGGTGTCTGCAGGAGAACTACAATCTCTCAGCTAGAGTCCTATAAACTGTGACAGTATTCAACACGTACACTAGGAACAATGATGACGGAGAATATGGTTTGAGATAAGGTGTGATGGCATTTGGGAAAGTCACTGAGACACAGGAGGGCCTCACCATCATGGCTTAACTGCTCAGTGCATTGGTGAATCTTGTCATCTGTTCCAGTTGTCCTGACATGGCAGACCCTATGGCAATCAATTCACATTGGTTGTCCTATGTAATCATCTCAACAGCTAGATGAAATTGGTCCCCCTGTTACCATCCTATCTTACACCCAAGGGAAGCAGAGCCCAGGCCTGGGAGGCGCTTCTTACAACTGAGGTCAGACCAAACAGGCTAGGTGGTGCTTTGTGTTCGAGAATGGCATCCCCTGAAACTTGGCTCAAAGTTTTCCTGACTGATGGGACTCGCTTTTTTTTTTTTTTTTTTTTTTTTTTAATAGTCCCACAAAGCACAGCTTCTCTCTAACCATATGACTTAGCATCGGATATTTGTTATCAGTTGAAGGGCAGACTTCAGGACACAGAATTGTTCTCAGCATATACAGCTGTTTCTGCATTGAAAGATATTTTAGAACAGCCAAATTGCATGTATTAAATAAGCATTAAAATGAAAATTTAAAGATAAAAATTAGTGTGTTTCTATAGCCCGGGGGTACAATTTACATATATACCCAGGGGGGTAAAAATTTCAAGTTAATGAGTGGGGGTTTGTGCACATGGAGTCCATTAGTGTTAATGAAGTGCATGGTGTAATAGATGGTAGTGCTAAGCACATGCTACTCCCTTCCAGGAAGCAGATCTGTATATTATAATTTGTACGTGTGATATCACACCTATGAAATCAAAAAAATGAGTTAATTACATTCATAAATGTTTGGAATATTTGATATTAAAGATGCTTATATATTTGTTTCTATCATGGAATTTATCCATACTTACATATATTATTAAAATATTTTCTACCTTTACAAAACTACTATCATTAAAAACTCTCTGGGGATCTATAAAAATCAACACCATGGGAACTTATCCCATGAGCTAACTAGTTCTGGGGCCAGGGAGATGGCTTAACAGTTAAGAATATTAGTGTTCTTGCAGAGGACCTTGATTCAGTTTGCAGCACCCACATCAGGCAACTCACAATCACCTGTAACTTCAGTTTCTGGTCATCTGATGCTCTTTGGCCTGTGGGTATCTGCATGCATGTGGTTTACATAACCCCATGCAGGTATATATGCATCCACATGAGAAGTTAACCCATTCTGTAGGAAACACTTAAGGACAAGACAATGTTTCACTAAAAAAATTATTGCATACTTAAAAAAAAAACCTGAAAGAAGGGATTTTATTGAAAACAGTGAATCTGAGGACCTGAGAAATTTGGAACCCTGAAATTCACAGGTGTCGTATGAAATTTTGCTAAATATTATTTCATCCCTGAGAGCCTAGCGGAGACTCAGAGTAATTTTTCTTATCATTTGTTTTAAGGGAAGCCATTTGGAAAATAGAATTAGAAAATGTTTAGTTTCAAAAAATGGTAACTGGTTCTCAAGTTGATACAGCGTACCAGGCTTTCCAAAATATAATAATAATAAAATAAAAATGGGCCAATATTCAGTTTTTTCCTATCAGCCTGGATTGCTGTCTGACCTGGAGTTTCAGACCCTTGTTTGGGCTGTGTCTGATGTCCCCTGGCTGCTAGGTAAGACAAAGAAAGTAGCACCCCAAGCCACTCTCTGATGGATTTCTGTATAAGACTTCTCATCAGGCTTTCTCACTCTCCCCCACCCCCATCTCTTTCTGTTTCTCTCTCACATTCCTTTCTTTTTCGTTGTTGTTCTAATTTGAGACACTTAGAGTAATGAGCAACTCTAAGTATGATATATATATGTGCATTTAAAATTTGCATGCTCATTGGGCACCCGCATCAAGAGCAAACTCATCATGAGAAACTGATAAGAAAACACACACACACACACACACACACACACACACACACACACACTCAAATCTACCGGAAGCCTTGCATTTCCAAATTCCAATTATGGTGCCAGTCTCTCAATTTTATTTATATTTTGTCCTTGCCCACTTGTGAGTGTTGACCTTCTGTAATTAGTAGAATGAGATATGCAGTTCTCATAGAAGTTCACAAAAGGAGTGTCTCTGCATAGTCTCAGAGACCAATATCACTATGGAAATCTGGAATGATTACCAGACATTGTAGCATGAATCTCAAAAGTTCTCATTAATAAAATCAAGCCCAGAGCCAGGTATTGGGTTAAAGCTGGAAGATCAGAGAAGCAGAACAAGCCACAGCCACCTCACTCCCTCAACTGATCCTTCCTGTTTCCTCAGACTGGAAGCTTCTGAGTCCTCAGCCAAATGGGTCTCAACTGAACTGCTTCTCAAAAACATGAAGCTTAACCAGCTCTAGTTCTGGTCCTCACACCTTAAATACCTTTCTGCTTTCTGCCATCACTTCCTAGGATTAAAGGCTCACTTTCTGGGATTAAAGGTGTGAGTCACCAAGCCTGGCTGTTTCCAGTGTGGCTTTCAGATCTCTGCCTCCCAAGTGATAAGATTAAACATGTGTGTGCCACCATTTTCTGGCCTCTATATCTAGTGGCTGTTCTGTTCTCCCACTCCAGATAAGTTTATTGGAATACACAATATTTTGGGGAACACAATTCCACCATAAGACATTTTTCTTATCTAATGTTTTATGGCTAGAGACATTTTGTTTTGCTGCATTATGCTCTGTTGTGTCCCAGTTTCTTTCCAGAGAGAGAGAGAGAGAGAGAGAGAGAGAGAGAGAGAGAGAGAGAGTTATTGTTTATTTACTTATGTGTTTTTGTGTGTGCACTCACATGAGTACAATACTTGTGAGGCTCAAAGAGGGTGCCAGATCCTCTGGAGTGGGATGTAGGTGGTAGTTAGCTGCCCCATATGGGTACTAAATTTGGTCCTCTGAAAAAGCAGCAAGTGCTCTTAACTGTTGAACAATCTCTCCAGCTTCATACTTCAGTTTCTTATGTATAAAATGGGTAGACAAATATCTGTGTCTTTGCAAAAACAAAAATACTTTATTGTTGTGAGATATTTGTACACTGCGAAGAAGTATTGTTGTGATTAGTGTAATAAAGAGCTGAATGGCCAACAGCTAGGCAGGAGAGATAGGCAGGACTTTGGGGCAGAGAGAGGAGAGGATACACAAGATGCATGGAAGAAGTAAGGAGACACAAGAAGAAACAGGAGGTGAAAGTTGGAAGAGGTAACACCATGTGGCAGAACGTAAATTAATATAAATGAGTTAATTTAAGTTATGAAAGCTAGTTGAGACAAACCTAAGCTAAAAGTTGAGCTTTCACAGTTGGTCAAAAGTCTTCATGTCTTTATTAGGGAGCTGGCGCTACAGAGAAAGACTTGCTACATATGGCACCAGACTTGGGGTGCGTATTTCCACATAGGACCTGAGAAAGCTTTGAAAATAAAATAAAGGTTTCAAACACACAAACATGGAGCTAAACACAGTTTCCTAGTCCTGTAGTCTCTCAGACGGGCCGGTGCTCATTGGCCTACAGATTCACAGCTCCCAGGGATTGACTGTGGGCTTGAGCCAGCCAGTACTGGGCACTAAGCTGAGCAGCAAAGAAGCTGACCTGGCAGTTTAAGGTTTGCCTCACACAGTTAGAGAACACTGCAGGCACTAAATAAAGTCAGGTCCAGACACAGAAAACCCCTAAAAAGCTACAGTATGTTAAAAATTGTGCTTAGATGCTAAAGAAAGAAAAGAAAATGAGTATAAATAGTCATAGAAAAAAATAGTTTAAAAATAATAGTAAAGTCTTTAAAGAGAGAGTAAAGTAATATAAAAGGAAAAAGTCGTGTAAAGATGGGAAATACACAGGGTGTCTGGATCCTGTATGGTGCTTTGTTGACTTTGAATTTTTTAAATGCTAATGTATAAAAAAACAACAGCTGCTGAAAGACACTGGATTATGAAAACTGCTAAATTAAGCCAACCTCTATATTTTAAGAATGTCTTAACTTCAAAATGAAAGTCAGAAAATCTGTTGCATTGAGGGAGAGGTTATGCCTTTGTTTTTACAGGGAACAAAAAGTTATGGTTCTTTTCAAAATTAATAAAGATCAGATTTGATTGGGGGAGATCTCCTGAAAATCTGGGCTACAGACATTTAAAAAAACCAACAAAAACCAAGATTCAATCACACCAAGACTTGACAACAGCTAGCTCTCCCAGGACTTGACCATTATCCCAATATTCTCAGTGTCCCCTAAAGATTCCAGCACCCCAGACAACAGGAAGCAGTCTAGAGAACATGACACCCACATTTCCTAGAGGTGGGGTAGATGGTTTTTGGTTATTCATTGGGTTATGGATGTCTGTCATCATTTAGGGGTGTTAGTTACAAGTTGTTATTGGTCTTGGTCAGAAAAAAAGCTGAACAAAGATTAGATTTTTAGAATCTTTTTCTGAAGGGAAAAAGAGGGGATATAGAAATGATTGGATAAAAGGATAGATGGTTGAGTCTGCTTTAAACTAAAAAGCAACTACTAGTCTTAAATATTTTACATTGATATGGATTTTTTGTATATTGATACAAATTTAAGATTATTTTTATTATACTGTATATATATTTCTACTCTTGTTTAAGATATTGTACCTATGCAACTCATTTAAAAATATAATGTATAATTAAGAAATACAATAATCAAACTTGTAGTCATATTAGGTATGTTTTCAAGGTTAAACAGATATATTTTAGATAGATGGGTGATCTTCAAATGCTTCAGAGACCTACAGAGTATGACATTTAAGATGTTTAATACCCTAAGACTTTTCATGACAGTGAGATAGTCTGATACTTGCAGCACTAATCTACTTCATAAAAGGATGATGAGCATTGAAGAACCTCCATATGGAGTTTGCTTTTATTGTGGCAAAGTTAGCCACTGGGCAAGTAACTGCCCTTGCCTCAACTGCTGACAGTATGCTGTCCAAACTGGACAAACAAACAAAAAAAAATGACTGCTGAACCTTGCCAAGACAAGGTAGGACAGTCCTTCAAAATTCCCACTTCACAGAAAAGTCTGTCGGATATTCTAGGCCTATAGGCTGAAGATGGATGCCCAATGTTGCAGAGGAACCTTGGGAGACTGTCCAGGCAGCCAGCTGTTTCTGTCATTTCTTAGTTTTGGAAGTTGCTTGCTCTGCACTTCCTGTTTAATCAAGTAATATTATGTCTTTCCTGGGTCTCTGATCAGGTTGAAGATTAGAGAGTTATAGTTATAGTTTTCTGTAGTTTTGATAGAAAGTAAATCAGGTACAAAACTTTGGACTCACCAAGATGGGATACATAATGGAGCATTTTCTTTGAGTTTACCAATACTAATGAACTGGACATTGTGAATATAATTCTTACATGATAATTGTCCTTATTGTATATAGTTTTATTGTGTTAGAGTTAAAACATACCCTTTTTATTTAGACAAAAAGGGGGAAATGTGGGATATTTTTACACTGTGATGATGTATTGCTGTGATTGGTGTAATAAAAACCTGAACAGTCAATAGCTAGGCAGGGGAGATAGGTGGGACTTTTGGGCAGATAGAGGAGAGGATAATCAGGGTGTGCAGGAGAAGTGAGGAAACACAGGAGGTGCAAGATGGGAGAGAGGTAATGCCATGTGGCAGAATGTAGATTAATATAAATGGGTTAATTTAAGTTATAAGAGCTAGTTGAGACAAGCCTAAGTTAAAGGCCAAGCTTTCATAATTAATAAAAAGTCCCTAGGTCTTTATTTGGGAGCTGGCAGTACAGAGAAAGACTTGCTACACTTTACAAAGAAAAATGTTATAATTTAAAAACAGTAATCTCTTTAACAAAGTGAAGCACTATGAAATAACTCAAATTACCACTATAAAATGATTATATGAATTATTAAAATAATATTCATTCAAAAGAACCTGTGGTAAGACTCTGTTGCTGAGGACACCACATACTTTATTCAAAGGATGTGGAGAAATCAAGTTGGTACTAACCTTGATACTCACCAGGGACCTTCTTTCCTGCTGGTTATCTTTCACGGTATTGGAAGATGCTATCTAGATACTGGGGGAGAAAAGTCGTCAACAGTCTTACTCAGATGTGAACACTGAGCTGCAGTAGTAACTAGCATGACAAGATATGCCCATGCATGAATGTTATAGGGGTAGCCAACCAACTTTTGATTGGATTTAAGACTCAATCCATAGTAGGAAATGCATACCTGGTATGTTAAATCTGCCTGAAACCCCCTGGTTAGTCTTCATTAGCTTCATCTCTCAACTTTAAACAGCTTAGAGCCATCTGGAGGCATCTCAGTTGAGGGGTTGGCTAGATCAGATTGGTCTGTGAGATATTTATTGTCTTAATGATTGATGCTGAGGGAGGGGTCAGCTCCCTGAGTCACCATCCTTAAGCAGGTGAGCCTGAGATGTATAAGAAAGCTAGCAGAGCATGAGCCACAAAGTAAGCCAGTAGGCAGTTTCCAGACCCCCACTCCTCACCCCTTGTTTCTGCTTTATGCTCCTTGAATTGCTACCCCAACTTCTCTCAATGATGAATTGAGACCTGGAAGTGTAAGCTGAATAAACTTTCTCCTCCCTAAGTTGCTTTTAATTGGAGTGTTTTATCACACCAACAGAAAGCTAACTAGAAGAGCAAGAGAAATCATAACCCCCCCCCCCCGCCCCCCGCCGCCGTCCAGGGGCATGAAGCTACTACTATTGTTTTACTAAATGAGCAGAATATCACGTTTCTGTTTAAATTCCCATCGTTCTACCCATAGATTAGTGCAGCTTTCAGACCTCATCAGAGAAGTGTCTTTGTGTAATGGGTGGTGGTTAACACAGGTCAAAGTGCAGAGAATGAGCGTTTCTGCAAAGTTCTCAGCCACAAATTAGACTTGCACATCACATCCCCTCCCTCCAGGGCTCAGGAACCATCTAGGGAGAGGGGGTAGAAAGATTCTGAGAGCCAGAGGTCTGAAAGACTGGAGTGAAGCAGTGTCTGAGGGACAAGACAGGACCACTGTGCTCACGAACTCCCAAGCAGCTATTGTTGCCTGCATGGGATCCAGCCAGTCAACATCCTGGCACTGATGGAGCGGGCTCACAGGCCCCACCTCCAGCTGAGGAACCACCAAGGGTTGATGGCCTCTGGAGGACGTAGTCAGTTTTCTCTATGAGTGTGGTCCTTGGTACGTGTGCCATGCTCCAGTGGGTGCCCCACACCCAGGAGTATATGGGAAGCACAAAGTGGACCCAGGGATTACAAAACAACAAAAAAGGGGACATGAATCAGTGAGGGTGGGAGGGTGGGTTTGGGAGGAGTCAAGGGGATGAGTAGGGGGTGAGTATGAGCAAAGTACATTGTTCGCGTGTATGAAGTTCTTAATTTAAAATATATTAAAAATGGGCCTGGATTAAATGTTACTCCAGGGTCTTAACTGATCCTCTATTCATACCTGTTAACACCAATGTGGCCTAGTCAGGGCTTAGTGAGCGTGTCTTGAATGAATAGCAAAAACAATGAAAAAAACATGATTTTCCCCCTCAATTTTCACTTTTGGCATTAAAGTGAAGTCCATGGGAAAGGGATAGGAGTCTATCAAGTATACTAAGGGTCCCTTTTGCATTATTTACTGCTTATAGCATTCTGACCACCTGAGACTGACAGTGAGCAAAGACTCTTGCTTAGTTCAAGACCCCAGGGTAACTCTATCAGTCACTCTCTGCTCCCTGCCTTGCCATGCGGGCTCCCCCTCTCTCATAGACTCTGAGACAAACATTCATGAATATGTATTTGTCTGACTACATATGTGCATATATTTACGGAGAGAGAGACACAAAGAGAGAGACAGAGACTTTGTAGCTTCACAGTTTGTATTTACTGCACTTTATTTATTGTGAAATATTTGCTAACGCCCGCGTTTTGTTTCACTTTTCAAATTTAGATCTACATCTCCTCTGGGGCAGATTTTCCTGTGTTAGGTTATGTAAGAATAAAAACTGTTTCTTTATTGACTATCCAACTGACAAAGAACCATTTGTAGAAAATCCTTCTTCCCACACTGCATGATAGTGCATGGTCTGTCATGAACCAAATGATCTCATATGTGTTTCTGGACTCTGTCCCAATCCATTGATCTATTGCTCAATTTTTATAATATTTTATTCTCTATTACTTAATATAGTCTTGTAATGTCCTGCTGTCAAGAGTACAAGCTTTCTTCACCATGGAGCAACAGATTATTTTATTTAACTTGGATATTTTACATTTGCATATACATTTCAGAAATTCATTTATGAATTTCAAGACATAAAACTTGAAAGATATGAAATTAGGATTGTGTTTGTCTACAGTTAAATTTGTGAACACCCTTAGTTTTATAATATTGAATTTTTTAGTTCATGAATATGGCACAACTGCATTTATTTATATCTTTTAGTATTTTGCTCAAAATATTTTGTTATTTTTTTGTGAAGAGGTCTTACAGATTTTTGTGATGTCGTACTTAGGTATCAAATTTTCAAAATATCGTTTTTGAAGGTGTTTTTGATATAACAACTTGACTAGACTTGAAAACAAGAAACTGGGAAGGTTTTCCTTTGGGACAAAGTATTGTGTACCAAATTTGGCCTTGACCTTGCTGGGCCGCTGGCCTGGTGCTGGGATCACAGGTGTGCACCAGCACCTGTGGTTTATGCACTGCTGAGGATATAACTCAGGGCTCTGCATATGCCAGACAAGCACTCTACCAACTGCATTGCACCCAGTCCAGAGAATGTTTCTTAAATGATGTGTTGTACACTGATTTTATAATAACTTGAGTTTGGTACCAAGCTAGGAGCTCTGTAAAGCATTTTCATGTGTGGATCTAGATCTTTCTGGGAAGGTGATTTACATATCAGAGCCTCTCATTCCTCTATCCTCTATAAGAGAGTTCACTATGGATTATCTGTGTGGACCTTAATGACTAGATGGAAAGCCTTCAAGCCTGAAGACTTGAGTCCAGTCCCCATGATCTACAGTGGAAGGAGAGAGCTGACTCCTGCAAGTTTCCTCTGCCTCATGTGATCCGTGGCATGAAGTCTCTTATAAACACATAATATATACAAATAAAACAAAAGAATCAAAATTTAGTTAAAAAAAGTTTCAAGAAATAAGAAACTTTGAACTCAACGATCCAATGACAGTCAAGGTAAACCATGGTGGTAGAGAGAGCATGAGGCCAGTCAGAGCTGCAGAAGCTCCAACTCTGCTTTGTGTGTGGTAGGAAGAATTCTAGCTCTTTCAATGTGTTTCAGACATGAGGCGTTTTCTTGGAAGACACATTTAACTAACTAATGTATATTTTTGCTGGTGTTGGATCTTGTAGAAGGCTGTTTGTATCTTCACATCTCACAGTGGTCTAGGGAAGTAGGGCTGTAGGTACATGTCTTGAATACTTCTCAAGTTTATATTATGAGGAAATAAAGAATGTGTATATTTTCAAAACACATTTTTGTGAGGTCTTTTTCTCATGTGATTATCAAATGATATTTTGAGGTAGACAGGACAGTGTTATGATAGTAAATGTGCCCAAGTGAGGAAACAGATTCCAGGTTGAATTTCATCACTGTTTAGACACAGCAGCCAGAAGCACTGAGCCCCAGCCATTGATGTCTTGGCCAAAGCAGAATCACCTACACAATGCACACCTCACTTTCTTGTCTGCACAGTCCCATGGCTTCTACATTGTCAGTCTAAGGAAAGAGATGCCCAGATAAGATGCCGTCTGGCTATGTTTTTTGAGGTTATTTCCAGAAGAGATTAGGATTTGGATGAGTTGATAAAGCAGAAGATTGCCTTCCCCAATATGGGTGGACACCAGCCAGTGTATGGAACGTGCAGATAGAACAAAAGGTGGGAGGAAGATTCCTTCTTTCCTCTTGAGCTGAGATAGCCACCTCTACCTTGGGACATCCAAGTTCCTGGTTGCTAGACCTCTGTGCTCAAGGACTCACAGCTTCAACTTCTTTTGTCCCATAGATTGCATGTGGCAGATTGTGGGATTTAACATCTTCTGCCATTGTGTGAGTCAGTTCCCATGACATGACTTTTGATTTATCATCTATCTATTTAATTTCTCTCCCCCTACCTATCTACCTATTTTCTATATATCTATTTATCTGTCTATTATCTATCTATTCATCAGTCATCTAGCTACATGTTATTTATAATCATATAATTATCTACACATCTTTCTATCATTCATTATCTATGTATCTTTGTGTCATCTATCTTTCCATGTAATCTGTATATTATCTATTTATATCCATATCTATTAATCATCTATCTCTATGTATTATCTACTAAGCACATATTTATGTGTCTTTGAATCTATCATCAGTTGCCTAGTTGTTTATGTATCTTTGTGTCATCATCTATCTTTCTATGTGTTCTGTGTATAATTTTCCACCATCTAGCTATCTTCTGTAATCTATGTATCATCTATGTATCTCTATTTCCATATATTAATCTATTATCGATTGCATACTAATTAATTAATCAATCAATCATCTATCTGTCTATCTTATTGATTATATTTCTCTGTGACAAGTGACTGATGCATGCTCCTAATTCCACCTTCTGAGCCCAGCTGTCAGGCTTCTGGGGTTTTTTGATCTCTGTTCTGAAGGCGCCACAGCTGGAGATGGGTTGTATCTGTAGGACTCACACGCACCTAGAATGGCTGAAGGAGCAGCTTGCCGGACCCTATCTGTGGAGATAATAACTCTTTCCCTGGCAGGCAGGGAATGTACATTTGTAAGTAAAGTTATGACTGGTTAGAGTCTCTAGATGAAAGGAACTCAGCTCTCAGCTTCAGTACAGACATTTCTCAGTCTGACAGAGGCTCTGGCTTTCCTCTGAGATAGAGCTACCTGCTGAACACTGTTCTCAAGCATCTTCCTTACTCCCCCACCTATGGGGAACGAAGAAGTAGTGGTAACAGCTGTAGCTGGTTGGGTGCTGGCTCAGAGAGGGAGTCTCGGGTCTACACTGCCTCATTAAGATGGCTGAAGCTATGTCCACATGACAGAAGGGGAAAATGAGGCCAGACAGGATAGATGGAAGAGTGTAATTCTCTGTATAGTAATGAGCCTGAGCAGAGCTTGGGCATGCATGTGAATGGTTGACACTGTTAATTGCCTTGACTTTCAGCTAAAGCAAGGGAGAGGCCACTTAATACTGAACTTGGAAACTGTTTTTGAGCCATGGATAATGCCACCACTGAACTTTCCTAGGGAGGAAGCTGAGTCCTCCTTCTTTCTATTAGTTATCCTTGCAGGAGGCTTTGCCTCACACTTAGACTCTTCCAAGGTATCTGTCCTAAAGGGAGGAAAGCACTTTTTAAGCTTAGTGTTTAAAGGACTTCAGCTCAGAGTAACTGGGTTAACAGAGAACCTTGGGCTGCTGTGAGTCTACCCAAAGGAGAGGTCATTAAAGTTCTAAGAGCTTTGGGCCTTTGGGAAAAGCATCACATTCAAATGAAGCACTTGGACATTTTTCTTGAAAGATGCTGATAGCTGATAACAAATACATATAGTATATAATACAAATGATGGGTAATTATAAAATACTTAACAAAATATGCTATATAATATAGAATCATGATCAGAAAAGTATCAGGTAAGACTTGAGTAGTTGCAATGAATATTTGACCAGGGAGGGCATTTGTTCTGATATTAATGGCATCATTGAAAGACATATTCACAGTGTGGTCACATTTCAGTTACTTTAACTCATTTTGGTATGGACCTATAGGGGATGTGGTCAAGGGGAACTTATCATACTGTTTAAAAATTCTGGATAAAGTCATGTGAAAGACACTGTTTACCATTTGTAAGTGTCCTGTGAAGTAACAGTCATGTTGTTCTAGGACTTTTTATTGGCATGTACCAAATATTAAATATTGGCATCTATCAAATATTAGATATTATGTGTGAGGATATCTGATGCTGCTATCACTGATTTGATGAAATAATTGCTTGTATTCTAGGAAGTGATTCAATGAATGCATTATATAATGCACACTTCTGAAGCTGAGTTAGATATGGTATGGTATAATCTTTTCTGCAAAACAGTACTTTTGCTGTCTTGTATTTTTGTCAGTAAAATGTCTTTGGAGAAATGCATGGCTGGATCAATAACTGTTATCCCTCAGGTATTTTCTAGCAGCCCCCCCATAAATCCATACATTTTTTAGAAGCACAAATATCTTTTTAGTAATTCAAAAATGTTTTACAGGCACTTATTTATAGTCAGAGTCTGTTATCTTACATGAACATTCTCGCTGAACATGCACCGGGCATATTTCTTGTATTTTCGGCTGTCAGTATGAAGTGTACTTACATTTTCCTACTGCATCGGTTTTCTTTGTTCAATTTTCAACACATTTCATATGCTTTGATAACAGATAATGCCTTACTCTGCAATTACTTGCAAGAAAATGACTTCTGTGGTTTTGTACTTTCAACTCATATTAAAAATACTCTAATAAGCTTGTTGTCACAGGAAGCTCTCTTTGTGTCAAATGCAGTGCGCCATCCAAAGGACTGTCAAGATGAAGATGGTTGCATTCCTGAACACTGCTGATATTTAGGTGTTGAATTCCCTGCACAATGCGGAAGCATCCTGGGCTATTGTTGTCTTACTCAAGCCTTTGTAGAAGTCCAACTAACTGCAGGTCAGAAAGCATCGTAGGGTGTGCAAAGGTCTTCCACAGTCAGGAAAACTTGAAGACCATGGTTGACATGGTGGCGCAGAAGAAACTTCTAGGCGTGATGAGCTAATTCACTTGTGATGCCTTCCCTGGAAGAGTGTCTGTATATGTTCCCCATGTTCCTTTCTGCATGCTGAAAGCCAACATTATATAAACAAAATGTCCTCATAAAAACTTAGGGATTATAGGATGGATGGAAAATAAAAGGAAGTCAATAGTCCATTTATGGGCTACCACTGTCAACATTTTTATGTGTCTTATGATCTCCTATTCATATTTAGAAATCATTGAGATATGTACGTATCATTTTGTGCCCTTTAAAAATATTTCTCATGATCATTTGTTATTTATTTTTATAGTCATAACTGACCACACAGATGCTCGTAAGCAGATTCTTGGAGGGTTGTCTTGACAGTAACAAGCTACATGCACATTTACTTTTCTTTTAAAAATATTTTGTTACATTTACTTATTTATTTGGGGAGATGTAGGAGAGCTAGGGTGCACGTGTTCAGTTTAGAGGACTGATTACAGGAGTCAGTTCCACCCTTTCAGTGTGTGGGTCCCAGGGTTTGAAGTCAGGTCATCAGGCTTGACAGCAAATGCCTCTAACCACTGAGAAATTCTAGTAACTAGAAACATCTGAGCCACAACACAGTAGAGATTGATAAATGTTACTGTAAGACGTTGCTGTATGCTCCAAGAATTCATTTTCTTCTTTTCATTTCATTTGTTTATGTTGATATGTTTGTATCTACGCAGTGTGTTGTGTGTGTATGTATGTATGTATGTATGCGTGCACATTCCTATAGGTATGTGTACATGCCAGTGCATATACACATTGTATGAGGAGGCTAGACATCAACATCTATCACTCTCCACCATGTATTTTGAGACAGGGTTCTCTTACTGAGCTCAGGGCTCACTGATTCAGCTAGGCTGGTCGGTCAGTGAGCTGGAGTTATAGATGTGTGCCGCTGTTCTGGGCCCTTATGTAGGTTCCGTGGATCCAAACTCAGAGCCTCATGCTGATGTACAGGTGCCGGACTAGCTGAGCCATCTCTCCAGCACTCAATAATCTTGTGACAAAACTGTGTGGATAAATGGTTATAATAAAAGAGAAAAGAGGCACCAGGGTGCCTGCGGAACTGTTTTGAAGACCCCTGGAACCACAAACTCATACAACTCAAAGCTGGTTTACTAGGGCTGAAATCTCTTCAGTCTTTTTAGAGAAGAGCTCCTCTTCGTCATCACAAGTTGTATCTGTTACATAACCCTGACATCCAAACTCAAGGAAGTGTTTTGCATCCTTCAGAAGTTCATAAAAATAAATAAGAGCTTTTGTGAAGAGGAGTTTAAAGAACTCAGTGCATTGCCAGGTGGCTTTTTCTGTGTTGAGGTTGATGGACTGTCTGGTTATTTCAATGGTTTTCTAAAAACAACTTACTTTTTTATTACATTTACTTATTTATTTGGTGTGCATGCAAGTGTGTGTGTGTGTGTGTGTGTGTGTGTGTGTGTGTGTGTGTGTGTGTGTGTGTTTACCATAGAGTACATGTGGAAGTCAGAAGACAACTTGGGGAAGTCACTTCTCTCCTTCTACCATGTGGGACCTTGTATCAAACAGGTCATCAGTACAGCAACTACCTCTATCTGATGAGCCATCGCAGTCCCAAGTTCACGAGTTTTGAAACGAAACTCCTGGGAATCCTTTTCTGGCCCAAGCACAGGTGAGGAAGAGGTGCCTGCTGGCCCATGTATGATGCTGATCGACTGATAGCATGTTCTTTTAGACATACGATTTGGTGTAAAATTAAGTTTAAATTTAAGCTTAGAATTTTGTGAGTTTTGACAAATGTTTGTAGTGTTGTGACCATCCTACCCTGTGATGGCTAATCTTGGCTGCTAACTTGACGTACCTGGGAAGAGAAAACTTCGGTTGAGGCATTGCCTCAATTAGATTGGCCTATGAGTATAGCTACAGGCACATTTTCTTAATTGATGATTGATGTAGGAGGGCCCAGCCTACTGCAGGCAAGGCCGTGTCTAGGAAGGTGGGTCTTTGGCTATGTAGAAGGGAAGCTGAGCATGAGTCTGCAAGAAGCCAGGAAACAGTGTTCCTCTATGGTGTCTGTTTCAAACTCCTGCTTGAGTCCTGCCTTGGCTTCCCTTAATGATGTGTTAACCTGTAAGCTCAAGTAAACCCTTTCTCCTCAAGCTGCCTTGGTCATAGTGCTTGCCACACACACAGAAGCAAACTGGGATGTACATTGCTATCAGAAGTGGGTGCCACTATAATGGACTTGACCATGTTGTTTTGGGGGATGATGTAGAAGGATTTTGGAGCTTTGGACTGGAAAAGCCATTGAATACTCAGAGCTGCTCGTGAATGATTCTGTGAGAGTTTGGAAGATAAGAATGCTGGAAGAAGTGCAGGCAGTGGAGGCCTGGCTTGTGAAGAAGTTTCAGAGGGAAATAGAGACTGTATGAGAGCCATTTGTGTGATCTATTCAAATCAAGCATCTGTGGAAGTGAACCGTGATGTGCTTTACGGGGACAATGGGTCCTGGTCAGCTGGAGCTGAAAATCAGCTGTGATTAATAAGAGGCCAGAATCTTTGAGGAATGATCTTCTAGGAAGTATTTCTTCAGGGTCAGCACACAAGAACTGTGGTCCAGGGGGCCACAGCTGCATCTCAAGCTGGCATCTGAACTTGAAGATGCATGTGGTACTGGTTTTGAAGGCATGAGAGACATACATTGAGGGGATTGTGGAGAATGACTAAAGCCCAGTACCATACGGTAGGGTTGGAGTTCCTGAAGAGAAGCCAGGAGAAGCCACTGGTAAAATCTCAGTTACAGTGAAAACTCCATTGATATTAGAGATGCCAGCACCAAGAGATGGTCATCAAGGACGTCAGCAAGTATGGAGTAGAGCCAGCCTGAACTTACGAGACAGGTGTGTGTGTGTGTGTGTGTGTGTGTGTGTGTGTGTGTGTGTATGTGCTGTTGGATGGTGGAGCTGGAGAAGTGGGAGTTTCCCAAGCCCTTTGGAGCCCAGAAGATGAGTGAGTCTTGTGCATCTAGCATTGAACTTTTCATACTGTTTGGTTTTGGCTTTGCCTTGACCTGATTGTAACTGTGCCCTGGCTCTTCTCTCTTGGGATATGAAGTAGGTAACTTGTTTTTGATTGTACAGGATTCCACAGTTAAGAGACTTTGGATTTTTAAGGAGAACATGAATGTTTAAATCATGGAATTTTTAATGACTGTGGGACTTTCAAAGTTAGACTGTGCTTTGTAGTGTACTATTCATATTAACATGAGTTCTTGGGGACAAGAAAGGAAAGATATGGCTTAGCAGTGACTTGTTCGTGTGTCAAGCTGACAAGGGGTGGATTTGTGATGCCTAATCTTGGTTGTCAGCTTGACACACTTGGGAAGATGGAATCTCAACTGTGGAATTGCCTCTGTCAGATGGGTCAGGGTGCAGCCTTGGGCATTTCTTACTTGTTTATTGACATGGGAGGGCCAAGCCCACTGTGGGCAGTGCCATTCCTGGGCAGGTGCATCTGGACAAGAATAATAAGAAGTGCAGGGCTGGGGAGATGCTCAGTAGTTCGGAGCACTTGTTACTCTTACAGAGGACCCAGATTCATTTCCCAGCACCCACATAGTGGCTTACAACATCCATAACTCCATTACCAGCAGATCTGATGCCCTCTTTTGAACTCTGTGGGTACCAGGCATGCACATGATACACATACATGCATGCAGGCAAAACATTCATACACATAAATTAAATTAATCTCAGACTATTTTCAAAAGAAAGACAGATGAATGTGAGCCCAGGAAAAAAAGCCAATATACAGCAGTGTTCCTCTGTGGTTTCTGCTCCAGGTTCGTGTTTGAGTTCCTGCCATGACTTTCTTCAGTGATAGGCTGTAGTCTGAAAGTTGCTTTGTGTCTCTTTGCAGAGAGCCCCTTAATTCTTGTCTCCATTAACCCTGATTTGCTTTTTATCAGCAGAGAATGCATTTTCTGCAGACGAAACTTTCAGTATTTTGTATCTTGCTTCTCTCTCTCTTAACATAAGGTTCTTGAACACATCTATGCTGTTGGAATTTACCAGTTCACTTATTCTTTGTTGCTGAGTACAATTTCATTGTGTGGACATTCCATTGTTAGCTCATTGCCTCATCGGTAGATGGATATTTTTAGTTATTTCCAGTCTTTTTCAATTAATATTTTGACTAAAGAACTGAACTTAAGGGCACATCTTTGAGTGGATATGTATTTTCATTTCTCTTGGTTAAATGCTTAGAAGTAGAATTACAGCTGGGTGGTGGTGGCGCACGCCTTTAATCCCAGCACTTGGGAGGCAGAGGCAGGTGGATATCTGTGAGTTTAAGGCCAGCCTGATCTACAGAGTTCCAGGAAAGGCACAAAGCTACAAAGAGAAACCCTATCTCGAACCCCCGCCCCAAAAAAGAAGTAGAATTACAGAGCCGTACTATATATATATTATTTGATATTATACAATATATTATATGTAATAATATATTGCGTAATATTAATCATATATAATGTCACATAATATATATATATCAGCTCTGTAATTCCACTTCTAAGCACTTACCCAAGAGAAATGTGTGTGTGTGTGTGTGTGTGTGTGTGTGTGTGCTATATGTGTGCAGATGCCCACAGGGGTCAGAAGAGGTCATCAAATCCCATGGATTGCAGGTTGTTGTAAGTTCCCCACTGTAGGTGGTAGGGACTGAACTCAGGTCCTCTGGAAGAGCAGTAAGTGCTCCTAACTGCTGAGCCATCTCTCCAGCCTCAGTCAGTGTTTTTGTAATCATAATGGTTGGTGAGCACTTTCTTGTGTGTATTTATCTTCCCTAGGTCTTCCTTAAAATGTTTGTGTTTATATTGAACTGTTTGATTTTCTTATGGAGTTATAATAATTTCTAACATAGTCTATGTACAAGTTATTTATAGATACAGGTTTTATAAATGTTTCCTCCAGCTGAGACCTACCTTCTTATTTCAGTGCCAGTGTTTTCAAACTGCCACATTTTAGAAAATGTTCTAAATTTTGATGATGTCCAATCAATGTTTTTGGTAGAGATTTGTTAGTTAAAAATATTCACTGAACCCATGTGCAGTAAGACTTTTTTCTGTGCATTTTTCTCAAATTTAGTTTTCATACTGTTGATCAATAATATATTTTCAGTTAATCTTTGGATGTCATCTGAGTATCACTTTATATGGATATCCATTGTTTTTGATCTCCTGTTGTTGAAAAGCTTTTAATTCTTCCATCACTTACTGCAGTGTGTTTATCAAGAAAACCGCTTGTTATCCGTGTGTGTCTTTCAAACCTCTGCTGTTCACTTGCTGTCTTGATTGCATGGGGTCCTATGTTGGTTACTGCGGATTTTATATACATCTTGAAATCAGGTGTTATTGGTCCTATAACTTTATTGCCTTTCTAGATTGTTCTGACTATTTTGAATTTCTGTGTATTTAAGAATGAATTGATAAATAACCTTTAAGAGAGCGCTTTAGCTCTCAGTGTGTAAATAATTTTTATCTAGAGTGTGTGAAGAACTCGGGATGTGTCGTACACATTCATAACAAAAGCAGAACAGAATGGAGATGAATTTCTCTTTAAACTCATCCCTTATGTCTTTAGCACATCTGGATTATTTGTGCCAACAAAGATGTCCATTAAGGTAGAGAATCTTGGATATTGTAGGCAATTCTTAAAACATTTAGAAATGTGCTGGCCGGTGGTGGTGCATGCCTTTAATCCCAGCACTCAAGAGGTAGAGGCAGGTGGATCTCTGTGAGTTTGAGGCCAGTTTGGTCTACAGAGTGAGTTCCAAGACAGCCAGGGCTGTTACACAGAGAAACCTTGTCTTAAAAAACAAAACAAAACAAAACAAAACAAAACAAAAAATTTAGAAATGTAAGTGAACAGTTTTGTTCTTGGAACTTTCTAGGATCTGGTGGATTGTATTAAATCGGGGCTGCATCTTTGTGAGTAGAAGGCAGATTCAAATTCGGTTTGTCACTGTCTCAACCAGTCATCAAAGGAGTCTTCCTTGTGTGCGATGTAGAAAGGTCTACAGTCCTTGCAACTCTGACATGCTCACGATACTCATTACCAAACGAGTATGGAGGGCAGTTTCCGATGGCTTTGCTTTCCTCCGGACAGCTGTCAACCTGGCTCCTCTAAATGGAACCCTTTCTTCCTCACTACAGCCATGCCACTCCAAAATAGATCCATATCTATTCATATACATGTATGTGTACATATATGTGCAGGGGTCATGCATATGTGTACATGTGGAAGCCAGTGGTTGGTGTCCATTGTTTTTCTCAATCACTCTCCACCTTATTTTTTGAGACAGGATCTCTCACTGATCCCAGATCTCATCAGTTTGGCTAGGCTGGAGTTTTAAGAGTTTCCAGCACAACCTATGTTAGACATTGAGCCCTGTCTTCTTTCAGTATCTCCCTGGAATTAGATACACATTGCAAGCACCAGGGATACTCCTTATTTCCTCCTCTCCAGAGCTGGGATTAGAGATGCACATCACCACGTCTGACTTTGATGTAAGTTCTGGGAATTTAACTCAGGTCTTATGGTGGTTTAAATGAGAATGGGCCCCGTGAATTCATACATTGGAATGGTTGTCTTCCAGTAGTGGAACTGTTTGGAAAGGATTAGGAAGCATGGTCTTGTTGGAGGAGGTATGTCACTGGGGATGGGCTTTGGGTTTTAAAAGGCCCATGCCAGGCCTAGTGTCTTTCTCTGCCTGCAAATTGCAAATCCAATGTGACCTCTCAGCTATTGTTCCAGCACTATGTCTGCCTGCCTGCCATCATGTTTCCCATTCATGATAATCATGTAAGCAAGCCCCCAATTCAAATGCTTTCTTTTATAACTTGCCTTGGTCAAGATGTTTCTTCACAGCAATAAACAGTAACTAAGAAAGAACCCCATATTTGTGTGGGCAAGAACTTTACTGACTGAGCTGTCTCCTGAGCCCCAGAACATGGGTTGATATCAATCCATACTCTACCTTCAGCTCAGTCCATCTTTGGCACTCTGTTTTACTGGATTCTTTGTCAGGAGACAGTGGCTACTAGTTCATTGAGGTTTTCATCTGTGCTCTGATTAGAACAAATATTTTCAACATGCCTTGTATTTGTGCACCAGACATTGACAATTAGAAAGCACTCAAACTATTATATTCTGGTTATCAAAAGCTCAAGGCCCTGAAATAGGATGCCTGAGACAATGTATTCCACATCCTAGCATCCTCTAATGATCAATGCATTAATCAGAATCAGTAGTGACAGCATAGTAAATACTTGTCGGAATAAACTTATTAAAAATACATTAGTTCTAAATAAAATCTTGTATTGATTTGTCATTTGTTCTATTAATAGGAAACTTTACACCTGCTCTCAAATCATCTAATCAAAAAATACCCGTTTCCCAGACAGGCTGAAGTTAAATGATTAGTATAATTTCTCTGTGTGGAAGAGAAGGTGAGAGCTCATCAGCATGCACAGTTTGGCCTGTCTAACTTCCAGAAAAGCAGTGAGGAGAGCAGATATGGGAGGTAATTGAGGTTCCCGTACAGGGTGGAACATTTATATGAATGGGGGAAGGCAACGTTTCCCTTCTGAGTAAGTGTCAGAGATGCAACATCGAGGCTTTGATACTGTATTCCCTTGGCTTTGATACTGTATTCCCTTGGTTTTAGCTCGATTGTCTTCTCAGAAGCCAAGGAAGCAAGAATCTCTAAGAAATGCATTAAAGTTTTCAGACCCCAGCAGAGACCTATGTAACAATTAGCAGTCACCCAGAATGGAAACAGTGACAATCCCACGATCCAGGGAGGGGCTTTCACTAGGGATTTTGGAATTCAGGAAACTAGCCCTTTAGTCTGACTTTGTTACTGTCTGTCATTAACACACTGCAGCAGGAGGTTTTTCAGAAAGTGTGTAAATTGGGTTGGTGGAGAGTCAGTTAGTTAGGTGATAGTTTTCATTATTAATTAAGCCCTGTCTTACTTTAGTATCTCCCCAGGAGTCTGATGCAAGTTGCAATTCATTTTGGGGGCTTAAACCCACTTCCAACATTCCCTCATTAAATTTTAAGTACAGAAAAATCTCTATTTATGTAGCTCTATTTTTTTTTTTTTTTTTTTTTTTTTTAGCAAGCCTCTACATCAGATCTTAGAATAGTTGGAGAATGATCAGAAGCATGTGAATGTGGAGTTCAGGGCCTTCGCTTTGCCAAGATAGAAACCAGCCTGCCAGATGCTGTCTAGTCTTCTGATGAGTACCCATCCTTTCTGCACAGCTGCAGCACCTGCTCAGAGCAGCATCTTCAGTGGGAATCGGAAGTCACCCTTGCTGTTAATCTCTGGCTTGGAGCACAGACACCACAACGGATTGCTGGCTAGATCCTGGTGCCTCGGTTCCTGCTTTACTAATAATCCTTTTTACTCAACACTTATCCAGAAAGAGTTCCTGGCAGACCTATGACCAGAAGCAGAACACCAGCATTCAGGAGCGAGGGACGGCACCACAGGAAGAGAACAGAGTGTCTCGCCTGGGTCAGCCCCGAACCCTCATTCAGGGGCTCTGTTGTGGCTAACATATCTGAACGGATCTGGTTCCAGGCTCTGACTTTCAGATGCCTTCTTTTGCAGTCAGTCTAACCTGAGTTGAAAACAAAGGCAGCCCCCAAACCTCGCCTTCTGCTCCATGCTCATTCCCCTCCTTGGCACTGCATCTGCCTTTGGAACCCTCCCCTCCTCATTCTCTTCAATTTGATAATGCACCAAAAGGAAAGTTCATTTCCTACCTTGGGGAATAAGCCATGGCGATTGGGTAGTTACTGCTGGGTCACTGGAGGAGACTCTTCAGTCGGGGATGATTTATGCAACGAGCTAGAGCTCAGTTTAGGGAGCAGTGCCCGAAGCCTTCTCATGACCTTAAGTTGACCACTGAAATGTCAGGACTTAAAAAGTTCAGAGCCTCTGCAGAGGCACTAAACAAGGGCAGCTGAGGACACGAAGCCTCCTGCTCAGTGAGAATTTTACTTCTATGAGGAAGGCAAAAATCTTCCTTTAGCAACTAGTGTAATTGATTTGTTTGCGTATGTGAAAAACCTCAGTACAGTCTTTTAATCTGATCAGGGTGTGATTTAGGTCATATGGCCACATGACTGGTCACACAATCTAAAGGCTAGAAAAACAATATTCAAATTTTTGACTTTAGAAAGGTAAGTTTTCTAGTTAGAGTTGACTGTCAACTTGACACAGCATAAAGCCAACCCAGAGGGGAGTCTTAATTGAGATATTACCCAGATGAGATTAGCCTGTTGGTATGTCTGTGGGGCATTGTCTTGATTGTTAATTGTTATAGGAGAACCCAGCCCACTGTGGGTGGCATCATTCCCTAGGTAGGTGGTTCTGGGCTGCTTAAGAAAGCTGAGCATGAGCCTGTGAGCTGACCAGCAAACAATGTTCTTCCATGGTTTCTGCTGTACTTCTTAGCTGTGAGTGAGTTCCCCTGTCAGGTTATATTGTGTAGGTTAGCAAACAGGCCTGGCTTAAAGTTCATACCCCGAGTTCTCTCAATGCTGACCTGTAAGCTGAAATAAACCATCCCCTCCCCTAAGTCACTTTAGTCATCCTATTTATCACAGAAACAGGATGAAACTAGATAAGCAGGAGGAAGATGAGTAAAGAATGGTGGTCATTCCAGACACAAATTAACTTCTCATTTCTTTGTTTACTCAGTGTCCTAGACAGGGGCTCAGAATTTCCAGTGCCTCTTCATTAGTTCTTCACATTTACTCCTTATTTTATTGGTTGTACTTTCCTACGTGTTTAGTTGTTTGCTTGGCCTTTGTTCTCCACAGAGGGGATAAATAAAGTTCAAGTTTCAGACAGAGGTGTCTGAGAACCTCCATGCTTGTTCCCAGTTCTCCTTTCCAGCCATCCCACTTCCACTTCTTCATGTGTTCTGGTAAGTTGGCACTCTTGTTGCCTTGATTACAGAGGTAGAGCTTACTCCTTAGTCAAGACCACCTCCATTTGGGTCTTTTCTGGGAAGTGTTCTTAAAGAAGGTTCCTGAAGGTAGCAATAGCGGAGCCCCATCATGGTGATTTGGTGGCAATGACCAAGCATCATCACGATGGTTTGATAGCAAAGGCTGAGCACCATCATGGTGGTTTTCTTACACGCTTGTATGTTCCAATGCCAGAGGACTTCTTATCTGGTACAACAGGTAGACCTGGAAGTAAACCCTGCAAGGCAAACATACAGTAAGTGTAATAGACCATAATATACCTGGGGGAACAAACCACCGTTTACTACTTCCCCTTGTTTCCCAGACATTCTGAGTCGATGGCCTAAAAGACTCTGTCAGATAGACCAATGCTATTGCTTGATTAACCAAATGTGCCACGAACCTAGTAATGCTGATGGATACCGATGCTGCTGTCACCCCATCCACATGATGATTGCAGTTGCTACCGACTGCCCTGTGGAGTGCAGTGGCTGTCAGTAACTGTGTGTGTTGGCGTGGCTTTCTTCTTTTTCTTTGTCCAATTTCCTCTGCAACAATAGTAGTCATTTCATTTCCCTTCTTGTTCACCTGTTCTTATCTGGTTAGTATCACTACATAGAAGGCCTTTCTATGACTCAGTCAGGCAGGGAAATTCTTGTATTGAGACTCGAATTCCAAATGTCCTAGCATAAACATCATTTTGTCTTCACAGCCCTGGTCTCTGGCAGGCAGATTTCGTATGCCATGTCACAAGATTTGATTCATTGAAGAATGAAGAATGACTACTTCCTCACAGAATGGACTCTGAGGGCTATTGAGTTCTCTTTAAGCTTCTCAGTTAATTAAAATAATGACAATACCAAATTCAGGTTGCTTAATATATATTAATAGACCTGAAAACTCTCTCGCTTTCTTGGAATAGACATTGCTGGGGAACAGACCATTGGATACTTGGTGAGCCAGCAGGCTTGCTTGGTAATAGGAAGAGTATCTCTATTTCAAGGGGATTCTCTAAAAAATGGCAAAAAAGAGGGAAAAGTTGAACCTGTAGAAATATATTTATTCTTCTAAAATAGCTTTAAAATTAGATTTGTTCTTTCTCTCTCTCTCTCTCTCTCTCTCTCTCTCTCTCTCTCTCTCTCTCTCTCTCTCTGTGTGTGTGTATGTGTATGTGTGCATGTGCCACTGTGCACATGTGGTAGTATGAGGATGATTTGTGAGAGTCGGATATCTCTTTACCATAAGGGTCTAGGGATCGACCGTAGGTCTTCAGGCTTGATGGTGAGCACTTTTATCTCCTAAGCCATCTCACTGGCCCTTATTTATTTAAAACAATGATCAGCATATTTATTCTCAATATGCATGTGTGTTTTGGAGCAGGGCCTATGATGCTACTTTTGCACAGGCCGGATACTGTCAGACAGTAACAATGGCACACCCAGAAAGCCCCACCTGCCTGCTTGACTTAGTCTGGACTGTTTGGGAACAAAATAAGGAAGCAGGTGAAGTTTTGCTGTCCCCCTTTTCTTCAGTAAATACTTTAGTGGTTACTGGGGAATTAGTCAGATGTGGGATAGGAGCCATGTCTTGGCTGTGTAGCTCTGGGGATGTTGCTCAACACTGTTAAAGTTTGGTTTCCAGGTTTCTGAGATACAGCTAACATACCTTGTATGGTGTGAGTGGATGTGATTGTTCTATAGTATAGTTATTACTCTTGTCTCCAACATGGCTCCCGATCTGTATTACACATAGCCTGGTCCTTGCTCATAATGTCTGTCATCTGGCTTGAAGAAGAGAACTAAATATGCTGTAAGATGGGATAATTCCAGGGTAATAAATAGGCGTAAACCAGACATTATGGGATTAGAAAGTGTTTATTTGGAATCTATAGAGACAGTAGAGATGCTTCATGAAGTTGAGGCATTTTTGCTGGATAAGTAAGATCTTAATGGAGAGAAAGGACAGGGACCGACCGTTGTTAGAGCCAATGCTGTGGGATGTTCTGTATCCTGTGGGAGCCCGTTCTCGGGTTCCTCTGGCTTTACCCAGCAGGTCCGCATAGAGGATGATCAGGACCACGGGCCTGAGTGCAGGTGTCTGAGATGGTCTGTACTGGCTGTGCTGGGGGATGGTCTGTATGTCAAGTTGCTCTGATTGGTCAATAAATAAAACCTGATTGGCCGTGGCTAGGCAGGAAGTATAGGCGGGACTAACAGAGAGGAGAAATAAAAGAACAGGAAGGCAGAAGGACTTACTGCCAGCCAGCTGCCCACCAGGACAAGCAGCATGTGAAAATGCCGGTAAGCCACGAGCCTTGTGGCAAGGTATAGATTTATGGAAAGGGATTAATTTATGCTATAAAAACAGTTAGCAAGAAGCCTGCCGTGGCCATACAGTTTGAAGCAATATAAGTCTCTGTGTTTACTTGGTTGGGTCTGAGCGGCTGTGGGACTGGCTGGTGACAAAGATTTGTTCTGACTGTGGGCAAGGCAGGAAAACTCTAGCTACAAGCCAAACTCCCCCTTCTTTAACCTACAGGCTTTCCATGGTTTCCACTGCATTCCTTTCCCTTTATGCATGCTCCTCAAAGAAGGGTAAGATACAGCTATCTTCAGAGACTTATCTTGCATCTGCACACTATATGTAAGTCTTGTGAGGAAGGCACAGCAGAGGCCCTGTGACCCTGAGGAATTGGTGTTTTGTGCTCTGTAATGATCAGGACCTACTGAACTTGAGTAAGACTTAGTCAGCTTGGGAAAAAAAGTGTTTCTGTCTAGACAGACAGACACTAGAGAGGTGTTCCTCCTGACTCTGTCTATAACTTTATATTGGAGAGATAGTTCCCTTTGGAAACGTGGAGTTATTAAGAAACTTGGAAAGTTGGCAGAAAAGTTGTGAGGACCTTCTAGCACACTACATAGACAAGTCCTTGATGTGGTCCAGGTGTCCCTTAAGGACCTGCACATCTGAGATTGCATCTCAGCTCTGTCTTTTGCCAATGATTGGTCTTGGGCAGGTTGGTAGCCTCGCTGAGTTTAGCACCATCAGTAAAGCATGGACACCAGGTCTTCCTGTGTCACCGTTGTGGGAATTAGAGGAAACAGTTACCGGACATGTAAAGCCCTGAGATGGGAAGCCATAGAGTCTTAGTTTTTCTTTTTGTTTTCTGTTTTCCTGATTCCACCACCACTGTGTATTTATATAGAGCAAACACGAGGGCTGAGAGGGCAGCTCCATGGCAGAAACTCCTCTAGCATGGACAAAACTTTGTATACAGTCCCCAGAAGAGATTCGGTAAGTGAGAGGTGGGAGGGAAAGTGTGTGTGTGAGAGAGAGACGGAGGGGGGGGGATAGATAGACAACTATTCCAGCAGGTATCAACTATGATAAAAGGCATCTAGAATATTGACTAACAAACACAGCCTCCCAGAGGGTCAGCATAGAGGGAGCCATGGTAAGCAAGGGTTGCACCTCCAGCCTCCAAAGAGGTAAAGTTCTGGTAAAGAACAGTGTGGTCAAGGTCCTTATCCTGGCCAGTTCACCTCCCTCATTAGGAGACCCCTGTCCAGTGCTGAAACTGAATAAATGAGCTTCACTAAGTAAGGAGATGTGAGGAAACCTATTCTTACATGTAAGATTGAGTAAGTTGATCTCCTCTTCTAGTAGCATTTTGAAAGAAAAAAATTTGTTTCACAAGGAAAAAAGCATTAAGAATCTTCTGTAGGTTGGAGAAGGTTTTATGGGAAGGATGGTGGAAACAGGCTTGAGGGGGCAGGGAGGTTTACTCAAGGTCACTGGACTCAGAAATTAAACATTTACTTTACCTGGGTGTAAGTGGCTCCATCATAGTGGAGTATAATTTCCCGTTTTTAAATTGCTTGTTTAATGGGCCATGGTGAATTGTGCACACTGGCTTTTTCTGGCACAGCTAATGATGTGTTCTTACAGCTCACCCATGAGTCCCTCTCACTTCATTATCTCCTGGTTCTCTTGCTCCTCTTTTCCTGAGTCTGAAAAAGACAAGTGTGCCACTGAGGCAGAGGCACCACGAGGAAGATGGATATGCACCTAACACGGACCCAGACTTCAGAGGTTCTGTGCACCTAACATGGACCCAGACTTCAGAGGTTCTGTGCACCTAACATGAATCCAGACTTCAGAGGTTCTGTGCACCTAACAAGGACCCAGACTTCAGAGGTTCTGTGTACCTAACACGGGTTCAGACTTCAGAGGTTCTGGGTCCTGTCTTGGTTCTCAGTCTTCTTTTTTCAACATGGTGTTTGAGCCAGATGAGGAAAAGTTGTTTCCTTAAAGAGAAGCTGGAAGTCAGGATCAAATAAATCCTAGTCAGTGTGACTGTCAGTGTGAAAGGATGGAGTGGTTAAGAAAGTCTTGCTTAAATTTAGCCAACAGCTTTCTGGTTAAATTTCAGGATTGTTCTAAAGGGGAAACACATGCCTGCTATTATAAATCTAGCCATGAACTCAGGGTTGTTGAGTTCACAGGCCCCATGGGTGAACTCAAGACTCTTATTCTGTTAAGTGGACATAGCATCACACTACGCTCTAGATTCATATCTCTCTACCCATAGATTTGTGCAGCTCTTGGACCTCATCAGAGAAGGTTCTCTGTGCAGTGGATGGTGGTTAATGCAGAAACTCCAAAAGCAGAGAACGAGTGACAGCAGTGTGCTCAGCCACAAATGGGATATTTAAATGACCACCACCCACTAAGGCTCAGGGCCCATTATAGAAGATGGAACAGAAAGACTGTAAGAGCCAGAGGTCAGGGAGGACTAGAAAAAAGTGGGATCCCCTGCATCTGACAGGATTCTGCACTCAGGACCTCACAGCTACTGCAGCTGCCTGCACAAGACCCACACAAGATCCAGCCAGTCAATGTCTAGATGGAGTGGTGAGAGGTTCCTGAGCCCCTACCTCCAACTGAGGAGCCATGGACAGTTGATGATAGCTTCTACCTGCAACTGAGGAGCCATGGACAATTGATGATAGCTTCTACCTCCAACTGAGGAGCCATTGCTGGGGATGCTGTGAATGTGTTGCTCTGATTGATTGATAAATAAAATGCTGATTGGCCAGTAGCCAGGCAGGAAGTATAGTGTAGGTGGGATAAGGAGAGAGGAGAATTCTGGGAGGTGGAAGGTTGAGTCAGGAGTTGCTGCCAGCCACCACCATAAGTGAGAAGTAAAGATACCGGTAAGCCACAAGGCACATGGCAAGGTATAGATAAATAGAAATGGGTTAATTTAAGATGTAAAAACTAGATAGCAAGAAGCCTGCCACTGCCATACAGTTTATAAGTAATATGTCTGTGTGTTTACTTGGCACTGAGTGGCTGCCGGCCCAGCGGGACTGGAGAAATCTCCAACTAGAAGCCATGGACAGTTGATGATGGCTTCTACCTCTGAGGGGCCATGGATAGTTGATGGCTTTGAGGGGAAGGAGAGTCAGATTTCTTTCTTTCTTTTTTATTTAAGGATATGCCCTCTGGTAGGTGACCATGCTCCGGTGGGTAGCCCCACACCCAGGGTACATGAACCCCACAGATTAGACTTAAGTTATTTTAGAACAAAGAACATGAAGTTGGTGGGGCTAGGGAGGTGAGGGGGTAGATCTGAGAGGAGTTAGAAGGAGGTAGAGGGAATGTGATTAAAATACAGTGTATAAAATTGTCAAAGAAGTAATGGAGTATTGTGCAAACTTCGATTTGTGTTTGACAAATGTGTGGGCCACTGGGCTGTATGTGTTTGTGTTGGTCGTATCATAGGAAACAAGCAATCAAATGTTTCTGCCATTGGGTGCAAAGGTTTGTGGGGGAAGCTCTTCGGATTCTGTAAAATGACACTGCTGGATCTGTGACAAACCTAATGGGTTCGAGCTTGGAGGCCAACTAGTTTGCAATTAAACACACATTGCTCTCCACATGGAAATGATCAAGCCTGCTAAGCCTGCTTGGAGCTCGATGCCACCTGTGCCTCTCACCAAGGTTGTTGTGACAGATAAAAGGATGGTATTGAGGGAGACACGTGTTCCCCAGTGTAACTGTTTAATAATACGTCATTCTGCACACAGACCATTTTCCTTTCAGAGCCTTTAATGACTCCACAATAGTTTCAGGAAAACTTTAACCTTGTAGTATCAGCATTAAAGGAACCAGGAAATGGCCCAGTCAGGGAACAGCTTGATGCAGAGCTGTGAGGACCTGAGTTCAATCCATGTAAGAAAGGCAGTGTACCAATGCATCCTGACATCCCAGTGCTGGACAGGCAGAGACAGGAAGATGGCTGGGGCTTGCTGACCAGCCTGTCTCACTAAATTGGTGAGCTTCAGGTACCAGTGAGGGACCCTGACCTGAAAACTAAGATGGGAGCTAACACAGAAGACACCAAGAGTAGATCTCTGGTACTTCAACACCCACATGCACATACACAGACATGCACACACATGCATACACATGGGCAGCAAGACACATGAACATTTGCACACACAGAGAAATAAAGAGAATCAACACTAAAGATAGTTTGTCTCAAGGTTGAATATCTTAAGTCAAAATTTAGGAAAGTTTTAAGGTGGTGGTAATGGCACAGGCCTTTAATCCCAGCACATAGGAAACAGAGGCAGGTGGATCTCTTAGTTCGAGGCCAACCTGGTCAATAGAGTGAGCTCAAGGACAAACAGAGTTACACAGAGAAACCCTGTCTCACAAAAACAAAAGACAAAAACAAAAACTAAGCCAAAACAAAACAAAAAGACCCCACAAGTTTTAAAAGCCAGCGACATTTTTTTTTCGATTTTTCTTTTGCAATTGACACAGTGCTTTTTTAGAGTTTGTGGTTAATAGTGGTCACTGCCCATTGTGTTGCAGGTTGGTGGAACCCAGGGCTACACAATAGCAGCATCCCCCCCCAACCCCCGCCGTTGTATTCTGCTGTGGCACCACAGCGTGCTTATCAGCTTTACTATTCTCTTCTGAGTTCATTCTTTCTGCCTTTCTTTGCTTTACTATAAACATATAAATCGAAACTATCTCTTATTCTCTTGCATATCCTGTTGAAGTGAGTCTGCTGTGAAAAAAATGTTATCATGAGCAAAAAGATAAAATAGAACCTGTTTCACATCTTGCTAGTTGTCTCATCTCTAATTCAGGAGCTGGAGGCTGAATGAATGCCTGACTTTGTGTAAAGAGGAATGTGTAGGTGATCTGATGAACATCTCACAATGAGATGCATCAAAAATCACCTTTAAAGGAGAAAGAAATAACATATTATGGTCAGTCCTGGGAATGTGGAATTCCTTTCTCTTGGAATGTGTTCTTTCAACTCTAAGCTACTTCTGCCTTCACAAATTTTTCACAATGTAGAAGAAACTGATGGAAAAATTCATTCCATGCACTCTTGCTTGAATGACAGAGTCAGTATCTATCATCAGTAGCACAAAATATTGCACTCATTTTATCACCGGCTCTTAACAGGCATATGGCAAGGTAAACACCTGACTGTTTCTCTGGGTTTCTAGAAGTGTGTTTAGGATCAGCTGTTTAATTATTCCTTAATTAAGAATACCAATACAGATACTCTCTTAGTGCAAGGTTCAAGACAAATCTAGAATGTCCAGTCTAGAGGGTGGAAAAGTCGGAAGGGACTAGTGGGATGGGCTGGACAGTGTCCTTTGCAATCAGGAAAGGAACACAGGGCTGGGGACAAGCTTAGCAGGTAGAGTGCTTGCCTGCCATGTGTGAAGCCACATCTTTGATCCACAGCACTGGATACAAGGGGTGCAGTGGTACATGCCTACACTCTCAGTACTTAGGAAAATCAGACATGCAGGGTCATTCTGGAGCTACATAGGGAAAGTGAAGACAGCCTCAAATACCTGACATTGAAGGTCAGCCAGAGCTACACATTGAGACTCCACCTCAGGAGCCAAAAGCTAGGGGCATAGCCCAGTGGTAGAATACTTGTTTACCATAAAGGAGGCCCTGACTCCAATTCTTGGCACTGGGGTGGGCTTGAGGGAGCATCAGGATATCCTTACCAGAATCTACTATTAATTTAAATGAATCTTTCAAAAACTTCCTACAGATTGCTATTGCATTTCAACCTTTGTTTTTCTTCAAGTAGTTCAGGGTGTAGCAACTAAAGTCCCCTTATTAGATGTATCGTTTATTGTTATTACTCATCATTTTATCTTATTCTACTCATTAAGACTACTAATAGATACTCTCTTTCATGTGCATATGTGCTTTTTCACATGTATGCAGGTGCACATGTATGTACATGTGAGTGGAGGCTAGAGGATAATGTTAGGTAGAGTTCCTCAGGAATGCTGCCCACCTTGTTTTTGAGACAGGGTCTCTCACCATCCTATGGCTCATGAAATACACTAGACTCGTGATCAGTGAGCCCCAGGCATCTACTTATCTTGGCTTTCCTACCTCTGGGATTATAAGCAACCGCCACTGTAACTGGCCCTTTTATGTGGATTCTGGGGATTGAATTTGCATTCTCCAGCTAGTAAGAACCCTATGGAACCACCACCCCAGCATCCCTAATAGACACTTTCTATGTTTTCAGAATTAGTCCACTGCAGTTTAACATGAAAACTGTATTTCCAGCAAGACTCTCCTCTTCATCTTTTAGGTTAAACAAACAAAATCAAAGGAGGCAAACTATGCCTGGCTGTGTGATTATTTTCATTAGCAGGGAGTCTGACTCCTGTGTGATTGTGATGCAAGCCACCCTGCTGAACCTCCCCTTCGCTCCTAGGAGACAGTCTCTGAAGAGTGGACACCTCCTGACAGGCGCCATCTGGACAGCCCTTCCTTAGCTCCCACTGCGACGCCATCCAAGTGCCTTTCTGCTCGTGGGCAGCGACAATAGAGAGAGCTAAGGTGGCTTCCAGTTTGGGTCCTCCGGGAATCGCCAAGCATGAGCCTACAGGCATAAAGACCCACTAAGAGGTGTGTTTCTTTATTTAGTATACTATTCCTTGGCAGTTCCAAGCATGTAGATAACGTATGCTAGGCACTCTCAAAGCACCCCACCCCCCATTATCTTCGTTTACCACCCTCATACCCACTAACCCCCTCTTGTTCTCAACAAGTCTCTCTTATTTTCATTGTTGTTGTTATGGACTATGTGTCCCACAGGGTTTAATTAAGGTCATTTGCATGAGCAAATGAGGAGGATGGCCACTTACCAGTGGTTATACCACCGAAGAAAGTGACTTCCCTCCTCCAGCAACATCAACAGCAATAACTCCTCAGGAAGGCATTATTCCTCAAGGACCTCCAAGGCAGGATGTGGGTTTCTTATGGAATTAAATGTAATCCTTTATGCAATTTCGTAAATTTGAAGTTAAGGGTTGTAAATACTAAGAGAATAGCAGATCCTAAGTAATGAGAGGTATTCTGTTTGGCTTGAGGGTGAAATTTAGAAAATTATTTGGCTGGAGTCAATGTTTGGCGTTACTAAGGACCAGAAGCCATGGAGGGGTGACACTGTGTTACATCTGAACCCCTTCCTGTCCCTCCCTCCCTTCTTTCCCCTCCTCTTCCTCCTTTTCCTTCTCACCCTCCACCCCCACTCTGTCCCTCCCTTCTGGGTTTCACACTGTGTATCCCAGGCTGGCCTGGAATTCACTATGTAGCCTAGATTGACCTCAAACACATAGCAATACTTCTACCTCAGCCTCCCTAGTGCTAGGCTTGTAGTCATGAACCACTGTGCCCTTTGTTAGCATTTAAACATTACATGGTCCGCCACTTGGGGACAAGCAGGATGCACTTGCTAACATTCAGGCAAATACCTAGACAGCCCAGGTCCTACAGCTGTAGTCTGTGCACATGCGCAGCGTGGATGCATAGTCTCTACACATGCGAGAATTCCCTTATTAAAGGCAACCACCCCTCCTCAGGAGAATGCTTCTGCACTTCCTCTCTTCTCCCTTTCCCGCCTCTTCCTTTCTCTTCCTCTCTTATTCCTCCTCTCCTCAGCACTTATCTTCAGAGGCACACTTTGCATCCTTTCTCTCCCTCCCCAATAAAATCCTCTATGTGAGCGCTGTCTGCATGGTGTGAGTGACTTTCGGCCCTGCCCCTTGGCTCCAACCCGTTTTTTAAATTATAACACCCTTCTGCTTTCTTGCTTCTTTTTCTTGCTACTCTCATTTTTTCAACTAGTTTCTTTTGTTTTTCTTTTTATTCCTCAGAGGTTTTATTCGGTGGGAAGAAAGAAGATGTGAGAACTTGAGTAGAAACGGGACCTGTTTCTGTTTGTGCAACCCTAGACAGTCAACCAAACTCTCAAACCTGTTCTACTCCTCCTACATACTTCCAAAACACGTTTTCTATGATTAACAAATAAGATAATGCACATGAAAATTCTTTGCAAAAGATTAATACCACCCATCTTATTTGTGGTTGTATAGTATTGCAGCCACAAAGATCTCAAAATGTATGATGAAAAACTCAGTCTCAGGAAGCTTACTGGAGTAATAGACACAAAAATAAATGTAAAAGTGACAAAACATTAATATTAAAAGAATCAAGATCTGAACGGCATTAATGATAACATCGGAAAGGTCCACAAAGCAGGGCTCAAGGCATTTTCCACAGAGGGGTTAGCCTAAGTAAAGAGAGGAGAGGAACAATGTGCTAGCTACTCGTGCCAGTTGCATCAGAAGAGTGGTTCTCAGACAGCTTTGCCTGCAGTGAAAAACTATTGAGTTGGACCCTCTGGGTACCAGTCGGATGTTGCACAGTTTGGAACAGAAGATGTTTGGATACCTGTCTGTCAGCTGTAGAGCGATGGGAGGCACCTGAGCCAGGTGATGCGGGGAGGGTTCTCAGTAAGAAGTTATCCACCAAGAGTACAATCTGCTGGAAGACAGGAATCAGAAGAATGACAGGGAGGGCCAGGAGAAGAGAAAATGGCTGAGAAACAGAGAGGATGAAATTAAATTGATCAGGAGCATCTGTGTCGGTTACATGCCATCCTCTCTGTGGTTGTAATGCTCCAGATTCATTTGTTTCCCTCTAGCTTTCCCATGGGGAAGATTTTCACGTTTCTTTCCTATGAGGTTACTCAATCCACTGTGAGTCTTACAACAAATGACTCTTCTGGAACTCCCTGATGCCAAGAATGTTTCTAAGCACACCACATTTTTTGTTTTGTTTAGTTTTGTTTTTCAAGACAGGGTTTCACTGTGTAGCCCTGGCTGTCCTGGAACTCAGTAAGTAGACCAGGCTGGCCCTGTCTCTGCCTCCTGAGTGCTGAGGTTAAAGGCATGCACCACCACTGCTGGGCTAGCACACTACACTTTGGAGACTATTTCCTCTCACAGAATGTATACTCTTTGAGGGTAGGGATCAGACCTGCCTGCTGCGTGTGATATTGTTAACAATGCATTGCAAGCCTTGCTAATAACAATACCTTGTCAGCCTGATGCCTAGAGAAGCCAGAGGTAGGT
This sequence comes from Peromyscus leucopus, assembly GCF_004664715.2. Taxonomy (NCBI): domain Eukaryota; kingdom Metazoa; phylum Chordata; class Mammalia; order Rodentia; family Cricetidae; genus Peromyscus; species Peromyscus leucopus. The sequence continues at coordinate 15,545,856 of NC_051067.1, forward strand.
AGATAGAGACAACCAAGTGAAAAGGTTACCTCTGTGCATACAGTGTTAGCATGATAACAATAATAAAAGTCATTGATTGAAGCTGGGTATAGTGGTTCATGCCTATAATCCCAGGATTGGGAAGGCCGAGGCAGGAGGATTGTCAAGAGTTCACAGTTAGATTGGACTACATAGCAAGTTCCAAATCAGTGTGGAATATACAGGGAGAATCCATTTCAAGTGTCAAGAAAAAAATATTAAAGAAAAAATGAAAAGAAAATAACACACAATCTAAGTTGGTCAGCAAACTTCTGCTGTGCTATTTTTATATCTATTTTATGGCAGATGAAAATGAACTTTAGAGATTACACATGTAGTACATGGCAAAGCCTAGCCTTTAATACTCACTTATTTAGGGCAAACCCCCATATTGCTATCCTGAATTCAATGAACAAATCAAATCCTGTCACAGGAGTCGGTGTAGTAGTAGAATCTGAGTTCTGTTCCCTGAGTTTTGATGTCTTTCCCCCATGGATTGCTGAGTGTTATCCCTCAACACATTTTATAGGAATGGTTAACAGCCTTGCCCCCTCTCCTCTTCTCCTACCCTAATAATGTCACGTGACCATAGTGTCTGTCTTAGACAGCTTTCCACCGCTATGACTAAATACCCAAGAGGCTCAATTTGTAAGGGAGCAAGGTTTATCTTTTGCTTATGGCTCTAAAGACTGCACCTTGTGGTCAGTTGGCTTCATTGCTTTTGGGACTGTGGTAAGGCAGAACTTCTTGTGTGTGAGGGGATGTGGTGGGAGAAAGCTACTTACCTTACCATCAGTGACCCAATTTCCTTTCACTCCCCAGCCTAAATATTCCACTTCATTGCAAGAGCACCAGTGGCTGAGGACCAGCCCTGCAACATACCAGCTCCACGCAGAGTTGAAGGGGAGGGATAAAGGGTTACACACAGAGTTCTCGAGCTACCAAGTTGATAGTTTCATGAATCTCCCCGTCCTTTCACTTGAGTCAAGTCTGAGCCTCCAAATCCACCCCACGACAGTCTCTTTAGCTGCCTATTGTTAAACAAGTTAACTCACGCAGAATCTGAGTTAACTCATTTAACAATAGGCACCAGCAACAAGACCACAGACTTTGAGAAACATCAGCTCTTTGAGGGCAGGAAATAGGTGTTCATTTGTCTCCTTTCCTTGGTGATCTGATCTTCAGCTGGCACCAAGAGATACTTTATCTCATGCTCTAATTACATATGTATATTATTTCTAATTACATGTGTACATGTGAGCTCCAGGATAAGAGAACTGGAACTCTATTCTCTTTATTTTCCACAGAATGAACTAACTTGTTCTTTTAACATATACTTAAACACAGTATTGATACCAATGCTTCCAACACAAACTTAAAAGCATTTAAAATTTTTTTCCTTTACAATTTATTAATATCTCTTTCCTGAAGAATTTACTCATTACTGGTACTGGAGAGGTGTCTCAGCCGTCAAGACTCTTGCAGAGGACCTGAGTTTGGTTTCCAGAACCCACAGGGCAGCCCACGGCCATCTGTAATTCTAGCTCCAGGAGATCCAAAGGCACCTTCTGACCTCCAGAGGCACTGCACACTCTACAGGCATATGGTTCACAGACACACATTCAGCCAAAGACTCACACACAAAAATAAAAATAAATATTTAAGAATTTGACTTATTAGCAGCAGGATAACCCCACGAAGGAAACAATCACCTATGGGCACACATATATAATATATATATATATTCACAGCTTCACTGCAACTATTTTTTACTTTATATCATGAAGGAAGGTCCTTTTTTAAAAGCTGGTTTTACAATGTATGGCTGTTCTGTTGCAAATGTCATCAGTGAGTCCCCTTTTCTTCTTTTTACAAACACTGTGGCTAGTTTTTGTTTTGTTTTGTTTTGTTTTTTAAGAAAAGAAAACACGTGCAATACCTGCCCTCTGAATTACAGTGCTTCCGCTTGTGCTATCCTTGTGCCTTGGATTTTGATTTTTTTTTCATTTCACCTCCAAAATTGCATTGAAAACATCTGCTAAGGACTTATTTAAACAGCTAGTTAATGCTTTATAAAGCTCAGAGGTGCGCCCATCTGTTCCAGGAGCGTTGTCTTCTCTCAAGAGTTATGTCATATTTTCTACCCGTCTGACAGCTGGTTTTTGCCTCAAAACTCTTAATTTCTCTTTATATCTAGTAGTGGTATGGCACCTTACTTCAAAACTGACAAAGGATGTTTTCCCATGTTGTTTAGCTCTGAGCACACCTGAGAACAAGCAAGCCATTTCCTCTCCTTCCTAGTCTTACCTACATCTCATTTTGTTTCATTAAGTGTTGCTTTTATTTTTTCAACTAGCATTCTCATTTTGGTGTGTGTGTGTGTGTGTGTGTGTGTGTGCCAGTGTGTGTGTGTGTGTGTGTGTGTGTGTGTGTCTTTATAACATATAAATGAGGATGTAGTTCTGATAGGTTTAACCTCCAGGATCTTGCTTCATAGTCCAATCTGATATGCAGTCTCAATGACAACCTCTTTAGTTTATACCTGGTCCATTGGAGACATTTGTATAGACCTCGATGGAGAGTACAAGGTTGTCTTAATATCTGTCCTACCTCTATCGATCACTTCAGCTCTCTGCATGATGAAGTAGGACCAGTCTTTGTATTATCTCATCAAGAGAAACCCATCTCTAGACATTGAGAGAGTCCTAAAGAAGCTCTTACCCACCCTTGAGGTGACAAAGCCCTTCCTTCCTCCACCCTTTTCTAGGTGGACATACTTAAGATAGATCTGTAACCAAGTTGTAACCAAACACTTGAGACTAAGTAATTTATTTTAAAAATTAGAAATATATTTGTTTCTTAGTTCCAGAAGTTGGGAAGCCCAAGAACTTGGTTCCAGCAGCATCCAGTGAGGACTTCATACTGCATTATAAAATGGTGGAGGACATAACTTTGTGAACAAGCATGCTAGCCCTGGTGTCTCACCCCTTTCTTATAAAGCCACCAGTGCCATCTTGGACTATTCCTGCCATGATCTCATCTAGTTCTGATTGCTCCCCAAAGGTCCCACCAGTCACACCACCAGAAGAACGACATGAATGTGGGGCTTGAGCTTCCAACAGATGAACTTGGGTAGACACATTCAAACGGCAGCAACATCACAACTGCCATCTACACTGTTCGCTGCCCTTGTCTTCCTCAGCCCATCCTTTCATGTTTTCACAGTAAGGAGGAGAGCACAGGAATTACAGCCAAACTCTTCTGGTTTGTTTTTAAACTCTACATGTGGGGATCTGACTCATACTCTTTAGCATATCTGTTACTAGATGTCCTGGAACATTGGTTGACAGAGGCAAAGTGAATTCTGATTTAACACTGTTGCACACCTCTTCCTCTGCAATTTCATTATAGTGACAGAAATCCTGCTGTCATCCTTTGTGTCCTGCCATCATTGCAGGAAACTTGGATGCCATCTCATATCCACTGACTCTGCCAGAGCTGCAAGAGTCATTTACCCCGGGTGGGGCCTATTTGTGCTCTGATATAAGACTCATAATCCCCTTAGTCCTCCTGCAGGTGGACTTCCCATTCTCCTGGTCTCCAGGAGTCTCCTACAGGCAGATACACCCTCACTCTCTGCTTTCCTTAGCTTCCTCACATACAGGGAACACAGGAAGGAGAGGCTAGACCATTCACACTGACTTAACCTTTGGAGACTTTTTATTTTAGGCTTAATTTGGGGATTTAAAATAAAGGTATATCTGACTCAGGTTTGTCGAAGAAAGTAGCATTCTGTCTCTAGTATTGAATTCTTTCTGAAAATAGAGCTCTTGTGTCTCAGAAACCAACCACAATTTTCAATCTGGTCTCCAACCAAGGAAAACATTGTCCATCCCAGTGAGTTAAATACAAGAAAGACTATGACTGAAGATTCAGATGTACGTGCATACACACACACACAGCATGCATATATATATATAACATAATATACACACATACCACACACATATACACATAATATATATGCATACATACATAACACACATACATGCAATATATGCATGTGCAAATATATAAACACAGACACACATATGCATATATATACACACATGCATACATACACACACACATTATCCAACTTCTGTTGATGGCAATTTCTAAGGGCAAGGGAATGAAAAGGGAAATGAAAAGCATAGCTATTTTGCTCATCACAAAGAAGTGAAGACCACTCACAGGACCCTCCCATGCACATAGACAATGAGAAGAATGTTTCTCTATAGGCCAGTGTCCCAGGAAAGCCGGTGACAAGCAAAAACTGATAATGGATCTGGAGGGTGATTTTGACTCTTGTGTGCTCTGGGCGGACTCTTGTCTGTAGACTGGGGACATCCCTGCTCCTGAGGACCCATGCTGTCTGAGGGATGTCTGAGGCAGGAACTTCTTCGTGGGCCAGTTCTGGATCTGCTTAGTGAGTGGGAGCTGCGAGCCCCCTGCGAAGCTTGGAGAGAGTGAAGTCACCACTGAGACGGTGTTTTCTGCAGATGCCCTAAGTGAGCTCAGGTGTCAGAAGTGGTCTCTCCTTTGGGAGTGCCTTCGATGGCCATCTCTGGGAGTGGGAATGAAGAAGGCATACATGCCATCTGAAGGACACCTGGACAGACTTTCCCACCAATTCCTTTTCAAAGACTGAGGCAGAACCAAGGCTTCACTTTCCTGCAGAGCAGATGGAGAAAACAGGCTTTCTTGTGTGTTCTGGGGGAAGTTCCAGCATTTCCACTGTACCCCCAGCTCTTGAACTGTATTCACAAAAAGACAAGGGACAAACCAAAGACTCATTGTGTGGTAAGACTGTGTGGTAGGACTGTGTAGTACATGATTCCTTCTAACTTTGGGAACCCCTGAGGCTCTTCCTATGAGACACTGTAGACAGTTTCCTGGAAGAACAGGGTGCAACATACAAACTGTGAAAACTGATAGTTTAATTTCAGTGATTCTGTATAAAAACTAAATGTTTTTCTGTTCTTATTTAATGCTGGCATTGCAGAACACAAGAGTACACAAAAGTTCATGCTAAGAGTTTATTTTATATTTACTTAGGACAGCAAATTTTTTGTTTTGTTTTCTTTTTTCTTTTATTTTTAAAGATTTATTTATTTATGTATATGAGTGCTCTATCTGCATGTGTACCTTTATGCCAGAAGAGGACATCAGATCCTACTATAGATGGTTGGGAGCCACCATGTGGTTGCTGGGACTTGAACTCAGGACCTTTGGAAGAGCAGTCAGTGCTCTTAACCATGGAGTCATCTCTCCAGCCCTTGTTTTGTTTTCTTGAAACAAAGTTTTATTCTGTAACTTAGGCTGGCTTGACCTTGCGATCTTCCTGTAGCTGTCTCCTGAGAGCTAGGATTATAGACATGTGTCATTGTGCATGGCTTTATTCAGAATAACTTTAAATAGTTAAAAAAAAAGAACAAATAACAAAAACATGCTTAATTAAGAAGGACCACAATGGGGGAAGAGAAGGAAGGGTTAGTGACGTGTTAGTGGCACTTTCTGTGCCTCCGGAGCAATGAAGCCACATGATCATTTTGTGCTGGGCTCCAAAATCTACATGGTTAACCCTGGTGGGATACCTGGCTTCTCACCCTCAAGGAAGACCGAAGCCGATGTGCGCCCAGCAAAGGGGATGGATGCATTCTCTTCTAGAGACATTGAACAATGCAGGAATCAAATTTGCACAGGCCAAGGAGCACCCCAAGAAATAGCAAGCTTTTCTCCCATTTAGTCCCCAGAGGCACTCATTAGATGATGCCCCACCTCACCCCAGGCTCTGGATTTCCCACTGCTTCTGGACTTCTAATATAAACAGCCAAGAACCTCAAATATCAGAGGAAAGCTTCCAAATGGAAAGAGTCACCAGATAAACATCAAGTCTCTGGGGGGAAATGGGAGATGTGAACAAGTTATTTGACATGATCGAGCATTTAAAAAAATATATGACTGAAATTATTGCACAATTTTTGGGAAAGTACTGTGACTGGTACTAGAAAATGAGCAGTAACTCTCCCAAAGTGAGATGAAGACGGATGGTGAAGGGGAAGGAGATAATTAATATGCACTAGCACCTGGCCTTGTAGAGCCCGCACAGTGAAAGCAGTGGGTGTTGATTTGTTTTATAGTGCTGGAGATTGAACCCGGGACTTCATACATGCTAGACAAACACACTGCCACTACTAATAAAATTGTCATAGAACTATATTTGGAAGCTGTGACGAGGATATGTAGAGATGAACCAACTTTTCACTCAGCCTAAGTGGAGGGCAGCAGGTGTTTTCTAACACTGATAAGTCAAAGACTCCCAGTATTGAGCATATGTCTGAAGAACAGAGAGGTGAATTTCAAAAGAAACAAATAGATTAAATGTGATTACTTAGCTAGGCATCTAGTTCATGCCTGTGATTCACACACTTAGGAGGATGAGGCAGGAAGGCTGCTGTGAATGGGATCAGCCTGGGCTACTTAGTGAGTTCGAGGCAACCATGGGGAACAGTGTGAGACTGTGGGGTTTTTGTTTTCTTTTTTAAAGTGATTACTCCCAGGGGCAGGGCTGGAGGACAGAGTGACTGATGAGAAGTCAAGGGAAGGAATCTCTCTTGTATTGTTTGCGTCCACCTGGTTTTTAATATGATAACTCTAGTAAAAGAAAGGCAAAGACCAGAACAAGAAAATGGTGCTGATTCTCCCATAGAACATCCTGGAAGGTTGAGTATCCACATCTGGTAGTTGAGAGGGAACACATACAATCCTGATGAGAACAGGGCTATCCCTCATTGTGGTGATATTTTATGTGTGCTCTATTAAATAAAGCTTGCCTGGAGTTCAGAGGGAAAAAGCCAGCCATTATAAGTAAACACAAAAGTCATGCAATGTCAGCACACGTCTTTAATCCTATCACATGGGAGGTTGGAATCTGTCTGGATCTATGTGAGTTCAAGGCCACACTGGGAATAAAGCCAGTGTGGTGAGACAGGCCTTAAATTCCAACACTAGTTAACCATGGAGGTCTGGAGGTCTGTACAGACAGACAGGAAGTGACAGAACTGGGCAGGAAGAGGAAGTGATGTAGCTGGACAGAGAGAGCAAATCAGATGGCAGAGCAGGAAGGCATATAGGTGAGGGCAGACAGGAAGTATCTCCCTTTTTTGAAGCTGCAGAGTTGGTGAGGTGAGGTTGGCTGTGGCTGTTCCTGTTCCTCTGATCTCTCTTAGGCTTTAACCCCAATTTCTGGCTCCAAGTTTTCCATTAATAAGACCATTTAGAAAATCGTTTATACATCATAGACAGTGGAAGCCTCAAATGATACTGCCTGTAAACCAGGTCACTGGAAGTCACAGTGGACAGTACATATACATATTCTCTGCCCTTTCTGTGTCTTTCCATCATGGCCACCAGGTTCAACACCTTGAGTGGTTGTACCTGATTGGCTGAGGCTAGACCATGTGCTCCTGAACCACTGCCAGTTTCATGAAACTCACTGAAAAAAAATGGCATTTAGGCTTCTTTACATGGAGGGGTGTGCTCAGACTTTAAGAGGTTTCCATCTGTGATTGATTGATTGACTGTATGGCATCAAGACCAGCTATTTGTGGAGACATATGATGGAGTGAAACTGCTCACCTCATGACTAAGAAATGACAGAAAGAGCAGAAGAAACAGGGTTCCATATTTTCATTGGGGGGCATGCTACCAATCACCCAAAGATCTTCCAATAGGCTCCACCATTTTTGGCCATCATTATCAAGGTCATCAGCTTCTATCACATGGAGCTTTTAGGGGATACTGGAGATCTAAACTACAGCCCAGGGAAATTCTGGATGGCATGCTTTGTGTTTATTTGGTTTAGCAAACATTATTTTCCATTAATTAATTTTTATTACAGTGATGTATGGCACTCAATAAGAAAGCAGGAGGGCTGATGGATGTTCATCATGTGTTTGATCTATTTTCCCAATTTGGGGCATTGTGAAGTGTCAGAGGTAGGGAAGATAAGGAGGTGATGTGTGAGAAAAGTCAACAGTCCTAGAAACAACCCAAGGAAACACTGCAGGGGGCTAGCCCTGATTGTGTAGTGATTCCATATTCATGTACATCCATAGTATAGATGCATGTATGCAGATACACACAGTGATGCCTTGTTTGACTGAGACATTTTCAGCTTTCTAGGTCTGCCAAAGTCTCCAAGCTTCCAGGTTTGTTGTGCTGTAAGGTTTTCAACAAACATTTCAGAGAAGCCTCCTCCACCTGGATTCAGAGTAATTTGCATTTCCTCTAGTGTGAAGTCAGCTCACCACAGGTATAGGCCTAAGTAATTACAAATACCAGACGCAATTTTAGCAATTGCATGTCTTGTCTGAAAGTGGTATTTTTGGGAAACATAACTTTAGGTGGGGTTGCCGGCATGGGTGCTTGCTTGAAGAATGGAACCCTGGCAGTCCTCAGCTCACAAAGTTTGATGAGCTTAAAATCATAGGCTGATCCCTGCATTTAATGCAGCTAACAACAACAAAAAATCATTAACTCGGAATTTGGGTTGGGGGTGGATACGGCTTCATGCTGGGTACAGAGGAGAAATGGATTTAAACAGGTGGCCATGATATTTGGGAAAAGCTGGATTGATTTTAAGCTGCAATTTCTTGAGAAGAACAGAATGTTGATACTAGCAGCGTCTGGCAGGCAGTTTAGTAGAATATTTAGCCTTGCTAGAATCAGGCTTCCTACCCGTCTGATGAGGTTTGCTTCCATAATTGGGTATTTGACAGAAATATAGGAAGTACTATGTGTGTTTATATCGTATGCTAGCCCAAAGTGTGTGTGTGTGTGTGTTTAAACTTCTACTGTGTTACAATGTCTCTAGGTGGCTTGAGGGTGATGGGTGTGGAGGGATCACGTATGGGAAAAAAGCCAGGAAGGTTCACAATTGATTTGAAGAAAGTAAGACACACTTCTCACCTTTAAATGATGGAATGGGGGCTGGAGATGTAGCTCAGTGGTTAAGATCCCTTGTATAATCATGAGGACCAGATTTCAGATCCCAACACCCACACAAAAAACTGGGTGTCCTATCTATGCCTGTGACCTCACTCTGAGGCAGGCACAGACAGGAAGACCACTATGGCTTGCTGGTCTCCAGAATAACTGAGAAAAATACATGTCTCAGAGTAAGGGAAGAGACCCTGCCTCAAAGAAATAGGTGGAGAGTAACAGAGAATAATGCCTGATGTCTTCTGGTTTCCATGTTCTCATAGAGGCACGCATGTCCCGACACATACTTGCATCTGCCCTCACACATACACACATACTTTAGATAGATGGATGGGATAGATATATAGATACATACATACATAAATACAAGATAGCTAAATGGATTGATGGATGGATACATACATACAAGATGATAGATAGATAGATAGATAGATAGATAGATAGATAGATAGATAGATAGGTGGATGGATGGATGGATGGATAGATGGATAGATGGATAGATGGATGGACAGACGGATGGACAGAGAGACAGACAGATGGGCGGACAGACAGACAGACAGATAAATGGTAGATAGGTGACATGAATAGGAAGTTTCTGGGAAGGAAAACAAGTCCAAGAATCTAATTGGCTCTTCAGCTGCTTGAGCATTATCTGATTAGGTTACATATGTGACACATGGTCTATTTCACAAGTCTACACAGACAAGTCTACCCCTTTCCCCGACAACAAGGTTGATCACGTCATTTAGTCCCTTTTTGCAATTTTGTAAGCCAAACAATTCTCACATCCGTCATAAACTGTGCAATATGAGGACTGGCCAGATAACTAAGACTGCCTTCCTGATAGTCTAGGATCTTGACTATTTTTTACCTACAAATCAGCACTAAATTTTCTTTGTCTAACCTATACATGATTGTTAATGATGATTTGGAGGTGGCCTCCATCAGTCCCTCCCCTTCGGTTGAAAGTGTGTCTACAATATGTTTTCTTTTTTTTTTGGTTTTTCGAGACAGGGTTTCTCTGTGTAGCTTTGTGCCTCTCCTGGAGCTCACTTGGTAGCCCAGGCTGGCCTCGAACTCACAGAGATCCGCCTGCCTCTGCCTCCCGAGTGCTGGGATTAAAGGCGTGCGCCACCAACGCCCGGCTACAATATGTTTTCTAATCACCTGGTCTGATGATCAGGTACCCTGTTTCTTTCATAAAGGAGTCCTCATAGACATTCCAGCCCATATCTCTCCTCTGAATTCATTTATTCACCTGGTTGTGATTGTGCTCTCGGTACATGCCAAGTGTGCCCAGAGCTAGGGAATAGACAGACAAAAGACACTGTCCTTCTCTGGGTCTAGTGGTTTGAGACAATTGAAAGAAAATGATGCTAAGTGCTGTGAGAGGGATGTGCATGGAGGCTTATAAGGAAAGCCTTGGCTTTTTGATGTAGAAATCAGCAGAGCTTCCAGGTAGCTTTAGGTGGGGTGAGAGTGTAGAGGGCTTCTTGTATTTCACAATTAAAAAAAAATCTCATCTGTAGTTATATTTATGCACCCTATTCCATATCTGCTAATATTTATTTAAGATTTCATCTGTGACTATCATGCCTGTCAAAATTTGTCCCTTTATGGATTCTTAAAAACTTAATATTTGCATCTTCATACGTTTCTTATATGTTTCAAACAGTATGTACCTGTTTCAGCCTTTTGAGATTCTAATTTTAATTCATTTTGATGTTTAGGGGATTGTTTGAAATTTGTATGCTTCCTTTAGTTGCTGTTTGGGTTACATTGGGCAGGTTTGGGGGAGTGGGGTTCTGTGGCTGCTCAGCTCGGAATTGGGCTGGAATAAACAGTTGTAAAGTTTGTTTGAGTGCCCCACAGCTCCCTAACTTGCCTTTCTGAGATCCTGTATGTCATGCCCGGTGAGATCCCAGTATTCCTGAATGTGCCCAGGGTCGTTCTCTCTGCAGCGTCTCTCTGCTCTTTGCGGCACCCACGACCTCTCTCTGTGTAGCAGCCCCGCGCTCTCCCTGGAGCGTCCCCTTGACCTCCTGTACAGTTGTTGTGAAAGGAGCCCTAGCGTTGCCTCTAATTAGAGCCGACGATGAGGGGAACTGGCAAATGGGTTTGTTTTTCTTCTCTATGTTGCCAACATGAGAAATTTCAGTCCTGGAAAAGACCCTTGCCAGAACAACCAGTTAAAACAAGAACAGGATTGCATTTCGATTTCGTCAGAAGATGATGAGGTTCCTTATTAAGCGAGGTGGGATGGGGGCTGACTTGTGTAAATTCATTCTCCCACTCACACAGAGCATAGAGGATCCCCATAAAGCTAGGGTTCAGGTGGACCAGCTGGGTGGCATTTCTGAAAATGCCATAGCTCACTCTTCCCTCCCCTCCCCTCCCCTCCTCTCCCCTCCCCTCCCCTCATATTCTCTCCTCTCCCTCCCCTCCCCTTCCTTCTTTCCCCTCCTCTCCCCTCCCCTCCCCCTCCTCTCTTCTCCTCCTTCCTTTCATTTTATTTTTTGTTTCTTTTCTTCCCAATTTCTTTCTCTCTTACTCTCTTTCTTTCTGACAGGGTCTCACTATGAAGCCCAGGCTAGCCTCAAACTCATGGCCTTTCTTCCTCTACCTTCTGCTGGAATTACAGATGTCCACCACTGCCCCCAGCTCCCTTTCTTTCTTAAGACAACGCCATCTTGGCATTGGCAAGATGGCTCTGCAGGCAAAGGCACAAGCCAGATGATCCAAGTCTGATCCCTGGACCCACGTGATGGAAAGAGAGGACCAACTTTTAAAAGTTGTCCACTGACCAGTGCACATGCACTGAAGTACACACACACCCATGTCTACTACCCCATCCCCACGTAGAAACAAACATAATGAAAACCAGCACCTTTTCTTACCAACCTCCCTTCAGGATATGGTGGATTCCTGTTTCATATTGTCTCCCTTATGGAAATTTACCCTTGAGGAAGAATCTAGATCCTGGCATGTTGGCGCACACATGTAATTACAGCATTTGAAAGTTGAGACAAAAGGATTAGGAATTCAAGGCCAGCCTTAGTTATACAGTGAGTTCAAGGCCATCCTGGACTACCTGAGTCCTTTTCTAAAAAAAAAAAAAAAAAAACAAATAAAAAGATTTAGAAACTCTGAGATATCAGTGTGTAATGTCTCCTACACTGCCTCACCAAGGCACATGTTTTAAAGGGAAGAGTGGTGGATGTGCAACTATTTGGAGGTATCACAGACTAGACTTCAAAGGCTGGCGGTGTTTGTCTAGTACCATTTTCTAATGGATAGGGCCTGTGTAGGCAGAACAGGGGTTTGGGACTGGCAGTCACTTGTCTTCGCCCTCCCTTGTGGACAAATAGTGATGTCAAGTCAGTTTTGATCGTCACAATTTGAAGCGAGGGTGCTGCTGGCACCCAGGGAGAGGAGGCTTGGGTGAGCTATTCTGAGGACCCACCCATCCCAACAATAAAGAATTGACCGATAGTGAGGTCTTACCCTCATGGGTAATCTGGGGGATGGCCTGTCCTGTGAGGTCCTGTTATTCTAGGAATCCAAGGTGAGTCAGGAGAAAAGGCTAAGGACAATGACTCATCTCTGTGCCTTCAGCCCAAGTTAAAGAAGGACAGACATGAAATGAAGTCAGAGATACCAGGCTTCTGTTCTGCTGAAGTTTCCCTTTGGGCCCAAGTGGAGTCATTAGCAAAATGTGTGTGTGTGTGTGTGTGTGTGTGTGTGTGTGTGTGTGTGTGTGTGTGTCCATCTTGGTTTTCAAGGTATGGTCTCTCACTGGGACCTTGGGTTCTCAAATTCGGTTAGCTTAGCTCAGGCCTTTGGAATCTGTTTCTCTTCTTTTCCTCAGCTCTGGGATTGCAAACCTGCTCCACAGTTGCTGGCATTTTATTCTAGGGATCAAACTGAGGTCCTTACATTTGCAAGGCCAGGGCTCTGCTGGCACGCACCTTGCAGCTCCTGTCCAGGCAATTTGACCTTCCTCTTATAAATCTTACCAGATTGCTTGCTTTCTTGGTGTTGATGTATACTTTTTTAACTTCTGGGGTTTTTTTTTCCTTACTAACCTAAGAGAGTTGATTGTTGAAGATATTAAATAAGATAACACTATGCAAAAGTTCACGTCCCAGTGTAGAGCCATCCTGCACTGGGGCTTTATTTAGTTGACTCCCTGCAAGATGAACCTTCGCTCTGTGAATGGGACCATAGGAATTGTTTTCAACTGCATAGAATTACTGACCAGCTACTGGGATAATGAGCTGAGTTCACGGGCTTGGATTTGGAGACTGAACACACATCGTCTTTGTGTCTGGGAGGTGTGCTTGCGATTTCCTTTGTCTCTCCCTGCTTTGGGGAGAAGTAAATTTGGCATGGCCTGTGAGTGTTTGCCTCCCCCACACTTTTTTTTTTTTTTTTTCAAGTGTGGAAGCTTTGTAAAATCGCCTTGTTAAAAACAAGCACCATCTTCATGCCTGCTGAAACCCAAGTCTCCTGCGGAGGAGAGGTGATGAACACAGGGGGCGGTGACACCCAGGGCGCAGACAGCCGGGCCCACGCAGGTACACTGGCCGGGCTGTGCAGACAGTGAGGGAGGCCTTTTGTAAAGAGCCTTTTCTATTGTACCCGGCACCTCCCCCAACCCTGCCCCAGCCGTGAGAAGAGGAGCGTTGTCAATGAGACAGGCCAATTTTACCCTTTTCACACAATAGTACATTACAGACTTTTCCAAGACAGGGCCATTCAGAGCGAATCACCAAATGCGGATGAAAAGGTTTTGATTTGCAAAGGCGCCTCAGCAGCTCTCTTTCTCCGAGCTGGAGGAGGCAGGGAAGGAACCCCCATCCTTTTTTTTGGGTCCAGGTGTGCTGGCAAGTTCTGCCTGCTAGAGCTGGGTAAATGCACCCTGCTGCCTACAGAGACTTTTGTCTCACCGAGGACCCCAGTGCAGTGGCTCATGAATACCTTTTTGAGGTGGGGAAGAATGGGAAGGTGCTGGTGACTACTGGGGCATCGAAGCTGGAGACACGGCAGATCAGAAACTGTAGACTAAACACAACTGAAACACATGCTAAGAAATGTGCAGGGCTGGCACGTACCTCAATAGGCAGAGTGCTCACCTACCACGCACAACCCTTGGGTTTGGAAGCCCTGCATGGCCACAACCCCGGCTTGTGGTAGCACTTGCCTGTAATCCCAGGATTCAGGAGGTGGAAGTTGGAAGACCAAGAGTCCAAGGTCAGTTTGGATTGGAAGAGGCCCTGTTTAATTCACAAAGCAAACAAAACCACAAATTCTCAAGTGGGTTTTATATAAAAAAAAAAAAAAAAAATAAGAAATGATGAGAGAGAAAGATACAATTAAAAATTTTAGAATTGGGCCGGGCGGTGGTGGCGCACGCCTTTAATCCCAGCACTCGGGAGGCAGAGGCAGGCGGATCTCTGTGAGTTCGAGGCCAGCCTGGGCTACCAAGTGAGCTCCAGGAAAGGCGCAAAACTACGCAGAGAAACCCTGTCTCGAAAAACCAAAAAAAAAAAAAAAAAAAAAATTTTAGAATTGAAAGGCTTGAAGGACTTTTTATAGGCTTCTTCATCTAAGGCCCTCATTCTATAGATGAACAAAAAGTCTGTGATTTATACACTGGTGTATATGCTGTATACAGACAGGTATCTGTTAGAGTGGGAATATATGCTTGTGTGTGTGTTTGTGTGTGTGTGTGTGTGTGTGTGTGTGTGTATTATCATCTTGATGGGAGGTGGTTTATTCATCCTTTCAATTTGAAATTGAAATCTGGAGCTTGAAGACAGATAATTTTACTTCTCTGGAAAGTATGAGTAATAATGTAGAGCAAATAACAGAGGCTATTTTAGGGTCACCTAGGAGAAATGAGAGTAGTTAGGTAGGTCACAGGATCACAGGTTATGCAAGGCACAAGCCTCAGAGGGCAGGGAAGCTTGTGTAATGCTGCCATGTGTAGATACTTGACAAGGGTTTGTAGACCACCAGCAGAGGAGGAGAGTGAATTGCACATTTCTTTCTACAAAGGGAATTCTTCTCTGACCTACCTCTATCATTGCCATTCATTTCACTATGCATTGCTCTTATTGACCTGAAAGAGGGGAGTAGAGCCAGTGGACTGATAAATTGGTATTTCCCCTTTCATAATCTTATTTCTGAGTAGCAGAAAGAGCACACGTGTTCAAACACAGCCTTAGATCGCATTCACAAACACATTTGGTTTAGGTTGGGGGAGATGTAAAGATGTGGCTAGATTTCACATGCTAAGAATGTCTTATCAGCTTCTATCACAGGGATGATGACCATCATGACTTCAAAAGTTAGAGTCAGGCTTAAACATATTTCTTCATTTAACGAACACAAAATCTCTATGAAAGAGAGGAAGAAACAGGAGCTCAGAAAACTAGACCTAAGGAGAGTTACTGAAGAGTAGACCTGGGACAACAACATCAGGGCCATCTCTGACTACCCGGGTCTTGACATGGTGATACTGGATGTATCTGAACATTGTTTATACTAGGCACCATAGTAAGGAAGAGGAGCCATTGAGCTGGGAAACACTGATTAGTCCCTTCTAGAGGTAAAGAAACAGGGGAAACTGAGCTGCCTGAAGCAGCTCCCTCTGTTAGCCTGAGGAATCTACGTCATTGGAGGCAGGGCTGACCAGCCAGCTACTGTTTAAATGGCGAGAAATGGGATGTTTTATATTGTGCTGCTTGAAAGAGTGGTGTTAGGATTTAGAGGGACTTTTTAAGAACTAGCATCAACAATTGCCTCAGCTACATGTGATCTGGTGAGATGTAACAAACACCATTGTTAGCAGAGTAGAGCAGGATTTATGGCATGCAATAATTGGGTTAGCTTTGAAGTCTTTCAAGTATAGAGGTTTGAAAATAGTCTAAGCCTTTTTTGAGGCAATTTTACGTTCAGGACAAGGTCATTTGCTTGATGGAAACTGCTGTGTTTTGCAAGGGGCTTGGTAGAGAAAGGAAGCACTTGGTTTTCATGTGCCTTGCTCTCCCACATGCCTAGTCCACATCTAGCTCTTCCATTTAAAGCCCTAAGCTGCTGTGGACTGTGGAGGACATATATTTTTTTCATATTTGAATGAGCAGGTCTGCTGTGAAATATCTTTCTTTATGCTGTGAATATGTATTGCTCTGATTGGTTGATAAATAAAGCTGTTTGGTCAATGGTGAGGCAGAATAAGGTTAGGTGGTACATTCGAACAGGAGAGAGAGGAGAAGAAAGGAGAATGGGACAGACACTGCTAGCTGCCACCAGGAGAAGGAAGATGTAAAAGTACTGCTAAGGCACGAAGCCATTTGGCAATGCATATATTAATAGAAATGGGTTAAGTTATAAGAGCTAGCTAAGCAAGAAGTCTGCCATAGGTAGTACACTTCATAATTAATATAAGCCTCTATGTATTTACTTGGGTCTGAGCTGCTATATGACCGGGCAGGACACAAGAAAACTTCTGAATACACAGACCTACTAATCCTTAATTTAAAATATGTATTTCCAAGGCCCTACCCCTAGATGAAGAGCTTTAGCAATTAATGGTTGCTGAGAGAGGGAGACTCCGTGTTCTCTAGGGATGAGCCTCTGATAGGTTATCCAGTCTGAAGTGTCAGCCCTAAACACATACATACACAAGGACCCAACAAGTTTGTTTATTCTCTCTCTCTCTCTCTCTCTCTCTCTCTCTCTCTCTCTCTCTCTCTCTCCAACCACCCCCATAACCCCCCACATACACACTTAATAACTGAAGAAGAGGTCATTAATTTGACAGGGAGTTGGGAGGGTATGGGAGGAGTTGGAGGGGACATAGGGAGGGGTGTAAATGATGTAACTACAATATTAATGAATGACATTTTCAAAAAATTTAAATTAAAAAATTTGAACTATTAGAAAGATGTTTCTATGCCTTTCTAACACCTATTTTATAAATGTTAAGTTAACTAGATGTTATGGTTCACATCTGTAATCCCAGCACTCAGGAAGTTGAAGCAGAAGAATCCTAAGTTTGAGGCCAACCTGGGCTACATCAAACAATTCTGTCTCAAAAACAAAGAAACATTAAGTTGAATAGTAAACGTTAAAATTCAATTTAAAAATCAGAGCTTGGACATTCTGTCAGTTTCCAAGCAACACGTGATAACTAGAAAGCCGGTGTCTACAAGTCACAAGCAATACTTGATGTCTTTGACCATGTGAAGTTTGGATAATACTTCCCTACAGACAGCAGTTGCTTGATTTTTGCAAAGTTAAAGACAGGAGCCACTGTGAAAGCTGATCTATTTTGAGAAATGTGAACAAAATCGGTGTTTACCCAGAAAACTGCCTTCAAATGTCCCTTCCTTGCTTGGCTTTCTTCAGAGTGGAAAGAAAAAGGGTCTTTTAGCAACTTGAATCATTAGTAAAAGAAGCAGTGCTGCTCTGGAGATGAAGGTCGGAAGTGCTGGACCCAGGAGGCAAACCCTGGCCACTTTCTCTGCTCCCACTTACGTCTCCCTCTGCTTCCCCCCATTCCTTTCCATCGCTCTCTCACGTCTGTCTCCTCATTTTGAAGATCACTGGTTTCAGAACTGCTTCTGTAGCTGTTTATTTTGCGTGTGTCTGATTTTATGGGTTCGTGGAGATCCTGAAATTAAATTAATTTTAAATGGGCTTTAATTACTAATGCTTTGGGCCATTGCCTTCAGCAAAGTCAACATCACAATCAGGGTTACCTTAGTTTGTCTCTTTGAGGAATGCACTTTCGTTTGGGCTAGCAGTAAACAGCAGAGCTCTCCAACTAGAAAAACAAATAAAATAAAACCACGCTATATCTGAATGCCTGGCTGTTATTTCTCTTTCAAAAACAGCCACTCTTGGCTTAAGAAGGATTTTAAGTGTGCATAAAAGGACAATTGTTTGTCCGTGGTATCTTGCTGTTTTTCCAAGGCTGAGAGAGGGACCTAGCTGTAATATTGCGCTATGTAAATGCTAAAGCCAGGGTTGAATCCTGACCCCAAGGCTGCCAGTCGGTCCTTAGCTCAGCACTGAGTGCTCTGCGTGTGACCAGAGAAATTGGTTTAGTTCTCAACAGTGTCCCTTGTAAATTAAGGGCAATCAACTCCTAGTTCAAAAGTGAAGGGATAATGAGATAATGTTCAAAATGGCTTTTAAGTTTCTACCTATGGAGGTTGAAGGTGAAAGGAGAACATTGCCAAGTCTGTGGCTCTCCACTCCAGGGAGGAGGGGAGGCTGCTTGCCATGTTCCCTGTGGAATGTTCTATTCAATCAGGGGCCATCACTTGAGTGGTTTGGTAATAATAAGCTCAGATTGACTGTAGATAAAAATGAGGAAGGTTGATTAAGTCATTTAGTCCCTTGACAATTTTGCAAGCCAGACAATTCTCCTCAGCATCCGTCTTAAACTGTGCAATATGTGAACTGGTCAGATAATAAGACTGCCTTCCTGATAGTCTAGGATCTTGACTATTTTTTTTTAACCTACAAATCAGCACTAAATTTCTTTTGTCTAACCTACACATGATTGTTAATGGTGATTCAGAGGTGGCCTCCATCGGTCCCTCCCTCTAGGTTGAAAGTATGTCCGCAATAATCCAACCACCTATGGCCACAACTGGGTTAATTCATTAATCAATTAAATTTATGATGTAGTACAATAAATATAGGAAGAATCCTCTAAGCAGAATATTAAATCTATACCTCATGTTTCATCTCAATGTCCAGACATTAGTGTGGGCAATTTTGAGTGTGGAGGATAGTGTCATATGGAAAAGAAATAGAAATTTGAGGTTAAAACTGCAAATATTGATTTCTTGGGATATGGTAAGAAGTAGAAAAGTAATATTTCTCCTTCTTATTTCTTTGTGGAATTCACCTCATGCTCATGTTTAAGGCAGTTTCCAATTGTCTTTCCTTCACATGCTGTATCAGTGTACAAATATGCATAAAAATGCAAGGACATTATTTATTAATTAAACAAGTTGTTGCACATGTCTAATGCTTTACAATTTCCAGGGAGGGTAAACTGACTTTTCTTTATTGTATTTGCTTATTTTTCTCAAAAAGTTTTTTTTTGTCTATTTATAATTGTTTTATCTTCAGATCTCTGTGTCTCTCATTTGTTCATAGCTAGCTGAAAATGTAAAAGTGTGTGGTGTCTAAGAACATCCCCATAACCTAGATGCCGCAGATTTGTGCCAATAGTGCCACAAGCAGGCAGCCACATATACCCAGACACGTATTTGAGCCTTTGACTTCATCTGTGTTGTGACCGGTATTTACAGGCAGAAATCACTTTTCTTTCAACTCATCATTGAAAATACATTGAGTGTGATGTCTTTCAGTAGTTGGCCATCATTGGGGACTGTGTAGACAAAAAATAAATAATGAGAACAACCGAGAAGAAGAAAACCTGGCGTTGTGATAGAGAGGAGGAGGAAGGCATCTTTTTCAAAGCCGATGGGTACCCTTCCAAACCTGTGCTTTCCCTTGAGGTATGTCACTTAAGTTCCCTGTCAGTTCTCAGTACTTTGGGTTAAAAATGTATTTTCTTGTTTTGAATAATGGTAAATATAGACCGCTGTTTTTAAGAAACAGAAACAATGACAGGTCCTTTGCTTTCTCAAGTGAACAGGAATCATGGAACTGGCTGCAGGGAACCCCAGAAATGAGGCAAAGACAGAAGTTACTGCAAAGTAAATGCAGGTGTTCTTCAGGGACAGTACATAGGACTATCTAGACATAAGCATAGGATCGCCAAGTCTCAGAACTTGAGAGCTGAAGAGACCACAGGTTCTCCATTAGTTTCGTTTCCCTTGTAAGCACAGGGAGAAAATTTTGCCCACGTTGCGTCTTATCACTGTTGTGGCCTTGACTGTTGCTCTGCTATTCTTAAACAAAAACAAAAACAAACAAACAAACAAAAAACAAAAACAAAAAAAACAAAACCCAAAGCCAGAAACATAACTTCTGAAAGTGTTCAGGCTTCCTCTTGCCTCAAAACCTGTGCAAATATTAAGACATTTCCCAGCCAAAGCCCTGACTTAGATGGTGCTTAGCCTACCACAACCATGGATGACATGGCGGGTTCTACAGACACAAGGTGACACACAGAACCCTATGCTATTGCAACACTCACGTGAGACACTAGAGCATGCTGGGAAGAGCGTAGAGAGCAAGGGTTGAATGACGTGCCACCAAGCACTCCTACCTGCCAAACAGCAAGAGGAAGAAGAGGCATCAGAGCAGATAGAGAGGTAGCCATGGAAACAGGAGTATCAGTGCAGGGCAGCATCTTTAGAGACATAAAAGCATTTTGAGAAAACAGATACAGTCAGTATCTCACGGATGCTGTGTTAGGCATTTCACCTGTAGCTAGAGATAACTTCATGAATATTTTTCTTCACTCATTCTGTTCTTCGCGTATTCACTCGTCCACTTGTTCTACAAGGATTCATGTTTAAGTATAACTATGCCATGAGCTATTAGCACAAAAATGAACAAATGGACATATTCCTTATTGTACTACACAGCTTACATTCTGGAAGAAGAGGGAGTGAGGCGAGAAAAGACAATAAATATATTTAAAATAAATATATAAATTAACCCTGTGTACTGGTAAATTCTGGGTTAGGAAGTACATTAAGGAGGCGGAAAGAATGGGAAAACAAGAAGAGAATTGAATGTGGTATCTGAAGGAGAACAGGATGAAGTGAGCTATTTACAGTGGAGATGTAAATGTACAATGTACAATGGTGATGGTGGTGATGATCAATGGTGATAATCATGGTGAGAATGGTGGTGATGATGGGAATGATAGTGGTGATGATCAATGGTGATGATAAATTGTGATGATGATAATGACGGAGATGATAATGGTGATGATGGTGGTGTTGATAATGGCAAGTATGGTGACCGTGGTGGTGATAATCATGAAAGCTTGTCAAGATAAATTATACGGAGGAGGTGACCAACTTTTAAACTCAAGAGACAAATTAAACTATGATAAGGTCAGGAGAGTGACTACTGGGTCATTAGATCTGACTGACAAGGTGGTTGGTGTGACTTGGAAAGAACGTTGCCTGTAGTAGATTAGGAAGGAGGAAATGGCAAGAAAAGGCTGTAGGGGAAATGTCTTGAAAGAGTTTGGCTATGAATCCAAGGAATACATAGGTAAACACACACAAAAAATGGTGTAAAACTGAGGTTGGTTTGGTTGGTTGGTTGGATTTCCCTTGTTGACCAGTTAGTTTTGAGCTTGAGACTATGACCATCTTGGGCTGTGTAAATTTCCTTTGTGCTGGCTAGTGAGGGGGCTGCCTGTGAGTGGAAGGCATTGGTAGCTGGCCTGGACTAGATCTCCACAAGCCGCTAAACTCGGTGTACCAGTCACAGCTGTCCTAGTTACCTGTCTTCTGGAGGCGAATTTGTCCTTGCTAGAGGATGATGCTCTAAGATGTGCCCTGTGAATGTTTTCAGCAATGGAGAAGGAGCTGCTGAAGAGGAGGGGAGAAAGGAAGGGATTTGACTGGAAGAGCTACAGCCTCAAACTCAGTGTGTCTCCCCGAGAGTAAGAAAAGACCAGACTAGAAGGAGCTTTAAATAAATGCTTCATTTTATGAGTTGAAGAACAAATGTTGTCATTCTAAATTAAGAAGGGACATTCAAGCCTAAAATGAAAAGAATAAAATATATTTGCTGCAACAATTTAGAAGTCAGCATACAAACTTTCAAGGAAATGAAGTATTCTCAAAAAAGAGAAATCTCTAGTCATCTTTTAGTGTTAGGTGAATTAAGACAAATTAGCCAACAGTTTGAGTTAGTGAGTAGCTCATGTGTTCTAAAAATTGTCTCTTGATCTAGGATGACCTTGCTTTTGAAGGCAGATGTTTTATGATGTGACTCTTTTTTTAAAAAAAAACACTTTCTCATGCATATGAATTTAGATAATTCCTCGCTTGATGACATAAGCATCGTGTTCACACAGGATAAGCCTTCTGCAGTCTAAGTTGGCCTTAAGATACATAGTGCATGGTATAAGATTCAAGATTTTAAGCCCAAAGCTTGTCTTTGGATATTCCCCTGTCAAATGCCTTTTCCCAGTCTCTGATGTGATTTCAATTCTTTAAAACAGTAAACACACAAGCTGAAATACAGCTGGACTGACACTCAGGTGTCATACATCATCTGACTAGTCCCTCCCCACCCAGTAAATGAAATGGATTTAGTTCTGCTGCACACTTGGTAATGGCTTGTTGAGGATTATTAGCAAGTAATTTTCTTTGAGAGTTGAACTGAAGAATTGACGGGTTTGGGGATGGCTCAGTCAGTTAAGTACTTCCTGATCAAGCATAAGGATTGAATGGATGCCCAAGTACACATGTAAAAATCCTAGGTTGATGGAGCAGTGTTGGCCTGTAATCCCAGTGCTGGAGAGGCAGACATGGGAGGGTCCCTGGAGTTCCAGTAAAAGGACCCTGTCTCAAAAACTAAGGGGGTGAGAGATTGAAGAAAACACCTGACACTGACCTCTAACCTGTGCACACATGCACTTGGCCCAACATAAGCACACAAAAACACACATTAAAAAAAAGAAAAGAAAAGAAAAGAAAAAAAAAAAAAGGAAGGGAGTTTGATCACTAGTCTGCATATGAGGAGACAGTCAAGATTTGTTTTAAATTAAGACAGTTTTATAAAGCAAGTTTGTTGTGTTGCAAATTTGTTGGGATTTTTGACACCTGAAAGAAAGAAAGGCCTTCAGCCACTAGTGTCTTATTAATGATGGGTTTCTATTATAAGGACTTTCCCTTTTTTGAGTGAGAACTCTAAGCTATTTACTTTCCAAGTCTCCCAATAGCACTTAGCATGTGCTATTGCTGTGTAGCAATGTTTTCCATGTAGATCTACTATTTCAAAGATTTAGTTATAACTAGCTTGCTGTTCCTTTGATTTCTAAGAGCCCAAACAACCCACCATAACCTGTTTATTCTCTTTAGACCCCCCAAGAAAAGCATATGCTTCAGGGTAAGCCTCACCTGTTCCAAACATTTAAAAGGGGCACTCAGAAGTTATTTAAAACAAAAATCCATTTGTGGATACAAGCTTCAGAATATCTAATACAGACCTTTCTGTTAGTCTCTACTATCCATCAGCTGAACAGGAATCTATTCCCAACAAACCTGTGGGTAAAATAATTTCCGAGGCCCAGGTGGGTGGGCCAGCAAAGGAAGATGGAAAAGCAACCTTGGTAGCTGTGAGGTGGTCAGGCAGAGGGACAGCCCCTTCCCCCCACTGCCATGGCTGTGTGCCGCTCTTCCTCTATACAAAGACAATTTGCTTTTCATGTCGTAATGAAGAACAATGTTTAACAGACAAAGGAGCTTCTAGCTTATTATTGTGCTGTCTTTGACTAGAGCTAGATGCTGGGAAAAATGGTAATTCACAGTGTGAATGCTTCTTTTTTCCCGCCGTACGGGTTATGGCTGAGCCTGTACATTGTATATCGCAGATGGTACAATAGTGAACTCTGTGAGAACGAGCGAAGAATGAATTACGACCTGGTTTTTTTTTTTCTCTTGCCAGCCAAGAAACCAAGAATGTCTTCACAATGATTTTTATTTGTGTGCATGTGAGGGACTCCTTAGCAATGTGCACTGCAGGATTCCAATAGATGATTTTTAGATTTAGAGTGTTTAAATTGATGTATAAAACCTACCACGGTGCTCTGAGAACACCTGTGCTTCTCTATTCTCTCCCCCAGAACACCGATGTAAGGCACAGGTGATGCCTCATTAAGTTATTTCATGCAAATAAAAACATATTGCAGGGTTTCTTCTCCTTAACTACATAATCACTGAAACATGACCGCATTGATTAACGAACAAACTTTGGGAGGGAAGAATTCTGCATCTTTTTGTCAATTCCCCTGCATTGAAGGAATTTATGATCCATATAAATCTGATCTAAGTGGAAAAGTGATAAGAATTTATCTTTCTTATGCAAAGTAAATAACTATAAATAAATGAAAATAAAGAGAAAAAAGTAGTTTTCTCTCCTTATCGTGTGTGTGTGTGTGTGTGTGTGAAGACACTCACAACATAGAATGCAGAATTTGATTAAGGAAGATCAAATATCTCATGTTGATGGAAGGACTAGAAGGACAGAGGAGAACTGATCTCACACAGTAGGCCTACATGTTTGATTTAGGGTTCATATATTCTCACCAACGTTTCCTGGAAACTGACATTGATTTGTCCCGGAAGCCATGATGGAAAAACAGCCATTGTGTATGGGAATGCTCTTCAGACTCAGAAGCCATCCTGGCTGGTGTCTGAATAGTCCAACACAACTGTAAACAGTCCTGGGCTGTGTTTATGAAGGTAATGAGTCTGCTCTTAAAAGTCTTCTGTGATATTATTTCTGTGTTTTTGATTTATTGAATTAAAGCCAGATTTATTCAATTAAGATACTACACTTCAAGGTTAACTGCCATTTGCTCTTCATTTAGGCAAGCTATTGTACAGTTATGTAAATTTCATGAACAGAGACGATACTGGGGTATCTTAATTACAAGCAAAAAGATGCCATTTAAATATGAATTAAGGGACTTGTTGTCTAAATTTTCTGTTTCTGAGTTTTATGTCTTCCTAAAACCTAAATACCCAAGGACCTACATTGCTCCATAAGATTTTACTTTTTCTTGTGAATGAGAAACACTCCTTCTCCTAACTCTTATTTTAAAGAAAGTAGGGAAACATGCATCAATGCTATTTTTATTGCATTGATCAGTATCTGAAAAACAAATCCAGAGCTTTCCTGTTAGCCAATGAGAAAAATTTTCACAATTGTTACTGAAGTTTTTAAAGGATCCTAACTTATGAGTTAATTTGTTATATCTGTCCTTTACTCAAGGTCTATAGATATGCAACTTTGTTTTTTAAAATAGCTGCTTTAAAACAACTCACTAATAATGTATTGAAACATACTATTTTCAGAATCTATCAGTGGTGTGTGAATGTGTGTGTGTATATAACATACCCATGTTGTATATATGTACATGCACATATATTTACCATTTCTCTGTATCTGTTGAAATATTCATTCTAAATTTAGAACTGTCAGGGCTACAGTGTTTAGCAAAAGTGACCCATGACCTGACCCTGTGCTGATTTTAGTGAAATGGTTCCTCATGCATGTCTTGGATTTATGGAGAGATACTGTCTTTGTTTGTCTCTGTGTTTTTGGATGGTTCCTGTTTATAGGAATGATCTAGAGATAAATCTGGCATTAATCAGGAAGAAAGGGAGGGATTCGCAATGAGTTAATGAAAACCACACTGTGGTTCCCTAGAGTTGGTTCCCAGCTCTTGTCCAGAGCCTGGGACATAGCCACAGCCTGGGAGGATGTTCCCAGAGCCCCCCAAGGTAGCTCCTGCCTGCTCCCCCCACCCCAGGAGTGAGAAGCTCACTATTCAGTTAGTGCTTGCATCATCCTTCCAACATGTTCCCACTGATACATTAAAGGAATTAATTGCTCATAATGATCTCACCATCTGTTAACAGAGGTTCATACCTACAGGCTGGTGGCATGTGGTGGTTCTATTCAGGGATCAATAGGCAACCCGGGCGAAGGCTTTCCCACATCGCCTGTCTTTGCCTGCTGAAAGGGGGAGGAGAGCTTGGTGCCGGCCATCTGCTCCCTGTCTTTTCTCTGTGAGACCTTGACGCTGTCCAGCACAGCTCTGATCTGACTCCGGTCCTTTTGGAATGTGGCTGATCTGAGAGCCTCTCAAAGCTGTGAAAGTGAGTCAAAAGGAGATGGCCATTGTCCGGCATGACTGAAAGAAAATGATCACTTTAAAATTCATAACTCCCAGGTGCCTGCCATCTATTCATGGGAAAAACCCTCGGAACTTCTCTTCATTAAAGAGAGGGGGGTCCTGCTAAAAAGAGAGAAAAGGAAGTAGTTTGTGGGAATGTGTAGGGGGTTTTCAGGCTAAACAAATGAGGAATTTGGAATTTTCACTTGCATTAAAGGAGCTGTGCAAAAGAGAGCCTTAATTTTAAAGAGAGGGAGGCAGAGACGAGGCTTTCCTGGGGGCACTGTAGAAATGAATGAGGAGCACTGGTAAATTCCTCCAGGAAAATCTAAAGATCACTCTGTCTTTTGACCCTTAGTACCTGAAGAAGGACTCTGCCTGGTTCTGATCAATGTTTGAATTCCTGTTCTTGTTCCACAGGAATGGAAATTAGGTGATGGATGGGCATTTAAGGGAGACTAGGTATCTGGGAGATTCCAGAGTGTGGCACAGGCCTTACAGACAGAGCTGATCTCAAGCTCCCCAGGTGCTCCTTAGAACTTTATTCAGAGGGGTTACCTCCACCCACTCATCTATCTGTCTTGAACAACTTGGGAGCATAGAAACAGTACAGAGACAAAAGAAGACCTCTGGGTGCAAACAAGACAAGATTCAGCCAAGTTCATGAGGTACAGGAATCACAGGTCTGGTGGATCTTAGCCATCGGTCATTGCAGAAAATCAATGCTGCATCTCCCACACAGGAATCCAAATAGGCTTTATGGGTTAATGGATGGGGAGAGGAACAAAAGTGTGCATAGTGAGATTCCTGTCCTGCCTCTTGAACATCTTTCATTTTTCGGATGATGACGCCTTAGCCCCAGAGGTGAGCTGACATGTTCAAAGTCACACAGGTCTCTCCACAGAAGCGAAGCTGTACCCTTATCTACGGGCAATTTTCTTTCCAGTACTACTACTGTATCTCCTGTAATGGTGTCAGGCTTAAGCTTACTTTTTTCTCAGCTTTCAATAACAGTGATGATGATGATGAAGAAGAAGAAGAAGAAGAAGAAGAAGAAGAAGAAGAAGAAGAAGAAGGAGAAGGAGGAGGAGGAGAAGAAGAAGAAGAATTTTACTAGTCTAAAGAATTTAGAAGTTTCTTTGAAAATAAATTATGAGATGTGGGGATGATCGCAATGACAGCATTAATCAATACTACACATATAATGTAGCAAAAGGACCAAGTAAGGCACCAACATCTGACAGAAAATACTGGCAACAGAGCATCGACCCCTTCGGGAAAGGGTGGTCAGGCTGAATTCTCTTAGTTATCAAAAGTGGAGGAAGGAAGGGCAAGACATGGCTGTGGTCAATGCAGTCAGAGAACCACTCCCTTGAAAAGAAAGGCAAACAATAGTAACAAGGAGATAGAAGATTCTAGAAAAAAGCCAAACTTCTGGAAACAGGGAAAGGTATACCTAAGTGAATCATTGTTAGTGATTCTTCTTAATAGGTAAGAAGAGTACATTCTCCAAACCATGTGTTTTTGTTCATTTGTTTACAATTTTCTATCAGGTGTGCTGAGAATCTGGTTTTGTGTGACTTTTCCTCTGTGAGAGTCTACCTTTAATTTTCAGTTTAATGGACAGGAACATAAAATTCTTTGGATAAAATTGTTGTGCACTGTATTTATGTTAGACTTAAGAGGAGACAAAAAAAAAAAATCGAAGTCCACTGTAGATTTCTTTACAAATCCATTTGATTTTTAAATTGTTAACTTCTTTTAAATTGGAGTTCATGTGCTGTTAAAACCCTATAGTTTACAGAATTAGAGCTCATGAAATATGGGCTGGAGGGGGTAGAGGGATGCTGGAGGGGCTAGTTAGGGAGACCTTAGATAATGCAAGTAGACTCAGAATTTAGGTAAAGACTGCCATTGGCTAAAAAGGAATGACTGATATTTTTTCAAGTATTTCAATTTTATACTGAAACTCTAGGGGAAATTGAGACTTATTTCAGGCAAAATAAAAAGCATACAGGCAATCCTAAACAAAGAACAGAATAAAATGTACCACCATCCACTTCTGAGGGCTGACCACTGCTAACATTGCCAAGTATGACGCAAACAATAGCAAGATCTGATCGTAACATTCACCTTAGGTTACCTAGTACATAATTTGAGATATGTGATTGAAATCCGACCTTTTTGACTTTTAAAAATGTGAGAATTTTCATGTAGGTGCTTTATTTATTGTTTGTTTGTTTGTTTGGGTGGGTGGGTGAGTGGGGGCCCGGTCTCACTAGCATCTCTGGCTTCCTGGAGCTCACTGTGTAGACCAGGCTGGCCTCAAACTCATAAAGATCCACCTGCCTCTGCCTCCTGAATGCTGGAATTAAAGATGTGTGTCATCATGCCTGCAAAAAATAAAAAAGTAAAAATAAACTAAAAATGCTCCATTCATTGGTCTATTATGAGCCTCTCATCTTCCCAATAAAAAGTAATCCAACCCTCTTTCTCTGTGGTGTGTGTGCATGTATGTATACATGTTTGCATGTTTATTGGCACATCTGTGGGGGTGCATCTGCCTGAAATTGATGCTAGGCATCTTCCTTTCTTCTTTGAATGAGGTCAGGGTGTCTTACTGAACCCAGGGCTCATTTCTAGCTGGTCTAGCCTGTTAGTTTGCCTTAGGGCTTTCCTATTTCTGCCTCTTGAGTTATGGGATTGCAGGTGGCTTCCATACTTGCCCAACTAGTCACATGATTGCTGGGGATCTTCAAATCTTATGCTGTGCAGCCAGGGTTTTATCCACTGAGCCATCTGTCCAGTCCCTCCCCTCAAATCTATTTTAAACAGACTCTGACCAGCTTAAGAACTTTTGAATAAGTCCCAAAGGTTCTGAGCATCCCATTTCTTTTTGATGTTGGGTTTAGAACTACATGCACATTTCACAGCTGAGCCATAGCCATTTATGTTGAAGGAACATAGTCCATTAGATGTTTGCTTAAAAAGTTGGTGACTTCTATGTCTTCAATGAAGGGGTAGCTTCTTCCCATTAATTAACACATCCTATTTCATTAGTCAAAACTTACAGTGGGCCATGTTCACAAATACTAGAGAAGGAATAATATGAGAATGCACTTTAAGAGTGAGACATTTAAGAAGGAGACTTGCTTCAATAATGACAGTAAACACAAGAAAAACACCCCGCAAAGGATAACAAACTGCAAATCGGCCAAACAACCAACAAAAACATGTCAATGAAGCACAATGCAGAACCCAAGGGTGAGAAACTCCTTAAGGCCCTGGGGGAAGAACTGGTATGACACTTGGCACTCAGCTGCTGGGACTTTCAGGTCCCGAGGATTTAATGTTCAGACTTGCTGAGGAATGCACAGGCAGGATAGTGTCACCATCAACTCTACTTCTAACCCCCACCCCAGTGTAACACCCCCCATCCCCCACATGCTGCCTGACAGTGGAGAGCTGGGTCATGTCCTTGTTTTCCAGATACTTGTTTCTCATAGATGTGACTAGACCCAGAAATGCCCATCATTTCTAGAGGGGAACACAGACCTGAACGCTTCCAAGGCCCCCATAGGAATATTTCTTCCCTTTTAAATTATTCAGTTTTTGAATTTCCTTTTAAACCTGACAACTGTCCTTGTCCTGCCTTTACATATCCTCAATCACCCCAGACTCAATTTTGTTCCCCCTTCTTATATTCAGGAAGGATCTTTAAAAAGCACAGAACAGGATCGAATGCACTGTGCTGCCCCGCCCTCCAGCCCCCCCCCCCCCAGCCCTCCTGTTCTCACAAACACAGCCTTGTAGGGTTAGATGATCTCTGGGCTTTATTATCTCCCCCTCTTTTCTTTCTTTTTGTTTTTCTTCCTTTTTTTTAAGAATGGTGCAAGGAAAGTAGAAGTTTATTGAGGGTAAGGGTTCAATGACTATTTTTCCCTTGAACAAATTAATCTTGTATAACCTACATTATAGAGGCGAATTTTTAAAAGAGGAGGAAATGACCGCTGGGGCCCGGCTTGGAGCTCTTGTGGGTCTGAGTTCACGTTTGCACCAGCCAGAGATTTTCAATTAGCAGTGCCTTGGAAAGCAGGGAGCTGGGCCTTTGTCAGTGTCCTGTGTGAGGACAAGAGCAAATAAATTGGAAATGGTCTTGGGCTCAGGTTCCTGGGAAAATGTAACAGGTGTTACAGCTATGCTGGGTGTGAGATTTATGAAAAAAAAAAAGAAAGAAAGAAAAAAGAAAGAAAAAGCCACTCAGGCTTTGCCCATAGAATTCTGCTTTCTAGCCAGGGCTTCAAGTAGGAAGAAACTAATGACTTCATTACCATCTCAATTCTGGGAAATGCAAGCTCCAGACCTGACTCATTAAAGGGAAGGTATAGACCTTACAATATCAAAATGTTATTTTGAGCAATGCCCTTAGTAGGGGCAGCTCACCCAAAAAGAATGTATCCTCGAGGAGTGACACTGTGCCCAGAAAATAAGAAATAGCAAAATACAAACAAACAATGCAAAACAGAAACCTCGAGCGCGCGCGCGCACACACACACACACACAAAACAGACAAAACCCAAAACAAACCAACAAAACAGAAAAAAACAACAAACCTGTGCAAAAATTGGGAGGGAGAAAAAGAAAAACGAGCAGTTTTCTGGCGTACCACACTGGAAGGGTGCTTGCTGGTTGTTCCACTCTCTTGGAAAAGCCTCTGCTTCTCCCCGTCCTTCTCCCGTGTTGTGACACATTAAGTGGTTCTTGTTGTCCCATTTCTAGTAGATTGTAATTGGGGATGAGCTAGAAGGCAGGAAAGATGAGATGTCAAATTTCCACGCAATGGAAAAGGAAAGAAATCTCTTCAGTCCTAACAGGACTTAATAAGACTAACCGGAGTCGTGCTTAACTGGTATCAATTAACTGTAAATTTCATTATTACATAATTGCCTCTCTTATTAATCTGCAATGGGAAAAAACATAGCCTAGGAGAGTCTGCTCCTGTCCTATCCTATTTATTCTCACAAAGACTCCTTCGAAGCCATTGTGCTGCATTTTATTTCACATCGGCTCTCTACTGCCTGAAAGAAGAACTTGGCCAGGGAATGGCAATTCCAGTAACCTTCTCACAGTCCATTTATCTCTAAATGCCAGTCCCCTGGTGGGGGTCCTCCAGCCCCGTAGACTGTTTTTTTTTATGCTGCCTACATGCTTTGCTCCCCAGAACACCTTTGAGAAGAAGTAAAAAAAAAAAAAAAAAGTCAGACTCAAAATGACAGACTCAAAGCTTTAAGTCGGGTGAGCTGGCTTTCGAACAGCCCCGCCCCCACCCCATTCCTGAGAAAATGAACTTCCCATTAAGTCTCTGGTCACAATTTCCTTTCTCCAGTAATGTAAGTCATAATGCCTTCCCAGTGGAACTGAGGGCCTCTATGTTCTGGAGACACACTGAGCCTTGACCAGAACTAGTAGGCTGAATCCCTCTGACTTTTGGGCTTTAGTGCCAGTGGGGGTGGCAGCTGCCCAGTAAAGCAATTTGGATGACAAAGCAGCCATGAGGCAGAGGAGAGTTGCCATGGGACTCAGCTAGTTGGCAGAGCGCTTGCCTAGTTTCCGATCCCGGCCCCAGACTCAAGCAGGCATGGTGGGACTGGCCAGTGATCCCAGAACTCAGGAGGTGGAGGCAGGAGGATCAGAAGTTAAAATTCATCTTTGGCAGTGAGTTCAAGACCAGCCCGGGCTATATGACACCCTGTCTCAAATGAAAACAAAAAGCAGAATACGTAATAGGAATCCTTAGAAGCTGTGTTTTCTCCCCTTCCCTGCCCTTCTCATTCCACCCCACTCTCATCCTTTTGACTTACCTAAGAAAAATTAACTAGCTGCAGGAAGTCATTTCTCCTGTGACGGTCTAACCAGAGGAGAGGGAAGAAGGCCCCTCTGTGGGTAAGGGAGACTTTGCAAAGTGGTTGTCTCATTGTATCCTCTTGTCTCAAGTTCGTCACACCCCGAAGCCCCCAAGGATGGAGCTTCCCCGGCTTTCTTCCATGTGTGAAGAAACCTCTTTTCTCCCATCAAATTCCGTGCCTTGGGTTTCCCACCAAGCATCTCTCAGCACGCATCTTGGAACCTGGTCAATGTGGCAAAAATTATTCATTACAGGTTTTGCCATGCTTAGTTGCTACATACCGACCTCATGCCTGACCACCCTGGTGATTTCTGAGGCTCCGATTCAAGACTTAATTAATCTCTCTTCTTTGCTTGTATTGCAGTTTTGACCATTTGTCTCTCTTAGCTCATGGATGTGGATGTAGGAAATGCTTATATGAGTAAGCTGTGTCATTCAGGGACTAAGTTCACCTGCACTGTTCCTTGTGGCTCTCGGCAACAGGCTCCAGACATAAACAAGTAAGGAGAAAACGATCAGAGAACTTGTTACTTAAGCTTGAAACTCTGATCTCCTGGAGAAGCCTCCAAAGTCCTGAGCGTGGGAGGACCATAAAGTCGTGTTAACCATGCAGATTTGTTTGCTTGGTTTGTGTGTGAATTTGAGGGGATTTTTTGAGACAGCTTCAAATTTGATATATAGTGAGAATAACCTTGACTCTCTGATCCTCTCTCCATAACACCCTGCATGATGAGTGCCAGCGTAAAAGCCTAGTTCATGCAGTGCTCGGGATCAAACTCAGCGCTTCCTGCACACCTGCTGGGATGCAACCCTACTCACCCAACTCTGCTCCAGTTTTACTTTTTGTTTGAAGAAGTCTCAGGTTGTCCTCCCACTCACAATGATCCTCCTGCCTCAGCTTTCCAAGTGTAACCCCAATTTACTTGATGCTGGGAATAGAACCCAAAGCTTGTGCTTGCTAGACTCTACCAACTGAACTGCGTCCTCTCTGTAAGATTTTGATAGAGTTTTAAAGCTCCTTCTCCACGCAGGTCCATGCAGCAACCTGATGTATCCCTACTTGGTGAAATCAGAGGCACTCCTTTGAAAACTCTCTGTCTGTTTTACTCTCTGTCCTTTCGGTAGGCTCCAAAGTGGGGTTTTGAGCTAGAAGATAATGTCAGGTGGGAGTTAATGATTCATACAATACATAGAAAGGTAATGCAGCACATGAATAGTAGTATCCCAACCTTAAAGGGCAAGAAGTTAAGGAACAGAGTTGTCATGGAGGAGGATGTTGTTAGTAAAAACAGGAAGACCCCCCTCCTGAGGCTGAACCCCCTGGGAAACTAGCCTGTAAATTACTACCATTGCTTTGTGTCCCTTACTTCTGGCTGTGGAAATAAAAGCATCCTGGGTGCTAAGTGAAGGACTAGAAAGCCTGGATGCAGGATCTAAGGTCTTTGCTCTGTTTGCAGAAAACAATCAGAGTCTGAGGTCCTTTCATGGATGCTAACTCCCCCTGGAAGAAGGAAAATGCAGAGTTAGGGAACTGTGGATATCTGCCAATGACTACTCCTCCCCCACCAAGAAACAATCATAAAAATAAATGAAAGAAAAAAATACGACTTGCTGAGCTTGAAAAGTTGTTTGCTGTTCATTCAAGCTCGGGCAGCAGCATTCTATGGGCACAGCAGTGTGTACTTAAAGTACCTTTGGAGGCCAGAAGAGAGTGTTGAATTCCTTGGAGTTAGAGTTACTGGCACTTGCAGGTCACCCAAAGTGGGTGCTGGGAACTGAGCTCCAGTCCCAGAACAGCAAGCGCTCTTAACCACTGAGCCATCTCTCCAGTCCTAAGGCACCGAGTTCTATCTGATAAATAGAATTTTTCCAATTAAAAATTAAGGCAATACTGATATATAGCCATATTAACTAAGTAGAGCACTACTTAGGGATCACAGACACTAGTTTGATAACAGTAATGGCCACTGTTTGCACCAGCATGGGGCAAACATGAACAACGTCCTCTCTTGCTTTTGAGAAGGCAAGCAAGATGAATCACGTCTATGGAACATTACAGGTTCCCCAACAGGATAGCAACACGGAGAGCATCAGTTACTCTTTGTGTGATGGGGTGAGCTGCTGATTGGAGTGTTCACAACAGCTTGCAGAAGCTTGGAGACTTGATGCTGGGGCCTTAAAGTTTCTTTTCAATATGTGTGTAAGAAAGGAGACAGTGAGCACAGGGTGCCAAGCTGTGGGGACTGCTCCTCTGCCCAGTGTTCTGTTCTGTACCAGTCACGAGCCAATTCCAGCTCTCTGTGAAAGTGGTGTGCCAGAGTCAAGACTAAGTCACCCTGGCATAAGTATCACTTGACTATTTCACAAAAATAGAAACAATGTCACTATGAGCTCCTTGACATTTCTGCTTTTGCTGATGATATCCTATTAAACAGCTAACATTGATGCTACCGCCAATTAGCAAAGCTGTATACGAGCTTTAGAAGGGGCTTAGACAATTTTTTAGACCAGTTTCTTTGTTCTTCGCTGACATGCTACTTCTGAGTTGGTTTTCATTTTATGTTGGCAGAATCAGGACCCCTGCTATATTATAATTTCCAGGTTAGAATCTGGATGGTGGTCTACTCAGAGTGTATGCTCTTTCTCCTTCATTTTTACATCCTCACTTCCCAAAATCTAGGAACATAAGCGTATTTCCAAAATATCACTGGGTGGGTGAGAGGCTAGAGTAAAAATGCCCCTCCAAGAGTTGTCTGCTCACAATTTTCTCATAGGAAATTGTCTTCTGGATCTTAAATATGATATCATTTTCATAGTTACTTTTCACAGTGTAATGCTCAGATTCAGGACCTACAGCTGTTTTATTTACTTTTTTTATATATATATATATTTGGGAACCATGAATTAGAAAAGGAATCCAAACATGGATCAAGTAAAGGAAACCTGAATCTGTAAGATCGTGGGTGATTGCCTTTGTTTGCAGACACTGATACTGACGTATGCTCTTTCTCATCTAATTGCTTCTCTTGAGAACTCTGGGGATACAGGTATTTCAGCTGCATGTTTGGATGACCTCCTGTTCAATAGCTGTCCAAGTTTGCTTTCTATTGCTGTCATATCTACCACAACCAAAAGCAAGTTGGAGGAGAAAAGGTTTATTTGGCTTATACAATGTGAGTATAGCTCATTATTGAGGGAATTCAGGGCAGCGACCCAAGGCAGGAACCTTGAGATAGAAAACTCAAACAGAGATCATTGGAGTACACTGTGTACTGGTTTACAATTCATGGTTTGCACAGCTTCCTTCTCTATACAACTCAGGACCACCTGCCTAAGGAGAGCTCTGCCCACAGTAGGCTAGGCCTTCCCACATCAATCATCAATCAAGAGAAGGTCCCCATACACTTGTCTATAGGCCAGTCTGATAGAGGCAATTTCTCAATTGATGTTCTCTCTTCCTTGTGTCAAGTTGAGAAAAAACCATCTAGCACCATAGAGTTTTACTCAAACAAACTAAGCTTTGCATAGGTTGTTTTTTTTTTTTTGGATTGACTTTCTTAGGCTGCTGTCGAAATAGTAACCCATTCCCATGCTTAGCTGTCAGCTCCATTCTTTGTGTGTTTGTGTTATATAGCTATGCAGTGTAGACCGAGGGAAAGATTTAATGACAGTGTTCGAAGCTAGAAAATAACAAAAAACTGTAACAACTGACTCTCAGTACTACAGACAGCAGTTTGTATACTCAGGGCTTTTATATAAGGGAGGGAATGCAGAGATACAAGAGAATCATGTGACTTTGCTGAAGGGAAGGCTGGCAAAAGGAATCACCTTCTAAAAGTGTCACCCTTGATGAGGAAGAGCAAAGAGTACATTTCTGTGAACTGTAAGGCCACACGATATTCTGAAAGGGCATTCAGCTTGTGTGGCAGTTTGAATAGGTATGGCCCCCATAAACTCATGCGTGTGAACTTGGCCCACAGGGAGTGGCACTATTAGGCAATGTGGCCTTGTTGGAGTGGGTATGGCTTTGTTAGAGGAATTATGTCATTGTAGGGTGGACTTTGAGGTCTCATATGCTCAAGCTACACCCAGTGTGACATACAGGTCTCTTCTGTTGCCTTTAGACTAGATGCAGGACTCTCAGCTCCTTCTCTAGCACCATGTCTGCCCGCATGCTGCCAAGTCCTGCCATGATGATAATGGACCAAACCTCTGAACTGTAAGCCAGGCCCTGTATCATGAATTGCCAAATGGTCTTATTAATAGAAAACCCGGAGCCAGATATTGGGGTGAGAACTGAAAGATCAGAGAAGCAGAGGAAGCCAGCCATTAGTTCTTACCTCTTCGAAATCCTCAGTCTAAAGACAGTGAGTTCCTGTTTCCTCACACCTTAAATACCTTTCTCTGCCCTGCCATATTACTTCCTGGAATTAAAGGTGTGTGTGCTTCCCAAGCAAAGACATGAGATCTCAAGGGTTGGGATTAAAGGTGTGTGCTACCATGCATGGCTCTATTCCCAGTGTGGCCTTGAACTCACACAGATCCAGACTGATCTCTGTCTCCTGAGTAATAGGATTAAGTGTGTATACCATCACTGTCTGGCCTCTATGTCTAATCTAGTGGTTGGCTCTGTCCTCTGATGCCCAGACAAGTTTTATTGGGGTGCACAATATATCACCACAAACCCCAATTAAATGTTTTCCATTATAAGAGTTGCTGTGGTCATGATGTCTCTTCACAGCAATAGAAACCCTAACTAAGACAGCTTGCAATAGGCCAGTGTGGGCTACAATTCTGCCTATGTGCCCACCAGCTTTGGGGGTGTGGGAAGAGACTTGCTTTTCTTATGATCAATTATTCTCTTCTCTTATACTGGGAGAAGAATTCCTATGTATCTCTGGAAGGTTAGGGGACTAAAATGGACTACATTGCACTGTAAACTACTATAAAAGTATGTTTTTGTTGTCTCGTTATTTTGAGCTCAGCTGTGATACTTGAACACCAAAAGTGCAAAGTAATTTATATTTTTCTACTAAATGTGGGGAAAGTGGTTTTATTGTAATGCATTCTTATAACTTGCATATAATTTTATAGAGCTACAAGGCAGGTCAAGACCTAGTTGTCAATAATAGCTTTAGTTGGTGTGGGAAATAGATATCAGTGTTTCACATGTACAGATAGCCACTTTTCTGAAGGGGCTTCTGAGGTCATTAAACTACCTAGAGGTGAAGAGGTCCTGTGGACTGGGTTCTACTGAACCTTAGCTGGTTTCCTGGCCTAGGATTCTGGGTAGAAATGTGAACTATCTTTTCTCTAAACTTCTTTTTCCCCTCAAGACACTACAGCCTTTGCTGGTCTGGAATCAACAAGGATCTACCTGCTTCTGCCTCCCAGATGCTAGGATTAAAGGCGTGCGCCACCAGGTCCTGCCTCTCTCATTGTAACTGTGTTATAATGTACTTCTGAGATCCTGCTACTCCACAGCAAGCGAAGCTCAGGGGACTGTGTGTGTTTATGTGTGTGTGTGTGTGTAGGTGTCCACATGTATGTGTGTGTGGAGAGGCCAGAGGACATCTTCAGATGTCACCCACAGGTACTACCCACGTTGTTTTTTGAGACAGTCTGTCATTGACTTGGAACTCAGGATGTAAGCTAGCTTGACTAGCCAGCTAGCCCCAAGGGTCCACCTGCCTCCACCTCTGCAAGTGGGTGCCACTACCCAGCCAGCTAGCCCCAGGGGTCTGCCCGCCTCCACCTCTACAGGTGGGGACCACTATCACTCCTGGGTTATTTTTTTTCCCTAGAAGGCCTGGGGATTAAACCCAGGTTCTTGTAAGGTGGGCACTGTACCAGTGACGCTCTCTCCCCTTCTCAAGGACTAACTTATTTATTGTGGAATCAAATTCTCATCCCTTTCCTTTGCTAGTCATGATGCAATCTTTTTTCTTGCTAGACTGTGTCTTTGATTGTTCCTTCCCACTCCCTGTCTTTTCATGCACAGTGCATCATGGCATCAGCCCTGTCTCTACTATTGACCAACCCAACTCTATGATCCTATTGAACAGGTTAATAAAATTCGTTGAGCCATTTTTGTAATCTGTCAAAAACAGACAATATTTTCAGGCTCATAATTCTTTGAAAATATGAATGGGAAAACATACATAAAAATGTGGTTTATGCTGGATATTTATATACATAAGATTGTTCCCCCTAAAAGCTAGTGTGCTGTGTTTGTATTTCCATCTCTCATGGTGCTTCAGGTATCACAGTTGTTCCATGAATGTTTGTTTAGTCCTCTGATGTATCTCATCACTCTACTAACTTCACAAAGCCTCCCTTCCCTGACCAACCTTCAGCTTCTGTTTTCCCTTTTCCAGACAAAATCACCACATACTCTTCAATAAGGCCCTACTATCCTTCATACAAATGACGGAGATCAAGGCAAGTGTTGAGCTGGCTTGTGCTCTACTGCAGCTTACCCGAGTTTGGCTAGAAGGAAAAAGAAGCTCCAGATGACAGTGTGAAGGCTTGCTGGCATCCTCCTGCAGGTGAGAGGTAAACTCTGTTTGCCATTAGTAGAACATTTGATACCAAGCAGGATGTCCCAGCACTGTGACTCAGTCATCAACCTCACCATCTTTAATAGAAGCAAAATGTATTAGTCACTGGTTAGGAACTATCTACGAGTGATTGACGAGGGGTGATTAAAATAGTTGAATGTGAAATTGTTTCCATACTCAGTGAAGGAAGCACAGAACGATTCATAGGTGAGTCAGAGGATGTGCAAGATAAGGACCTCAAATTCGAATCTAACACATATCCCTACTCTTTTAGGGATTATAAATAGCTTCAGTGTGTAAAGTTTCCTATGTCTACCCACCTTTCTGTTATGGTCTGTTAGCTGGGAGAATTCATCTAACTCAGTGTCTACTGTCCAGTCACGTTGTCTCCCCCACCCCCACTTCAAACTTAGGCATATGATTTCTACCCTTTCTCTTATCTCCTAGCACTATCTCCCAGGGACAGGCCCCGTCAAGAACCAACCCATCATTCTGTATGTTCCATTTTCTCATTCTCCTGCCTGCCTGCCTTCTCCTAGGAAATGCATAGCCACAGTCCCTTTGCAGTGTCCCATGTTCTGTGATACCCAGGCCCACCTTTCTTTAGGAGTAGAGAAATGTACTCCAAAGATTTCAGAAGGAAAGTATTGATATTTCCTCTGTCTCAGAGGCTTGCGCCTAATACAAATCACAGTCATTAAAAATCCTGAGGTCCAGGAAAACCTTGAGTACAGACATGTCCCAGTCCAGAAAGACATTTAAAGTGGACAGACACAGAAGCGATGAGAGATGATTCCATGTAGCTGTTTTCTGCCCCAGGTGGATGCTGGCTAATTATTGATCATTTCGTTTACAACAGCTATATAAAATAAATTCATTGTCATGATAAAGTAGTAAAGATTGCTACATATTTTAGCAATAATATTAAGCATTAAGCAAGACCTGATCAGTCATGAAATAGTCTTGTTACCTAACAATTGTAATCATTACTACCAATAATGCCATTTAATAACCAACACATACTACTTATGGGCCTTGATGCTGTATTAAGTATATCATGCATATTTTCTCATTTAATATTCCTAATAAGCCCAAATGGCTATTGTTCTGACTTCTATCCATCTTTTCCAGATGAGGAAATATATGCATATAGAGTTGAAATAAAACACCAAGGTTTTGTTCTTTGAAAACTCATGGGACAAGGATCAAACTGAAGCCTCACTCCCAGGGAGCCTGTCCTCTGACTCTCTGGCAACTTGAAAAGAGGCAAAGCATCATGAGGAAGTGCCTTCAGGGTTTAAAGACGTTACTCTGGGTAAAACGAATTTAGAACTAACTGACCTTGTTTGATACCTAACATTCAAACTTCTACAGCTGAGCTACAGGAAGATTTTTTTTTTTTTAAGAGAGGGGATAATTCATTATAACCCTTTACTCTCCCCCAAATAAGGATATTTAAGCATAATGTCATTTGAATGATTTGGCATGTGAAAGGCCTTCTGGATATAAAGGTCCCTGTCCCTTAAGTGGGTCACCGAGCTCTGGGAAAGTCTGTCCTTGAGTGCACAGGTAAAGGGAGGCAGGGGCAAACCAGGACAGACACACTGAGCTGACTGAAGTAGCAGTGACTCATGGGGAAGGAGTCTGAGCTGTCAGGACACCCTTGGAGACCTTGCCAGTTTATAAAGTCTTGATTGCTTCCCACCTGCTGAGATAAAGGGGCTCTTCTCAAGGGCGGGACACTGGGTTTCTGTCTTGACTCCGCATAGACAAAGATACTTCCCACAGTGTTTGTTTACCTTTTAGCTTTGTCCACAAACTACAGACCAATATGAGTCCTTCCCCTAGATAATTCAAGTTTGAATTAGCACCTCTTGTTCCTCTCCCCAGGTGGTTCCTCTCTCTCTAAGTACCCACCAATCTCTGTTCCACCATGTAAAGTTGCATAGAGATAGTGTTTGGGATAGGGTGTTTCTCCCAAGTTATAATTCACTATGTCTGATTTTATTGTTAATAAACTGTAGCATTTAGATGCTGGGATGGGAGCTGGAGCATCTTGGTGCATATATAGCACCTGTCCCCCACCCCACTCCTACGCTCCTGCACAAATCAGACCCCAAAACTGGAGAGAAGAATGATAGACCACATTGATCAAAAAGACAAGACTGTAAAATCTCCAGGTGGTCAAAAGGAGTACACAGGAACCGATCACAAATGCTTACGCACTGGGGGCTGGAGAGACGGCTCTCGGGTTAAAAGCACTGGCTGTTCTTTCAGAGGGCTTGGGTTTAATTCTCAGCACCCACACCAGGCTGCTAACAGCTGTCTGTAACTCCAGTTCCAGAGGTGTGACTCCCTCTTCTGGCTTCCTCAGGCACCAGACACACAAGTGATATCCAGACAAACAGGCAAGCAAAACAGCCATACACAAAACACAAGTAGTTAAATCTTGTAAATAATACCAAAGCCACAAATGCTCACTTGGTGTTAACACACACTGGGAATTCTCGGGTCAGAGCTTTACACACATTTAAGCAAACTTTTTTTTTTTTATTGTTTCCTATGTTAGAAAGCACTATTTACTCACTAATGTAGTCATATTTGTATCTATGGATAGTGTGGTATGTATAACATATATACATTTACAATGTGTGAGAATATTAATAAAGATATCAATTAAAATTGTGGAGTAGAGATTTGGCTCAGTTTGTGGAGTGATCGCCCAGCACTCACAAAGCACCAGGTTCTAGTCCCAACACTGCATACACTAGGAGTGGAGGGGCATGCCTGTAATCCCAGCACTTGAGAGATGCAGGCAGGATGTTCAGAGTCTGAGGCCATTCGTGGCTGCATAGTGAGTTCAAAGCCAACCTAGGGTACATGACACTCTGTCTCAAAGAAAATTAATAATTTTTATCATTAATGAAGTTATCATAATACCATTCATAACAGCTATTAATACATTGATTATTCATAATAAATGATTATATAATGCATCTCTAATATATACAACAGATTATATTGATATATCTATGAACATCTATTTGTCTACGTATCTAATGTATCTAATTAGAGATGAACATTTCTATACAAATATATGAGATGACAGACTGAATATAATTTTGGATTACATGTCAATATGCTTATCCTTCCTTCCTTAGTTCTAGACAAACAGAATTTTCTGGAGAAAGGAAAAGGACTATTTAATTCTTCCTTTGAAGTCAGGCTGAAGTTTGATTCATTATGAGGAGGAAAATTCCATTGAACATTTTCTTTGAATTTGGTTGATGACGGTCATGCAGGAACCGCTGGGTAAAGGCGGGAAATTGCAACCACTTAGATGTATCTTCTTTATTCATTGTTTTGGATGGAAATTGAGTGCCGACTCTTTCACTCGCTGTACAATTTCCTGCTTATTAGTTTGAGAATATAAGTAGTAAGTCTGTCACTTCCCACACTGCGTGAGGTGACAGTGTTTTGTTCTATGGACCAGATTTACTGAAGTCCTTTTGGAAGGTCTCTTGACGGTTTAGAAGTGTGCTGTCCATATTTGGATTTCTTTGATTTCACTACTCCCTGACCACTGGTCCCTTTTATTTATCTTTTATATTCAAAAGTGATTTTCAGAGAAGTATTCTAGTGAAAACCAAATAAAATAGATCAGTGACAGTGCGAAGTGAGCAAGAACATCCGTGAGCAATTTTACTCAAGTACTGAGTCTATCCCTACTAGAAGCTTGTACAGTCTAACGCCTGTCTACCTCTTCCTACTGAGAGTCTAGCAGTCTGGGGCTTCTGATTTGCATTATGTTTGACAACTTCCGATTGCATCAGTGAGTTTCCATTTGGATATATAAGTTTCTTGATGAAGCCCCATCCTTTTCCCTATGGCTGTGAGACAAAGTATAATCGGGTTCTGCGGCCCCTTGTACTCTAGCGGCAGCTAACACGATAAGGTATAGCATGCTGTTACAGAGATTCTTTGCGGCATGTTCAATTATGAAGAAAGGCAGCAGTCTCAGAGCAACAGGAGAGATACCCAGGCCCGGAACAGCTCAGCAGAGCTGTTTTACCCTTGGAAAAGCCAACAGACTCCCCTGTTGTGTAATGCAAGTCATTCTCCTGGGAAGAATGAAGAAACTGGGAGGCTACTCCCTTCCGAGTAAACCGGGGGGTCTCCGAGATCACAAATCACCTGCTTCCTGTGTCTAAGGGGACACTTGTCAATGGGGGAAGGCAGTGAAGATTAGCCCATTCATTGCATTAGCATGGTTACCTCATTTCATCTGAGTATACTACCTAGGCATTTCAAGTTCAGTACATCTATGGAGCACCTACTGAGTACTAGGCTTGATACTGTAGATGCAACAATGAGCAGGTGTATGCTTGCTGCCCTTAAGCAGCTTGCGACATTTAATAATTACAGTTCAGTGCAGAGGTTGATGTGTAATGAGTAAATAATTATAAAGCATTGTAACAAATGATGTATAATAAATATATAACAAACAACATAACAATAAACAACATTAACAAGATGCCTTGAAAACGGAGTAGGAACTCCACATAAAAGAAACAGCCTGGGGAGTGTGAGCCTGGAGGGAAGGAAGGCAGAGGATGATAGGTAAGAGCCAAATATGGAGGACATGGTATGTTTGGAGAAATATCTGAACATTATGCCAAGGGGGAGAGAGATGGGAGAGTGGTTTACATAGATCTTCAGATGAGCAGTGATCCTTGAGTTTCGTGTTTTGAGATTCAGGAGGGGACACCTGGAAGGTGTACACAGGAGAGGAACTTTGTCCACAAAACAACTTCAGAGAGGAAAGCCCAAGGGCGGAGGCGGTGACAGTCCAAAGTCAGACTGCACGTGGGACTTGAAGACTGTATTCATAAAATTATACGCTAACACATTGGTGCAAAATGCATGTGTTCAGATTTGGTCTGAATATACAGTTTATCTAAAGACAACTGACTTTGGGGTCTAAGGAAACAAGGGGTTTCTGGCTTGCGTGAGTAGGTGGCTGAGCAGCCCACATGGCAGATAAAAGAACACCTTGGTTAGTGAGTATGTTTTTGAATGTGTTGAGTGGAGGTAACTTTCAGGACATCCATGTGGAAGTGTCCAGGTATTCTATATATAGGCGTTTGTTGCTAAGGAAACTTTTGATGTAGCAGTGTCCTGGCATCAGCCAGAGCTTGGGAGGGGGATGGACTAATCCTGACAGCAGAGAAGGAATAGAGGACTGGGAGCCTGGGCGCTTTCTTACAGCCCGTCTTTCTTCCACTCATCATCAGGAAGTACAAGGGAGAGACTAGTGAGTGAGACCCAGAGGTCTGGGAAGGAGGCACTGTGAGCTTAGAGATCCAAAGTTTCTGTTGAAGGATCTAGAGACTCTTGGGAGGCTGAGAAAAATAAAGGGGTGGGGAGCACTTATGAGAGAGAATCAGGAGACTGGATACAAACCACAGATCAACCAGGGAAGGATCAGGAGCCAGGTTAATACAGAGTGGAAAGGGTATATTTATCTTTTCTATGAAAAGAAGTCATTCATTTCAATCTTCAAATACAGGAACGTTTATCCCTCAGAGCCACAGACTGAGTCAACTCAGGCTACCATCTTGAGAGTATGGATTACTGTTGATAATAATTTCTGGGTAAGGAATGTGGTAAATTCACAATAGACGTTAACAGACCCCTTACCATACAGTCTTGGTGACAGGTGAGCAGAAACTTATTTTCGTATATGCAAGAGATGGATGCTGGCTTATAAGACCTGCATGAAGAGGTCGCCTTCTTACCTGGAAATTTATCCGATCAAACCTCAGGAGAAGATGCCACATCAAATGAGCACACAGCTGGAACCTTTCAAAACAAGCCTCACAGAATTTCTGTTGGCTTTTTGTGCTGCATCACGTACTTGAGATGATCAGTTTGTAAGGGTTTATTTTGGCTCACGGACTTGGAGGTTCTGGTCCATGACTGGTTGGTGCCATTGCTTTGGACCTGTAGTGTACTGATGCTGCACACCTCAAGAAAGGAAGCCACAGGGAAACAGAAACCTCTCACCTCGTGCCAGGCAGTAAAAGGGCAGGACTGAGGGTTTTAAATTGGCCTAAGTGAGAAACCCCAATGACCTAAAGACTTCCAACTTCCAACCTACATTAAAATGTCCTATCACCTCCCAACAACGGACACATGAAGGACAAGTCTTCAAGACACATGCCTGC
Organism: Peromyscus leucopus; assembly: GCF_004664715.2. Lineage (NCBI taxonomy): Eukaryota > Metazoa > Chordata > Mammalia > Rodentia > Cricetidae > Peromyscus > Peromyscus leucopus. The sequence continues at coordinate 15,590,481 of NC_051067.1, forward strand.
CTTTGAGGACCATTCAAGATCTGATCTCCTTTCCAATACTCACTTTTTATATCCACCTCTGGAGTCCCACATAGATATTGTAAAATATTATTGAATACAATGATCTAAGGCACTGAGAAGTATTGACTTATTTAACAAATCAAGTTACAGACAGATTCCTACATATTAAGGAAAGAAATTCTAGAAACTTAAATAAGATGTCCAATGGAGCTGGAAGTAATAAGTGCCTGTTTACCTGAGATGAAGCAGGAAACAGTTTACTAAAACATCATTTCGGTTAATTTTATATACAGAACATTTTATATACTTTTAAATTTATACACAGAAACAAATAGTGATTACTCAGAATTAAGATTTTATTCAACCAAGAGAAGTTGTAGTTGGTCCTAGATTTGATTTTGGTAGATATAAAAGGGAGGGGCTTTTGTACTTGGACATGAATCCTCTATAAGTGCTGTCTGATTAGTTAGAATTTTCACATCCATATGGAAAAGCTATGGCATTTGCTTCACTTAGAAAGTCAGTATGCCATGTTTCATAAAACTGAAAGGCAAACCTCACTGACATTGTGTGGCTGTGTTTACTCTTAGAACTGTGAATGTGTTGAAGTTGAAATTTTTTACTTTTTAAATTTTGCCACTTGGATACCCAATGGTTAATGGATTCTTTGGAAAAGCGAGTCTTGAGGTAGGTACACAGATGTTAGTTTTTATTCATTTATAACTTTGGAATTTTGTATATTTTGTCCTGTTGAGAGATGTACAACAATTCTAACTGTGAGGGGCTTTGTTTAGAAGCAGATGTAAACACAAGTAGCTAACGTCTAACAATCTTAGTTACTCAATTGGTAACTCTGGCATAAAATATCTATATCTGGACTGGTAAGAGGCTCAGCAGGCAAGGGCACTTGCCACCAAGCCTGAAAACCTGAGTTTGTCCTCAGGATTCTCGTGGTAGAAGAGAACTGACTGCTGCAAGATGTCCTCTGACCTCCACATGCATGTCCTGGTACTCATATGTAAGCCAGGTATGGTGGTGCATGCTAAAATCCCAGAACTACATGGCCAGTTCAAAGCCATCCTGGGATTCATATGATCTCAATTGTTTCAAACTAAACAGAAGCAAAGATAAAACAAAGCAGAGCCATTCTCCCGATGTTGGCGCATAGGTTAGTGTTAATATACATAAAACATAAGACACACATGTGGGCTGGGTTTTTTTTTTTTTTTAATGATATCATCATGGTTCTGCCTCTGGCTTCAACTTTGCCACGTGCTATTGACAAGTTATTTACCCAGCCAAACCTCACAGCTTATTTGTCATGCAAAAATGTCTGTTGAAGATGCTCTTTGTGGTCTTTACCGTTGAAGACGCCATCTTTCCATAATTTTTTGCATCTAGCCCCAAATTTCTAATCAGGATCGCTCTTCCTAGGCTGTTTCCTCCAGTTGGCAAACATTCCTTTCCCTTTGTGGTTTACAGTTTTTCCCCAAGTTTTTTATTCATACAGAAAGTAATCTAATGTTCAGAAATGTATTGAAGATGATCTGTTTAGTAATTTTCATCCTTTGAACCAATGACTCTCTTTAAAATATCTCCCATGTTCTCATTGGTTTTGTTTTCTGTTTTTTTTTTTTTTTTTCTCTAGCAAAACTCTTGATAGAATTGTCCATGTTGAGTCTCTCTTTCTTTGCATGCTTTCTCCTCTTTTTTTAAAGCTTGATTTGTTGGATTGTTGTTTGTGGGACTGATGATGGAGCCTAGAGCCTCTGGCAAACTAGATAAACTCTACCTCCTGACTGAGCTATGCCCCAGTCCTCTCCTCTCAGCACCCATCCTTATGTCAAGCCCTTCCTACGTGGGCTTCCATCTACACAATCCCACCCGAACGCTTCAGCAGAAGGCGACACAAACCCTCATTTGTCAGATGACACAAACCCTCATTTGACTCCTGTGATGTGGTTAACTGCCCCTTCTGAAGCAGCTCCTTCTCTCCTCAGGCCTACCCCGCCTTGTCTTGTGTTTTCTCTAGTCTGAGTAGACAGAACTCCATTGACTTTTTTTCCTCTCATGTTCCAAATCAGTGTGTCCAACCAAAATATAACGCGAGTCACATATGTGATTTTAAATCTCCTACTGTTTGAATTGCATATTAAGTCAGTAAAATAAATGGATGAAATTAATATTAATAGCATATTGAACTTAACCTGATATACTCAAAATATTAAAATTTTAAGAAGTAATCAGCATAAATTAGTACAGTAGTAACATAGTTTATATTCATTTCAAAAATATATACTTAGTTCTCAAAATCCAGTGGCTCATCTACATTTTTAGAAGAGATAAGCTTGGATGAGCATCTTTCTTTCTTTCTCTCTTTTTTCTCTCTCTCTTTCTTTCTTTCTTTCTTTCTTTCTTTCTTTCTTTCTTTCTTTCTTCCTTTCTTTCTTTCTTTCTTGTGGTTTTTCGAGATTGGGTTTCTCTATGTAACAGCTCTAGCTGTCCTGGAACTCACTTTGTAGACCAAGCTGGCCTTGAACTCATAGAGATCTGCCTGCCTCTGTTTTCTGAGTGCTGGAATTAAAGGTGTGCACTACCACCACCCAGCTACAAATCTTTTCTAAATAATCTAGGTGAGGATAAATGTTCTATAGACTGATTTAATTATTTGGAAGGATATGTCAAATTATTAGGTTCTAAGTACTAGTACAGCAGTGAGCAAATGAATGAATGAATGACTCTCCTCCCTAGTGGCGTCGGTTTTCTAGTAGGAAAGGAATAAACAAGACACAAGATAGTCAAGTTGATTATGGGACAGTATGGAAATCAGTGAGTGTTGAGGTAGGAAGTGAACTCAGGGAAGCAAAAGAGGGGTCCAGTGATGGAGGGGTTCCTGTGGACCATTGAAATGACATTGGCTTTTACTGTATTAAGACAGGGAGCCTTTAGAGGGCCATAAACAGAAAGAATCCTTGCCATTTCTTAAGTTGTGGAGATTGTTTGGGCTGCTGCATTGAGAATATAAAGTATTCTTTTCTGGGAAATATGGCCAGACAGCTGGCTCTTTGCAGCCATCTAGGCTGAGAATGATGCTGGTTGTGATGGTTCATCTGGATTGTCAACTTGACCAGATCTAGAATCACCTAGCAAACAAATTTCTTCATTTGAGGAAGGTTCTAGACAAAGTTGGGGTGGGAAGGTCCACTCTAAATGTGGGTGTAACCGTTCCAAGGACTGGGGTTCTGAAAGGAGGCTGAACAGCGGCATTCTTTGCTCCTTGATGGCAGGTGCAGTTTCATCAGCCTCTGCAAGCCCGGCTGCCAGGATGCCCCTGCCATGATGGACTGTATTCTGTGGAACTGTGAGTCCAGAGAAACCCTCCCTGCTTGAATTGCTCCTCACCAGGTATTTGCTCACAGCAGTGAGAAGAGTAACAATATGGTGACTTTGACCTGTGACCTGGGAAATGGGGAGAGTTCTAAGAAATCAGCTACACATGTCAAACTTGTCCTGCTGAATAAGCTACTTGACTTTTAGTTGAATTCAGATTCAGTTCCTCACAAATGCTTCGCCAACCCCATTTCAAGTTGGTGGCCCCTGCCTGGACACCACAGATACATTGTTTGTCGTTGTAGAATGTTCTTCTGGACAGCTCTGATGTAGGCAGAACCGAGAATTCCTTGCTGCTCTCTAATCAACTGCCTGCTGGGTCCCTCCACTCCATCATCAGGGTTTTATTATATTAACCTGTGTCTAACAAGCACCTCATGGAATGTGGCCGGGATACCCAATTTCAGTCTTTATATCTGCAGCTCCCATTGCCCATCTGCTTTGCTTACATTTTCCTCATTCGGTAAGTGGGATCACTTTCTACACTGTTGTCCCAAGCTCGGTATCCTTCCTGCTTCCCACTTCCTGTACTCACTGACTCTTGTTGATCTGCTTCCATCTTCAAGATGGACACCATGATCTCTGAGTATCTTCATTTCAATCACCAGTGAAAGCTTTCAAATCTGTCCCTTGGGTCACTGAGATAGTTCCTAAATTAGTAGTTTTAGCCATGACTATCCATTAGAATTACCTGGGGGTTAAACACACAAACCTATCCACTCAACACTCCCCTTACCACAAAAACAATGCCTGGGCTCTGCTCCACACATGCAGGCGGGGTTTGTCCCTGGAAGAGCTTTCTGTGTGATTTCCCAGTGCCTGCAGGCTGGCAGACCACCATTACCCACTTCTCATCTAACTTCCATGTCCAGCTTACTCTGCAGAGCGGGCACGCCCTTCCTAAGTCGTAAATCAGTTCTTCTTCTTGCTGGAAAGGTTCCCAGGATCTCTCATTGCTCTGCAAGACTTTGAAACTTCTGCCCTCCAAAGACCTTGTCCTGCTTGTATTCTTACCTAGCTGGCTTCTATCCATGTCATGTCCACAGTGAGGTGTCCTGTCCTCCCTTTATAAAGGGCTGTTTTCTCCTGCTCTGCATACTCCAGTCACCCTCCTTCCCCAACTCCTTGCTTTGTTCTCTGTATGGAAGGCATTGTTTGTGGTGATCACGTTTAAGAGGTTGTTTTTTTTTTTTTTTTTAAATTGCTGTCTTTGTCTATCATACGACTACAATATCAATTCTGTGAGAACACCTCCATGTGCCACACCCTGGTGGTTTATCCTAGAAACTTGACAGGAGTAATCAGAGAATGAAGGAAGGACAGACACACGCATAGAAAAGCTGGCATCAGGTGGGTTGTGCTTGCTCTGGTGGAGGGAGCTTACTACTACCCAACAACCACAGACACAACCACAGACGACGACGTCAGAGGGTTTATTATGTACAGAAATGGAGGGGGGCGCATCTAGTCCTAATAGGAGGTCCCTGTAAGGGAGCCGGCTCAGGTTGCAGTCATCGGGGAGGAGGAAGTTTTGGTTGGTAGTTTTTGCACGTGCTGATCAGTCATTTCTAAACATTCCTACTTGGACCAGAAGAAAGGCTTGTCATCCCTCTGAGCCTCATGTGGGGAAGGCTTTGCCACTCCCATGGGTCTGAGGCATTGGGTTGTTGATGTAGCCACTGCGCTCATGTCAATAATCTACATTCATTCAGGATTTCTTCTGCTCCCCACACTCATGTTTATTTTTCTATTGCCTGTCTCTAGTAACTAGAATAGAACCTGACAACAAATAAACATATCCAAATGTCCTTTCCCATGTCGAGGCTGATAATATGAACAGCAGTACCAATGGCTTATGGTGTGCTTGACATGTATGTACTTCAATCGTTTTGGGAGACTTCTGAAATGGGCACCCCATACTCACTTTTCAGATGGCAGCACCCTGTCTCCAAAGCATCTCTGCTGGAACTTAGCTGGTCTACAAGGGAAGCCAGAGCTAAAGCCAGAATCTGTTCCCCGCTGGTTCCTACTGTTGACAAGCAAGCACAGCTTGTAGCCATTTAGTAAAGACTTGCGAAGTGAAGAAATGGCAGCAGATGCACTTTAGAAACTTCCACATACGGATTACTTTTGAGCAGGACAAACAACGTTTCTTTTTGTGTGGGTACACACCTCTGGGGTCACTATTGTGCCATTTTTTGGGCACTGTGGAGAGGACTCCAGTGCTCCTGTGCATTCCTCTTTGCTTGTGTGTGTGTGTGTGTGTGTGTGTGTGTGTGTGTGTGTGTGTGTGTGTGTGTTTCCTTCTGTGCAACATGTGGTTTGGTCTAAAGAATTCCATCTCCTAGCAGCTACCAGGGTTACTTGCAGCCTCAATGATCTTCTTTGAGGAAAGGAAAAAAATCTCTGAACTTTGTAATACAGTCCAGTGATGCATGAGAAACCTTTGTCAAATCCAGGAGGAAAAGGAAAATAAAAATACCGTTGTCCTCTGGAATGTCTCCCAGGACTAGAGGGGAATGCTAATGCTCACCACAGGAAAGTAAGTTTCCAATCAAAGCACCCTTGAATTCCATGAGAAAAGAGCACTAGGATGCTTCTGGGAATCTAGCAGACTCCCTCTTGGGGTGGATGAGCCCCACACATCTCCCAGAATTGTTTCCCTGGGACCCACTACAGAGGTCAGGCCACATGAAAAGGTAGAGGGGCATGCAGGTTTTCTAGTGGGAGTTTGGAGCTTTTTTCCTACTTGTAACTAAGCCCCTTGGCTCACTGTTTTTCTTGTTGGCCCCAAATTTAACGTGTCTAAGTTTGCTTATATTAGAATTGACTGGATGGGGACTCCATCATGGTTCTCATATCATAAGTGGGCCAGAGCGATTATGAAAGATGCGCTTCTTCTTTACAGCATTTGTGTGTGCACACACAAGCACACACACACATGCACACACATACATACATATTCACACATCCCACATGTATGCAAGCAAGCTGTCACACATAAATGCACAGGCATGCTCACGCATGCACATATTTTCACATGACACACACCACATGCATGCACATACGCTCACACTCATACATACATGCTCACATACCCTCCATGCACACACCATTCACACATGAATATCCATATGCACACACAGGACACATATACTTACATGCATGCTTATGTACACACGCGCCCACAGAACACCCTTCACCCTATAGCCTGCAAAGCTCAGGCGCACCATGGTTGGGACTCCACAGCCTGCACAGTAACTGGCCTTTGGAATGTGCCTTGAGACCTAGGGATGCGCTGTCACCAGGGACGCCTCACTGTCGCTCCCACGTCCCCAGCAAGGAAGCAGCACGCATGCCCGCATTCCTTTCCAGCAGGACCCTGCGCCTCTGCCAAGGGTCTAGGGGGCGGGAGCGGTGCACAGCCCGGGCCCAGATGGCAGAGCAGCCCCAAGCAGGGACATTTTCTCAGGCTTTCAAAAAGAGCACTTTCTTTCCTGCCTAATATTTAACTCCTTCAAATGCAAATGGAGAGGTTGCGCTCCAAAGTTAGCATGACAATTATGGGAAAGCTTTAAATCTGACGCGTTTGTTTACTCGGTGAAAGGCGGCAGGACCCAGGAGCTAGGAGGCCCCGGCTTTTCAGCAACTATTTTCTAACTAGTGAACTAACTAGTGAACTGCGAGTCAATTTTCGGTAACAAAGAAAACCAATTTATAGCACAGCGTAGGCTAATTTTGGAGGGAGTTCCACATTATTTTCATCTTCTTTTTAAATGACCGCGGCTGAAATAGAAAAAAAAAAATCTTTCTTGTTGTAAACTTTGGTGTAGGCTAATTGGTGTTAGCAATAGGCAAGAAGGCCTTTTTTTATACGGACAATGAGAACTTGGGATGGGACAAGCGGAGGCAGGGAATTTTCTAGAGACTGCAGTAAGGGGTGCCTGTGCGAGAGATTTTTGATATGAATGCATACAAATATCTTAATATGTCTGTAAAGAAACGGCGCTAATTTTCTCCTTGGCTTAATTTTTTTTTCTTCAAAAGCCTTTAATTTATAGGCAAAGAAAGTGAGAATCAGTCCAGGTCCCTTTGTGATGAGTCAGAAGCCCTGAGCATCTGTACCTTCGGGGAAGCCCTCCTCTCTGGAAGAAGCCCCCGCCCCCCACCTCTCTGCCTTGCCTATTTGCTTTGGTTCATAAAACATTACGATTTATCTGATCTACAGTGTTGACAAGTTTGGAAGTACATACTCTAACAAAGTTACCCTGTTTTGGAGGAGAATTTAATGAACATGGGAAATATGTCTTTTTTTTTTTTTTAGACAGGGTATGTAGCCCAATCCAGCCTGGAACTGGTATCTTCCTGTCCTGGTTTTCTGAGGGCTAGGATTACAGGTGTGTGTTACCATGCCCAGCTGATGTAAGCCATTTTCTAAAAGATGGTTCAAAACCATTTTTTTCTTATCCTATTTACACAGACAAGTGCAGACGCCTTTTCTGACAGTGGCCAGCATGAGTCTGTGTGTTTTCTGGCGTGATAGTGTTAGAATTCTGCCCTTATTCCAGTTGCATGACCATACATGCACAGTTCAGGAGTTGCGTCTTACGTTATCAGTGTGCACTGGTGACTACATGCATGCAGCGTGGTCACACAAATCGGCGTATGTGTGGTGTAGCTCCATAAGTCTGCTTCACGGGAGCCCTTAAAAAGCTGGATGCAGACCCCACCCCCTCTCTCTGCTCTGTCTCCCCCTCCCCCAAAACCTTTCTCTCTGCCCTCCACAGGTGCTCTTTCCCAGGCCTGGTCCTTCCCCGACTCTTCTTCCTCCTAATAAAGCTCTAAAACTAATACTGGGTTCTGTCGTGACCGTGACCTTTCCACGTGGTAACCAGCGCCACCACCAGCATCGCTTATCATTCACTTCAGATAGGACTGAGGCAGAGGTGTTCAATGGGCAGCTAAGTCTTGTTACAGCGGAACTATTGACCTTCACTTTAAGCATGAAGCATCCAGCAGGTCTGGGGTGGAACCCCGAGAGCTTCTGTTTCTCACAGGTTAGCTGGTGTTCAGTCACAGTGCTTGTGTTGTGGCCTCTGGAGCGCTGTATGGAACTGTTTGAAGGGAGAAGGACTTATGGTGGGTCTCTGTTTCAGAGGTGTCAGTCAGTCAGGGTAAGGAGGATGTGGCAGAAATCATAGTTCACGATAGGAGACTGAGGAGAGGAAGCCTGGGGTTCAGCCACCTTTCTCCTTCTGCCCCTTTTAGGTCACCCGGGCCCCTAGCTCAAGGGTTGGTGTCACTCATGTTTAAGACGAGTGAATCCTTTTGAAACACACCCACAGACATACCCTGGAAGCATGCCCCACCTTTCCAGGAGACCCTAAAGCCAATCAAATTGAAAATTAAAATTAATCATCACAATTTAAAAAAAGGAAATATATATTTTGGCTCATGGTGGTAGGTATTTCAACCCAAAGTTGGATGGATCCATTGCTTTGGGCCCAGAAAAGACAAATTACGGTTACAGGAATGTGAGAAGGAACTCACTGCTCATCCTCCTGGCTGAGGAAACACCACTCACCCCTGAGAGACTTACTTCTTCCAACTAGGCCCCTTCTCCTAAAGTCTTCTTCCTCCCTTTACTGCCATAAAGGAATGAGTCCATCCATAAATTAGCACCCCACTAGCCAGGGTAGTAACCTCAATACAGGGACACATTGAGGATTTTCATGTTTACACCGTAACTGATGGTCTGTTTCCGACTACCTTTGGAGAATCATTAGCTTAAAAGGATTGGACAAGTGGGTAGTTTTTAGAACTTTGAGAGGCTCGGAATGGTAGAACTTATTTTTACTTTGGAAGCCGGGAGGAAGATAAAACAATAGTTGCTGATCGAGCCATAGGTGCACAGGACTGAGTGAGAACGAGGCGTTTTAGTCTTACACTGAAATAGCTTTCTAGTGTAAGCTTTTCAAGATCACAAGAAAATGTTCTAGGGTAACAGGTAAATGTTTGTGAAACATTATTTGGACCTGGGAGGCAAATGAACGGGTCCCTATAAAATGGTGGTATAATAGTGGAAAACATGGATTGAACTAATTCTCAGACATCTTGAGCTCCCCGGCCCTGAAGTGTTCCCCTTGGCTGTCTTAGCAATGATACTGATTTTGTCGCCCATGCTACACCCTGGTCTCCTCTGCATGGTCCTTTCCCTCTGCTTTTGATTCATTACTGGGACACCCTCCACACCCAACACCTGCAATAAGCCTTCAAGACAGGGGGGCAGAGACCCTTGGAGACCTTGATTACCCTTAAGTGAAACCTCATCCCCTTTTCCCAGCCCTTTCCTGTAAGCAGATACTCTTTTCTACTTCTGTTGTGTTGGTATTTGATCTCAGTGCATCCTCGCTCTGTTTCAAATCCAGTATTTTCAAAGGGAAAGACAGCTTCACTCTGACTTTATAGTTCTTAGACTACAGTCACACAGAAATTACAGGGAACTCACATCCCAATAAGCCATCATAAATTGAAAATATTGTAAGTAAAAAAAAAAAATATGTTTTTTTTTTTTTTAAAAAAAAAACTCTTTACTCTTTAGGGGACCTACCACCTAGCTCCCAAATAAACACACTGAGACTTATTCTTTCTTATGAATGCCCAGCCTTAGCTTGGCTTGTTTCTAGCTAGCTTTTCTTAAATTATTCCTTCTACCTTTTGCCTCTGGGCTTTTATCTTTCTCTATTCTATATACTGTTTTTTACTTCTTCCTCCCTGGCTTGCTGTGTAGCTGGGTGGCTGACCCCTGGTGTCCTTTCTCCTTCTCCTCCTTTTCTTGCTCCTCTCTCTTCTTTTTTTTCTCCTTCTATTGATTCTCTCTGCTTGCCAGCTCCACCGATCCCTCTCCTGTCTTGCTATTGGCCATTCAGCTCTTTATTAGACCAATCAGGTGTTTTAGACAGGCACAGTAACACAACTTTACAGAGTTAAATGCAATATAAAAGAATGCAATGCATCTTTGCATCATTGAGCAAATATTACCCAGCGTAAATGAATGTAGCACATCTTTAACTAACATTCCACAACAATACATTTGACACCATCCCTATCCAAAAGCTTAGCCAAACAGAGACTTTATAGTTCACTCTCACAGTCATGAGGCTGGCCTGGAGTTGTGGCTCACTGTCACTGTACCACCATCAAGAAAAAGGATGAGCATATGTCACTAGCCTGGAAGAAAGAAAAGATCAAAGCTCATAATGTTTCCTATGAAATCCACTTTATTTTTGCATCACTGTAAAGTAAAAACCCTGAAGTCAAACCATTGGACTTGGGACCTTTGCCAGACATAGAAAACCAATAGTATGGGGGAATAGGTTTGGGGGTGAACACCCGCACTTTGGAGGCAGAGGCAGGGAGATCACAGCAATTTGAGGCCAGCCTCAAACTGCAGTACATCCCGAGTTCCAGGACAGCCAGGTACATACAGAGATACCCTGTCTCAACAAACAACATCAAAACCAAATGATTTTCTTTGCTGATAATGATTTCTCATTAACGGATTGGCATTAAGCTAGCTTTTGTTTGTTTCTGAGACGTGTGGGTAGAGGGCAACCTGTGTGAAGCCTGTCTCTTCCCAACCACTGGATTTGTATCACATTTGATGAAAGGCAAGCAGAAAATCATCTGCAGGAGAAGAATTTCCATGTTGTGTGTTTGTGCTCACCAAGGAAGTGTACACACAACACTTTGCACAACAAACGAACACTTGCAGTTCACCTTTGTTTAATGGGCACCACGACACACTAGGCAGCACTGATCCAGGAGGAGAAGACTTCTCCCGGGAACTGCGTTTGCCATTGGGTGTTGAGGATGGAGGACAATATTGTAGAGTCTTCACTCTCCTCTGTCACCGCAGCGACAGGACTCAATGTTCCTCATGGTTTTCTCTGCTTTGTTTAACTCAGAACGGCCTCACACATGTGGGCATCAAAGGTCAGCAACGGTTTGAACAGCTTCCTCTATTACGACAATGCCGTCCGTCAACACCCATGAAAACTCCCGACCCCTCTGTGTGTCACAGTCTCCTTGGGCTTGCTCTGTTGATTGTGTTTCCTTGTGAGTGAGTCTTGTGAGTGTTCTCTCGAGCAACTGCTTTCTCCGCTTGAGCATCCGAGTCATCCAGGAGACATTTAATTTGGGGACAGAGCTGTTCTTCTACACCACTGCTGCCATCGTATGTCACAGCTGACTGCTTTAGTGGCAATAAAATGTACAGGGGCTCTGCTTTTCCTGGGTGAAGCACCGAGTGTCAAAGCCATTCCTATTAAATATTAACATCATTTACTAGGAATATAATTAGAAATAAATAAACTAGCATATAAATTTTGTGTCTGAATCATTCCCTGCTCTTAATCTGGTGTGGAAAAATAGCTTTCTCAATATTGAATATAGTTCAGGGTTGGAATTTTAAAGGCATTGATGGTCATCAGGGAGAGGCAGTGGGTATTCCTGCATAATTTGAGAGATGTGTTTTTAAGAGGTCCAGAGAATAGTGTGCCGAAAGTGTGAGCTCGTGTATGCAGAAGTAATAAATAAACAGAATGGCCATGCATTTCTAATTCTGAAATAAACCACACGTTGGCTCTCTTATATCAGTTATATAAAGTATACAATGTGGAGGGCAGATACCCTGAAACAACTGCGTTTGTTCTTTTTTTTTCTTTATTAAGAATTTTTTATTCATTTTACATACCAACCACAGATCCCCCTCTCTCCCCTCTTCCTGCCCCCCCCCCCCCGCCCCGCTTTTATTCTTTAGAGCAGAAGGGCGAGTCAACCAGAGCACACTGTGAAGCACACCTGTGAAGCACAGCTATCCCATTAGATGAGAATAGTCGCCAGGAGTGGGGGAGATGGCTCTTTTGGTAAAGTGCTTGCGCACAAACATTAGGACCTGAGTTCAATCCCCAGAAGCCATATCAAAAAGCCAAGTGTGGTAGCATACTCTTGTAATCACAGCGCCAGGAAACCAGGTGACGGGCAGATACCTGGGACTCCCAGGCCAGTGAGAGACCTCATTTCAAACAAACAAATAACAAAAACAAAGTGAAGCTGGGCTTGGTGATGCAGGCCTTTAATCCAGGCAGTGGTGAAGCAGAGGCAGTCAGGCACCTGTGAATTCAAAGCCATCTGCTCCACACAGGGGGTTCGGGCTGGCCCAGGCTACGTGAGACCCCGCCTCAAACAAAAATCAGGTGAAACAGCAAGGTGAACCGCGACTGACAAGAAACGGCACTGGAGGTCGTTCTCTGACCTGCGCACACCCGCACACACCTGCACACACCTGCATGCACCTGCACCACACACCTGCATGTACCTGCACCTACCTGTGCACATACTCATGTACCTGCATACACCCAACTACAGGCCCACACGAGGGCCAGCAAGGCTCGCGATGATCGATTCTGCATGCCCGTTCTGTTGCCCGTGGACTCCAACGGTCGCTCTTTGGGTTGCTCCTCATTATGTTTTGCTGTTACAAGGTTTTCGCTGTGATCATGTATTGGTGAAATTATTAAGGCCACTCCACATAGTTAAAAGGGAGGTTTATTCTGTGGGGTAACTTACAAGTGAAGGGATAGGTTACAGGGTCTGGGAAAGGTGTGGCGCAGTCCTGAGGTGTTCTCTGGAGAACTCTGCTCTGTCTACCTCAAGCGTCCAGGGTTCAGGAACCAAGAGAGCCTGCGCATCCAGATCTCGGGTCTTCAGGGTCCTCTCTCTGCCGGCCTTGCAGGCGTGACAGTTACGGAAGCCTCAATGGGGGCTGGAACTTCCAGATCAAAGCTGGAATGGCTACCCACTACAATCATGATTATGTTGTTTCCTGGTCCACAGTTGCTTGACTGTCTCTAGGAAGCCCTCCTCCTCATGATGCTTTGTCCACCCGCATTCTGTCTGCTCTGTCATTGTTATTAGCCAGCTGGTGACTCCTGTGCCCACCTCGTGCTTTCTCAGTAGAAATGGGAAGTTGGCGTGCACCTCTCCAGCTTTGGGAGATAATACCCCAACTCTTTGCTTCAAAGCCTTGGCTACAGCCACAGTGTGTGTGAGCTCCTGTCAGCACTCCATGACCCTGAAGCTTAAAATTTTATGAACCTAGATTAAAAAAAAAAAAAAAAAAAAAAAGCAAACCCTTTATTTAGACAAGGTCTTATGTAGCCAGTGCTAAGCGCCAACTCCTTAGCAGTCCAGAATGACTCGGAACATCTGGTGTGTCCTGCCTCCACCTCCTTAGTGCTGAGCCCACAGGCTTGGTTTCTCCGGTGCTGGGGATCAGGCCCAGGATCTCATATTTGACGGGAAAGTGCTCTATTAACTGAGCCACATCCCTAGCCACTGGAGCTGAATAAATAAATTAATTAATCATTTAAGCAGTCAATTAATTAATTTGTGTGTGTATGTGCATGAGTGTGAGTGTGTGTGTGTGTGTGTGTGTGTGTGTGTATACAGGTGCACTAGTCTTGGTATATTGGAGGACAGCTATTAGGAGTCAGTTCTTATCTGCCGTCTCGTGGGATCCAGGGATTGAACTTAGGTTCTCAGGCCTGCACGCAAGCCCCTCTACTTGCTGAACCGTATTGTTGGCCCAAACCTGGATAAAATTTAACCTTATTTTATTTTTTATTTCAGTTCTGTGACTATTAAAGAGGTTATCATCTTTCATGTTTATTGGCCATTCACATTTTGTTTTATCCATTTAATTTACTGTTTTTCTTTTGAGATCTTCTTTTATTGTTAATTATTAGGGATATTCTCATACTAATCTTTTTTTTTTTCTTAAAAAGTCACACTTGCTTTTTCTCCTTTTTTAAAAAAAGATTTATTTATTTATTTGTGTGTGAGTGTGTATCATCTATATATGTTCAGGTATGGGCATTCGTGAATGCTTGGAGGTTAGAAAAGGATATTAGGTCAGTCTCTCTTTCTCTCCCCTATTCCTTTGAAGCAGGGTCTTTCCCTGGAACCAGGGCTTATGTTTTCTAGGCTGGTGGCCCTGTGAGCCTCCTGTTTCTGCCCCTCTTAGTGCTGAGATTACAGGCATGTGCTGGATGCCTGGCTTCTGTGTCTGCTAGAATCTGAAATCCAGTCCCCATGATTGTGCAGCAAGCACTCTTGATCTGGGCAGTTCCTAATTGAAGTTCTCTCTTCCCAGATGACTCTTAGTTGTGTCTAGCTGGCAATAGAAACTAACCAGCATGTGAGTTGTAGAATATTATTTTAAGATGTGTTACATTTGTATGCTGTGGAACATTTGTTTAATGATGAAAAGATGTGTTAACGAATCCTTTATGTTGCATTTGTTTAACTCTGTGAAGCTGTGTTACTGTGCCTGTCTAACACTTGATGGTCTAATAAAGAGCTGGACAGCCAGGCAGGAGTGAGGCAGGAGAAAGGATAGGTAAAGAAAATAAATAGAAGGAGAAATCTGGAAGAAGAAAAGAAGGAAGAAAGACCTAGAGAACAAGGAGAGGAGGACTTGAGGCCAGCCACCCAGCCACCCAGCCAGCCGTGGAGTAAGAGTGAAAATAAGATTACAGAAGTAAGAAAAGGAAAATGCCCAGAGGCAAAAGACAGCTGGAATAATTTAAAGTTAAGAAAAGCTGTCAAGAAACAAGCCAAGCTAAGACCAGGCATTTATAATTAAGAATAAGCCTCCATCTGTGTGATTTATTTGGAGCTGAGTGGTGGACCCCCCAGAAGGGCCCTCAAAGAGCCAAAAAGAGTAAAACAAAACAAAACAAAAAAAACAATAACACATGTGTATCATTCATATCTAACACGTTTGTTGAACCGTTCTATTAACTTTGTAAAGAACTTATGGATTTATATGGGTATTTTATGAAAAGCATATTATCATGTGAGATAAATAATAGTTTGCTGTTTCCTCTCCTTCTGCCCTAACTTTTCCTTCCTTCATTTCTCTTTTGCTCCTTTCTCTTCCTCCAGCTTTGCTTATTGTTTTCTTCTTTCCTTCTTTTCTTCCTCTTCTGAGTCACATCACCATGTGTTCTATTAGAATATGTATATGGAAGTGATGTCAGCAGGCAGGAATGTGGTACCCATGACTTTCAAAAGAGTCCTTTTAATGTTTCACTGTTTAGTGAGTATGCTTTTTGTAGTGCGTGCATGAAGTGTTAATCTAATTAATCTTTATCAATAAGAAATTGGGAGTCAGATATTGGGGTAAGAACCTGAAAGATCAGAGAAGCAGGGAACAGCCACCAGTTGCCTCCTACCTCTACCATTCCTCCATCTAAAAGGGCTGAGATCTTCTCTCCACCCCACCTTATTACTTCCTGTCTCCTTTCTGTCTACAGTCCCCCAAACTTCTATGGTTAATTTAGGTCAGCTAGTGGCTAGCTCCCTCCTCTGACTCCCAGCAAGCTTTATTTGTCAGAACACAATCAAAATATCACACAACATATGTGTATGCTCATGTATGTGCATGCATGTGTGTGAGTGTGTGAGTATAGATAACCACTAGTTCAACAAAGGATTTTGTTTAGCTCTCCCTCAAATGAAAAAGGATTATGAATTTTGGTACTTTCCCATTTCCATAATATGATTATGATAACCATATTATTTTCTTAATTTGTTGATATGAAAATTGTTATTGTTTTCCCTCCTTTCTTCTCTGTCCGCAGCCCCTCCCTTCCCCTTTTCTCCCATGTCCCTACCCACTTCTTTATTTCCCTCCTTCTCTTGCTGTTTCACTAGGTGACCATTCCTCTGCCTCAGATCTCAAAGTGCTCTTATTGCAGCCATGTGCCAGTATGTCTGACTTGGTAACATGTTCTCTAGAGTTGAAACGGCTACATTTTTGAGATTTTAAATTTTTATTTAATTTTTTTTTTTTTTTTTTTTTTTTTTTTTTTTTTTTTTTTTTTGAGACAGGGTTTCTCTGTGTAGTTTTGCGCCTTTCCTGGATCTCACTCTGTAGACCAGGCTGGCCTTGAACTCACAAAGATCCACCTGCTTCTGCCTCCCGAGTGCTGGGATTAAAGGCGTACGCCACCACCGCCCGGCCTAAATTTTTTCTTGAAGTAAATGTCATACCACAAGAAATTTTACATTTTGTGCATTTTCATGTGTACAGTTCACTAACACTCACTTTTCTGTACAACTACATCAAGACATTCTCACCTTGCAAAAGTGAAAACTCAGTTTCTGTTAAATCACACCTCTTTATTTTCTCCTATCCCCAGTTCCTGGAAACCCCCCTTCTGTGTTATGTTCCTATGAATTTGACTCCTCTGTTAGGTCAAGCCAGGGGAATAACATGGTGTTTCACTGGCTTATATTATTTAGTATAATGTCATCACAGTCCTCCATGTGGAACCCTGAGTCAGAATTCTCTTTCTTTCTGAGGATGAATCACATGCCATTGTGCGTAGAGGCAACATTTTGTTTCTCCTTTTATCTATCAGCAGGCATTTAGGTTGCCAATGAACACTTTGAATGTCGCTATGGACATTAGTTTGCCGATATCTCTGAGATCCTGTTTTTAGATCTTTTGACTATATACCCAGCAGTGGAATAGCTGGATTGTGTGGTAATTCTATCTTTGACTTCCTGAGAAAGCTCCATGCCTTGGTTTGGATCCTGCATATCCCCCAAAGGCCCATGAGTTAAAAGCTTCATTCCCAGCTCTTTAAGAGGTGGAGCCTAATCAGAGGAAGCTAAGTGGTTAGAGACATAGGCTTGAAGAGGATGCTGGGCTCCCAGCTTTCCTTTGATATCTGTTTGCTTCTTGACCATCATGGGGTCAGTAGATCTCTGCATTACGCTCTTACCATGACATACAATGTTGTGTCCCAGGCCCAAAGCACAAAGCAGACTCTAATGGTTTCCTGCTTTCCTTGAGGATGTGTACCACGGATATTGAAGATGTCTTCACATCATGTGCTAATCTCAGTATTGAGTTAAATCTGGGTTTAAGAATTCTAGATGTTTCCACCCTAGTATGTCCACTAACCATACCATGGAAGGTTATTTATTTAAATATGAAAGGGAATATATAGTTTATCTGCACCTGAATGACTTTATCTATAGTACTTCTCTAACATGCAATATTTTCAGCAAAATAGTGGTGAAATGGGGCTCTGGAATTAAGGCTTGTGTTCTGCAGTCAAGGAAAGACAGCGGCTCTTAGCTCCAGGTGTGTATCATCACACTTGGATGGACACACACTTTTACACTGACGTGACTATGTTCTATGCAGCTTGCTATCATTTCCCCATAGGAATGTAAAGAAATATGACAAGTCAGTTGTCAAATATTGTGGACAAATCTCTGATGGCTCTCAAGTGCAGATGAAAGTAAACTGGACTTCCCCCAAAGTGCTAACTGCAGGGACAACGCTTACTCAGTCCTTGAGCAGAGCGAGGGAGCCCAGGTTCTCATTCTGAGAAGTGAAAGCAAAGCTTTGCCTTGAGTAGCTTTTTTTGATTTTGTTTTTCAAGACAGTGTTTTTCTGTGTAACAGCCCTGGCTGTCCTAGAATTCACTTTGTAGACCAGGCTGGCCTCGAACAGAGATCTAGCTGCCTAAGGAGTAGGCCACCACTGCTTTTTTTTTTTTTTTTGATCCCTGAGTAGCTTTTGACCTCTCTTTAGCCATAGTGACTGACATTTGGTCTGTTTAGTGCCCAGAGTGGAGGAAAAGGATGAAAATGACCATCTCATCCACCTGGGATGTCCAACCCTTGTCCTTAGCATGGGCACTGCTTGCTAAACACAGTATCATTGGGCTTGTGTGCATTTCCAAGTATTTGTGAGTGCTCCCCACCCCCACAATGGGAAAAAGCAATACTTACAGAAGAGAAAGTGGTTTGGCAATAAAGGAGCAGAAATTAGCTTTCATTCTGAGGAAAGAGTGTGCATATGTGATTTCCTTTTAAGCAATTTCAGATTGCTGGATACATTTATAATGGTGACTTTCAGCTATCACTTGTGTTTCAGATTAGTTACTTGGCTTAATGGGCCATTCAAGTAATGCTTTTGCTATTAGTTTTTGTTTTTTTAGTGGAAAGTAAACAACATTTTGTTATTATTAAGAAAAGCATATTGTCTCCTAATGATTTATTGTCAGTGAGTGTCTGTGTTCTTTTATTGTGTGTGGTATCTTCTAGTTAGCATTCGGATGATATTGTTATTTTTATCAAGTTCATCATAACCTCCTAGGTTGGTTGTTTGGCAATCATTTGGTGCCTTGTGTTTTACAGTCCTTTAGAATGACCACATGTTTGAGGCTACCAGTCTAACAGAAACTATGCCATTCCTTTGGCCAAAAATATTGAAATTTATTATTGGAAAAAGGGAAACATGCAGTTATGGTGAGTTATTTTATAGCTTGACATTCATGACCTATTTTTTCTCATTGTTATGTCCTTGTCCATTTTCGAATGAGTAGTTTGTCATTTGGATAGAACAGGATAGGGCATCACTATTTTCATTGTGGGTTGGAAGTTTATTGGTGTGTGGTCAGGGTAGAGTAGAGAGAGAGAGTGTCACTGGATTCAGTAAAGTACGATATGGCAATACATACCGCCCTAGTCTAATTGCAATAACCTGAAGGTTGTTAAAATACACTGGTTTTTATCAAAATTTTTGTGTATTTTTGTGAATCACCCCATGTTAAAAATATTGTAATTATTATTTGTCATACTATGTAGCCCAGGCTGGCCTGTAATTCATTTCAAAGCACAAATTGATGTCTACCTCAAGAACCTTCTGCCCCAGTCTGTTGAGTGCTGGGATGAGAGGCCTGAGTCACCACATCTGGTTACCACATCTGGTTATTCACTTTATTTGTAATAGTAATTGTTTTTTCTCCCAAGGGGGAAAAAGTACATTAAAGTTTTGTGGCTTAAAACAAACAAACAAACAAACAAACAAAACCTAAACTTGACTCATTGAATTCCTCAATTCTTTCTTATTTGTGAAAGCACAAGTATTTGAATGTAACTGCGATTCAGAGAATCATGATAAAGACAGAATGGTAGGAGGCCCATTGCTGTGGGAAAGGGCATAGTGAGCTGACCCACAGTGTGGCTCCTATGAGCAGAAATCAGATGCAGGCTGACAAATGCTTGAGGTCTTCAGTACAGTGACAGAGCAGGATGGGCAGAGGCAGGCTGTGTGTCCTGGGCCTACCAATGTGTTTGACATTCTACCTCCAATGTTAATAAGCTCCCAAAAGACCTCAATTGAAGACCTTGGTCCTCCTGACATTTGCCTCTTCCAGGTTTTTTCTTCTGTATTATTTCATTGTTGTTTAACATTGGCTGTACTCCAGAGTCACCAGGGTAAGTTTTGGAAATATCCGTGCTATCCCAACACTATGAAATAAGAATTTTTAGGACATTTATGTTTGAAAGGCTTCTTTGGCTAATCATGGTAATTGTGAATCATCAACTCCTCACCTATGAATCCCATCAAAAACAGCTTTCTTGTGTTTGTGAGTTCATGTTAGAAGGGCAATCAATTCAAAATTTCACATCTCCCGGTTAGGTATTGATCCAGCTGAAACATTGTTGGTGTGGGAATTCGATACACAATAAGAAATAAATGGAATCTTTGATTAATTCTGATACCTAAATAGACATAGGTGAACGAGTCTTGCTTTTGGAAGCCTGTGAATTGAATAGTCATCAACTTCAGTGTTAGCCTTTGACTGTATCAAGTTGTTAGCATTTACACAGACATATATTATTCTTGTTGGTTTTCTAAATAGAGAACAAGAGAGCTGTTTAGGAAATGCATTTGGGGTCTTCTTGCACCCTCTATATAGCAGGAATCATATAAAGAAAGTGCCCATTTTGAACATAGCTCCTTTGTGCAGGTAGACATCTGCCATGAAAGAAAAGACATTCTTAGAAAAATATTAACACGCCATGTTTGTCTTTCTGAGTCTGGGTTACCTCACTCAAAATGATATTTTCTAGTTCCATCCATTTGCCTGCAAATTTCTTGATGTTATTGTTTTTTACTGCTGAGTAGAGCTCCATTGTGTATATGTACCACGTTTTCTTTATCCATTCTGTTGAGGGGCATCTAGGTTGCTTCCAGGTTCTGGCTATTATGAATAATGCTGCTATGAACATAGTTGAGCAAGTGTCCTTGTGGTATGATTGAGCATTCCTTGGGTATATGCCCAAGAGTGGTATCATTGGGTCTTGAGGTAGATTGATTCCCAGTTTTCTGAGAAATTGCCATACTGGTTTCCAAAGTGGCTGTACAAGTTTACACTCCCACTAACATAAGCTGTCATCAGTGGTTTTGATCTTAGCCATTCTGACAGGTGTAACATGTACTCCCTTGTAAGTGGATACTAGATGTAAAGCAAAGGATAACCAGACAATAACCCACAGCTCCAGAGAAGCTAGGTAACAAGGAAAGCCTTAAAAGGGATGCATGGATCTCTCTGGGAATGGGAAATAGATGGGATCTCCTGAGTAAAACGGGGGTAAGGGGGGTAATAGAAGGTAGGGATGGGGGATGAGAACATAAGGAAATGGGATGGTCAAACTGGAACAGGAACAGAGTGGGAGAGCAATGAAAGATATATCACGATAGAGGGAGGCAATATGGGGATAGGGAGAAACCTGGTGCTAGGGAAGTTCCTAGGAATCCACAAGGATGACCCCAGCTTAAACTACTAGCAATAGTGGAGAGGGTGCCTGAGCTATGCTGTGGGATGGTCTGTATGTCAAATGTGTTGCTCTGATTGGTCAATAAATAAAACACTTTCTGCACAGGCAGAAAGTATAGGCGGGACTAACAGAGAGGAGAATTGAGAGAACAGGAAGGCAGAGGGAGACATTGCCAGCCACTGCCATGACAAGCAGCATGTGAAGACGCCGGTAAGCCATGAGCCACGTGGCAAGGTATAGATTTATAGAAATGGGTTAATTTAAGATGTAAGAACTAGATAGCTAGAAGCCTGAGCCATTAGGCCAAACAGTTTAAATAATATAAGAGTCTGTGTGTTTATTTTATAAGTGGGCTCCAGTACTGGCGGGACTTGGCAGGACCCAAGAAAACTCTCCAGCTACAGAGCTGGCCTACCCTGGTAATCAAATTGGTGAATACCCTAACTGTCATCATAGAGCCTTCATCCAGTAATTGATGGAAACAGATGCTGAGATCCACAGCTGAGCACCAGGCCAAGCTCCAGGAGTCCAGTCAAAGAGAGGGAAGAGGGATCCTATGAGCAAGGGGCATCAAGATCATGATGGGGAAATCTACAGAGATAACCAAATCAAGCTAGTAGGAACTCATGAACTTTAGACCAACAGCTGTGGAGCCTCCATGGGACTGGACTAGGCCCTCTGCATAGGGGAGACAGTTGTGTAGCTTCATCTGTTTAAGGGGACCCTGGCAGTAGAATCAGGATCTTTCCTTGGTGGCTTTTTGGAGCCCAGTACCTATGTTGGGACACCTTGCACAGTCTTGATGCAGTAGGGAGGGGCTTAGACCTGCCTCAACTGAATGTACCAGGCTTTGCTGACTCCCTGTGGGAGACTTTACCTTTCTGGAGGAGGGGATGGAGGGTGTGTTAAGGGGGACATGGGGTGGGGAATGGAAGCAGGGATGAGAAGGGATCTGTGGTTGGTATGTAAAACAAAGAAAACAATTCTTTGAAGTTAAGGTGTGTTTCCTGTATGCAGCAGATGGATGGGTTCTGTTTTCTTATCCATTCTGTTAGCCTATGTCTTTTTATAGGTGAGTTGAGACTATTGATATTGATGGATATTAATGACCAGTGATTGTTAATTCCTGTTATTTTTTTGTGGTTGTGTTGTGTTGTCCTTCTGTGGTGTATGTTGGTGTGGGATTATCTATTGCTTGATTTTTCATGGATGTGTTTAGCTTCTTTGGGTTGAATTTTCCCTTCTAGTGCTTTCTGTAGGGCTGGGTTTGTGGACAGGTATTGATTAAATCTGGTTTTATCCTGGAATATTTTGTTTACTCCGCCTATGGTGATTGAGAGTTTTGCTGGGTATAATAGTCTGGGTTGGCATCTGTGGTCTCTTAGTGTCTGCATGAGATTTGTCCATGATCTTCTAGCTTTCATAGTCTCTATTGAGTAGTCTGGTGTTATTCTGATGGGTTTGCCTTTATATGTTACTTGGTCTTTTTCCTTTGCGGCTCTTAATATTTTTTCTTTGTTCTGTGTGTTTAGTGTTTTGATTATTATGTGGCGAGGGGACTTTTTTTTTGGATCCAGACTATTCGGTGTTCTGTAAGCTTCTTGTATCTTCATAGATATTTCTTTCTTTAGGTTAGGAAAGTTTTCTTCTATGATTTTGTTGAATATATTTTCTGTGCCTTTGAGTTGGTATTCTCCTTCTTCTATCCCTATTATTCTTAGGTTTGGTCTTTTCATGGTGTCCCAAATTTCCTGGACGTTTTGTGTTACGACTTTTTTGTCTTTAGTGTTTTCTTTGACTGACGAATCTATTTTCTCTATCATGTCTTCAGTGTCAGAGATTCTCTGTTCCATCTCTTGCAATCGGTTGGTTATGCTTGTTTCTGTAGTTCCTGTTCATTTAGTCAGGATTTCTATTTCCAGCATTCCCTCAGCATGTGTTTTCTTTATTGACTCAAATTCATTTTTCAGATCTTGGAATGTTTCTTTCATCTGTTTAATTGCTTTTTCTTGGCTTGATTTGATTTCTTCCCATTTTTTGTTCATTTTTTCTTCCATTTCTTTAAGGGAGTTTTTTATTTCCTCTTTAATGGAGTTTTTCATTTCCTCTTTAAGGGAAGTTTTTATTTCCTCTTTAAGAGAGTTTTTCATTTCCTCTTTAAGGAAAGTTTTTATTTCTTCTTTGAGGGAATGTTTTATTTCTTCTTTAAGGGCCTCTATCATCTTCTTAAAGTCATTTTTAGGGTTGATTTCTTCTGTTTCTTCTGTCATGATATGTTTAGGTCTTGCAGGTATAGAATCACTAGGTTCTGATGTTGCCATATAGGTCTTTATGTTGTTGCCTGTATTTTTGCATTGGCATCTACTCATCTTTTCCTCTGTGCGGTGCAGGTGGTGTCTGTGTCTGAGAGTGCCTCTCTTGTTCTAATTTTTAGTCTTGGTTTAGTAGGGGTTCTTGGTTAAATTGGTGCTATTGGGCTGTTTCTTCAGGGACAGCTGATTTCAGTCGGTGAATTATATACTTATGATTCTGGTGATCTGGTTTAGTGGCTGGGTAGCGCCTTCTTCTGTGTTCCCAGGTCACATTTTGTTCATTTGTCAACTCTTCAGCTGATCTTGTTTCTTCAGACTTCAAACTGTAGGCATCTGAATCCTCTCCCAGATGGGTTTCAGCTGAGCAGGGTAGTCTCACCAACACCTCCAAGTTGTTGGGTTTCGTTTCACAGGATCAGCAGTTGGGCCCTGGGTTGTCCCCAGACGGAGTGCCCAGACTCGCCCTGATTCCGACCCACGGAGATAGCCTCTTCCCCAGGTGTTGGGGCTAAGGGTGTCCCCGTTCCAAGCTGCGTTCGCCCGTCTCCATCCCGGGCCTGTCCACCTCTGCTGCCCCCTGCCACAGGCCCACCTGCGTCCGCTTGTCTCCACCGCTGGGCCTGTATGTCCCTGTCAGCTGCCGCTGGGTCTGTCTGCCTCTGCGGGCCGCAACGGGCCTGTATGTCTCTGCCGGCTGCCGCCGCGGCCTACCTACCTCTGCCCGTCATTGCCACCGGGCCCATCCACCTCTGTGGGCCACCGCTGGGCCTGAATGTCTCTGCCGGCTGCCGCTGGGTCTGTATGTCCCTGTCGCCGCTGCCACCGGGCCCGTCCACCTTCGCGGGTTGCCGCCGCGGACCCACCTGCATCCACCTGTCTCCGCCGCGTGGCCTGTCTCAAGAAAATAATTCTTAATATAGAAAAAATAAAGAGAAAAAATGTTAAAACATATTCATATATTTATCAATTTTCCTTTTCATTATAAGTTTCATCTGGAACTCATCAGCACTTCAAGGGAGAGAAATCACCTTCTAATTAGTGCTGGAGGTATATGCATGTATGTGTATGCATGTGCATGTATGTGTGTATGTGAACATGTATGTATGTATATAGGAGGAGGCAGGAATCAAAGAAGAAAGGCTTTTTATTTAATTTTTTATTTAATTCCTGCATTCTCATACTACTTTCCATAGATTTATTTTTCTTTGTGATGAATTTTCTTAGACACATTAGTAGGGTCTGATTCCTGCTCCCAATCTCCTGTCTATTTGATTTATAGACAACACTGAGCTGTCTTCTTCTTGCTTTATAGATCTGTTGGATCTTGGTGAATTTGGCCTCTGGATATTGATACATTTAACTTTTTGTCTCTAGACCTTTTGGCACTTTTTTGAATTTGTAGTAAACTCTTGCAATTTGGGATCTTGGTCAGCTCTAAGTTAAGGATCTTTTCAGTATGTACATTGACAGGATGCAGGATGGGTCAATGGTTGTGAACTCTTAAGAGATTCAGAGAGCCCAAGAAAGGCTTCTCTTTAAACTATTCTGCTTAAAGAGAAAGAAGTCAAGCCAATACTCCATCCTCCACATCCTGCACCAAAGCAACACAAAACCAAACCAAAAAATGGTCTCTAAATGGTGCTGGGAAGGTAAAGCTGTAAGAACTCTGAATGCATTTGGGAAGACACAGCTTGAAGAACTCTGCATGCACTGCTTGTGAGATGGAAACTTAGGAAAACAATGGCCAATTTTGAGGAAAGGTAAACTTAGACATCTATGACCTAATGATCTCACTCTGCTGTAGCATCCCCAGAAATCCCTGCTGCAAAGTAACAGACTAGATGTAAGATTTCCAGACAGCATTATAATGGATGTCAAAATGTCTGTGTGCCCAAGTCTGAATCCCTATCAACAATCCAATGACATATTCACACACAGGGATCATCTGTGGTAATATAAATAGACAAGTTCCAAGATATGTAAAAGAATATGGGTTGACCAGAAAGACAAAAGCCAGACATAATGGAATATATTCTGTATGAGTTGAACTATACCAATGGAAAGCCCAGATTCCACTATATTTTGGGATGCGCATAATTTGCTTAATGTACTTCTATGTGCATATTTGATGATTTAAAGTAGGTAACTGAACAATTAAAAGTGAGACTGAGATACAATGACAGATGACAAAGATAATATTAGCTCAGGTTTAAACTCACAAGAGTGAAGACAGTGTCTACTAATGACAATTTGCTGTGCCTCTTATTATGGCACATGAGGTGAGCTCGGGCATGCTGAGGAATCCTGTGCAATAGTTTCAAGGGATAAAGCAAGGCTGGAGAGGAAGCCTTACATCTGGGTGAGATTGAGTCAGCCTTCATGTTACCAGGGCACAGTCATGTGTATGTGTGAATGCGTATGTAAGTGTGAATGTGCCATTATGTTAATTCTGATTTAGTGTAATGAAGAGAGTGCTGGAACTCAGTACCAGCCATGTATCTCATGCACCCTCCCATACCTGACTACGATGGATATAAAATGCTGGCCATAAGAGACTGCAGTAAAGACCCTCTCCATCCTGGCACGTGAGACATTGGCAGTTTCACTTGGATTCTCAAAGTGTGGCTTGACTGGAGATTAACGTGTGGGTGGATCAACTTTTCTTGTTAGAGCTGTTGTTTTTGCACCAAATGTGTGAAAAACAAATTTCAAATAGCTGCCCTGTTGCACTTGTCTGCAGTTCATATTATCACCCTTTTAGGTTTCTCAGCAATACTGACACTTATTAAACTTACCGGGGCTTCCCTCCATCCCTCGTCTTTCCTCTAAACATCTTTTTCCTTTTTTTTTATTAGTCTTCTGTGGGGTGGAATTTCCTGCTAACAGAGGGTGAGTTTGTTCACATTTTTCATACTGTCAACATAACAATTCTTTGATTGACTTGTTCAAGTACCAAGAATGTTTGAGAGAATAGAGGAATCTTGTGGGTGCTTTGTCAAGAGGTCATTTATTTATTCCTAAGGGGGAAAACACCATATTGTATTTTTCTCAGCTTTCAAATTTATTGGGCACATATTTTCTAAATATAGATATTTCTCTAGTATTAGTTTTCTCATGATTAATATTTTCTATATGTTATCTTATACATGAGCATATTTTTTTTTGGTAATTTTCAGATTGTAACAGAGAAGATTTAGGCTCTTACTGAATTCTACATGTTCCACAACTAAAAATAATACAGTTGATTCAAATGGTTCTACACTCTCAGACTTTATGGGAAAGGTAATTACCTTAAGCTATTTTTCACTCTGTAGTGTACAGCCCTTGTGCTGTTTAGAGTTGTCAGAAGGAAGGGTCTCAGGAAAACAGACAACAGTTCTATAAATCACAAGTAAGTAATTATAACATAATTTGTGTTTTTGAGATTTTCCTTTATCATGTAGAATGGATGTAACTCATTTTGTTTGCTATCATATAATGCTGTGTTTTGTTTAATGGTATAGACATTAATAATGGTTAATGTTGTCAACTTGGTTGCATTGAGATTAGTAATGTGCACTCCTGGTTGACAACTAAGGGAGAAGATTGGCTCTGTGTGTGTGGGTGGCATCACTCTGTAGGCCAGAGTTCAGAGGGAATAGAACGTCTTTGTAACCATTCTCTTCCTCTCCTTCTTCTGTTCCCCGCTCATTCCTCTGCCTAGACTTCTAGGGTACCATGGAGTGAGTTACTGTGTCCTATCATGCCATCTTGCTGTGATGGGAGAAACCTCCGAAACCAGGAGACAAGACCAAATCTTTCTTCCCTTAAATTACTTCTCTGAGGTGTTTGTCACAGATGAAGAGGGGGGCGGGGAATGTAGAAAATTGATTCTGGAGAAGTGAGGTTGCTATGACTACCTGGACATATGACTTCTAATTCTTTGGGATGGGCTTGTGGAAGGAATTTGAGAAAGTCAGGAGAAGCAGGGTAGAAAAACCTTAGAATGTTCTAAGCAGAAAATTTTTAAAAAGTAAACAAAATTTTGTAGGATCTCAAAAGACAAGAATGCTGAAAGGAATGTAGATGGTACCAACTGTGCTTCAAAGGTCTGACCGGGATTTGCAATTTCCAGCATTGGGAACTAGACTAGAAGCCATTTGTATTACATTATGGCAGAATATTCCTCTTCATTTTTTCTCATGCTTGAGACTTTCTGAGTGAGACTGAATTTGAGATTAGGAACTTTCAAGATAGTACAGCAGTAAGGGCTGTGCCATGGCTAATGCTGGCTGATTTTAGCTACATTTACAGTGAGAATTGGGAATGAAAAGCAGATAGAAGAGTATAAAAAATGAAGTCAAGATAGGTCTTCACCTTGCTGAAACTTGGGGACTTTGTACTGACACATTAGGAAAGATGTCTTAACAGCATGTCAGGAATTGGCTGGACTCTGACAATCACAGGCTCCAGATGTAAAGAGTTAAACACTACACTTTGATAGAGAGCTCTTAGGCACCCTGCTTAAACAGGATTGATTAGAAAATGATTTCCCCAGGTTCAGCCATTCAGGCACCCACAGCTTCTGAGGCCATAGATAAATGAGTGGGGCTGACTGCTGATGCCAGACTTCGGTATCAGTCACATAATTCTGATTTTACAGTTACGCAGAATGCAGGAGTTTCAGGATCACAAAAATTTCCATCCAGATTTCAGTGGAAAGTCTTGGAGGTCAAGTGGTGTGTGGCAGTGTCGGATTCCTGTGGGAAAACTTAGCTGTAAGATGAAACTGAAGATATAATGGAAACCCTAGGAAGTGAAGGATGTAGGAATGTGGGACGTCAGCTGGGGAAATCCATGACAGCAAAAAGAGCCAATTAAAGAGAGAAGTCATATAGGCTAAAGCTAGCAAAGTCATAGGAACAGGGATTCTGAAGATGGTTAGGGCTCACATCATGGCAGCAATTGTCCTGCATGATGAACACAGAACTACAGGATTCAATGCTTGCCTTGCTGGGCTTTGATCTTGCTTGGTCTCATCCTTGCTTTGTGTTCTTATTTTTCCTTTTCAGAATGGGTATGCGTTCTTTACTCCATTGTGCCTTGGAAATAGGTAAATTATTTTCTGGTTTCTTTGATAAGGGCTCACAGGTAAACATGCCTCGAGTCTCAGAGCAGGCTTTGAAACAATATTAGAACTATGAAGACTATAGGGATTCAGAGAGATGGACTGAGCACATTTTGCACTGTGAGACAGACATGAGCTTTTCAGTGCCCAGGGATTGAATATGACCGACAGTGATGTGCCTGGAGTTCAAATTGACAAGAGGAAGGCTTGTGATGGCCAATCGTGTCAACTTGATGGGCTGGGAAGTACACAGGATCTGAGTAAAGTGTACCTCTGGGTGTGTCTAGGAGGCTGCTTCTGGGTGGATTAGGTAGGCCAGGGGCCTCTTTCTGAACGTGGTGTAAGACTCAATAGGGTAATGGAATAAAAGTGAAGAAGAAAGACACAGGCTAGCATAGGCATTTCTTCCTCTTGCTTTCTCTCCTTTCTCTCCCCCCCCCCCATGCTCTTCTCCGTCTCCTCAGTTATGTGAATTTCTGTGCTCTGCCACACCTTTCCTGCCATGGTGGATAGAAACATTTGACTGCTGGCCAAAATAGACATTTCTTTTTTAAGACTGTTTTCCTCAGGTATACCATTTGCCACAAAGATTAAAAAGGATGATCAATACAGCCATCATGCTTACACCTTTTTAAAATTTATTTTAAATGTTTGGAAACTATATAGAGGGATCAAATAGTTTCTACTGAATGGGAATGGAAGCCTCCACAAAAATCAAATGTACACAACACGTCTTTTGCTCAGCTAATCAAGGAATAAACTGTAACATGTCCTTTATAGGAAGATTAGACATTTTGCTCTTAAATGCTCTTTTTTTTTTTCCTGTTCCATAGCAACTTCGATGCAGTACAAGATTTACATTTTAATTCTGGGGTCCAAAGTTCTTAAGCCACATCTATGATGGAAGGATTTCCAATGTAATGTTTCATCTTTCTTATTCACAACCCTTTAAAAGCACAACATAAGTTAGGTTGTAGTAGAAGCTACATGTAATCTCATAAGCAGACTGGCAGTACATTTGTACTATTAGTAAACGATCCCACTGGGCATTTGTGAGAGTCATTCAGGACAATAGATTCAATATATACATTTCAAGGTTACTAAAATCCTGAGTAAAATGCTTTCCAACCATATAGTGGTGGCCAAGTTCACTGAGTACTTTTCCATCTGGTAGAATATGAGACGAAGCTGGTGTAGCCATCTTCCTACAGCCTACCGTCACTCTCAAAAAGTCAGCTTCTTAGACAGCAGGGCCTTTGTCACTTGTAACCATGACTGGCTTCCTGTGGAGAAGATGTAGGTGACTTGTCATTGATGTCTGGGTGGAATTCACTCTATTTCATAAGACTTTTCAAAGTTAAAAGCTAGATGCTGACTCAACCACTTGGACTCTTCCCAGTAGACATGATGGGGATGGAAAGATCCAGAAGAACAATGGAAAGGTGTTGCAAGATCTGGGATTCAAATGCATTGTGGCATCAATTAAATTACATATGAAACATGTGGAAGCCTAAGTCCTAGATTGAGTTAATAATAAACAATGAGTGTCCAGGTTAGTTTTATGTCAACTTGACACAAGCTAGAGTCATTTAGAAAGAGGGACTCTTGACTGAGAAAATGTCTCCATAATATAGGCAAGTCTGTGGGGGCATTTAAAAAAATTATTACTAATGATTGATGTGGGAAGATCCAGTCCACCGAAGTGATGCTACCCTAGTCCTGGGTCGTATAAGAAAGCAGGCTGAACAAGCCATGGGAAGTATGCCAGTAAGCAGCACCGTCCATGGCCCATGCTTTAGTTCCTCCCTCTAAGTTCCTACCTTGAAGTCATGCCCTGCCTGTCCTCAGTGACGGAGAGTTGTAAGCCAACATAAACCCGTTGCTCTTCAAGTTCCTTTTTGTCATGGTGTTTTATCACAGGAATGGAAATTTAACTAATACAATTGTGGCTTTAGAGTCACATATGTGGTTGGGAGAGTGGTGGTATGCAAATGTGGGTAATGTAACCAGAAGAGAAATAAACTCACTTCGAGTCCCAAGAACATTTGCTTTGTTTGTCACAAGCTTAAAGACGCTTGACATGGTGCCTACCATTCTTGCCTGGCTCCTCTAGACAATATTTAACCTCTGGTGTTGGTGGTGTCTAGGAACACGGCTTCACTGTGCAGTGCTGGTGGGATGAAGATGAATCAGGAAGTAGTGCTGTACCTACTGCTGCTGGGAATAACTCTATCTCTATCCTTTGTACTTACGCACAGATATCAGGGTAGATATACACACAAGCACACATATACTCAAAAACCACTTGGTGGTGACACAAAGATTTTTGTGTATATATGTGTGTGTGTGTGTGTGTGTGTGTGTGTGTGTGTGTGTTGTACTTGCATGCATGTATATGTCTATGTGGAGGCCAGAGGGCAATACCAGGTATCTTTCTAAATTATACTCCAATTGTTTATTTATTGAATTATTTTTGGGGTGGAGTGCTATTGGAGATTGAACCTAAAGCCCTGTGAGTACCAGGCAAGCACTATCACTGAGCCATGCCCCTAACCCTCTACTTTATGTTCTGAGATGGAGTCTCTTTCTGTAACTTCAGCTCCTGGATTTAGGTAGTCGGCTTGACCAGGAAGCCCTGGGAACCGTTCAGTTCTGGGATGATAGGTGTCTGCCACCACATTCAGCTTTTTCACACGGGTGCTGGTGATCCAAACTCAGGTCCTCGTGTTTGCCTGGCAACCACTTGACTGACTCCACTCCACACTGAGGTTTCTAAGATGCCAAGGAAACTCAGGAAGAGCATACCTTTTTTTTTTTTTTTTTTTTTTTTTTTTTAATGCTGGGACTCAAATCCAGGGTTTTGAGTGTGTTAGGTGAGTTCTAGAGAGAATACATTCTGTTTCCTGCTCCGAGGATGCAGGAAAGGGCACCCGGTGTTCTGGGTCTGCTCTGCCCCTGGGCTGAGTCTTGGATGGTCTGTCTGACGTGACAGGGTGACAAGTGACCCATCTGAGGCTTTGAGGACTCAGCCACTGCCTTCTGATAGAGTGTGGAACTTCATCCAGGTCTGTGGAAAGCTAGTTCTCTTCCAGGATCCAGTTTCAGGCAAGTTTCCCTTTGCTGCCTATGACTCATGAAGGGATGTTAGAAAGAGTTCTGAAGGCTTGTTGGCATCTTTGTTCCTCCTGCTGTCCTGTGGGAGAGCAGAAATTACAACTGTGAACTATCATGTCCAGATCGATATGGGATCTGAACTTGGGTCCTCATGCCCGCGTTACAGATGGGCACTTTACCTACCTAGCCACCTCTCTCGCCCTGGGTTTGTTTTTGGACATGCAGTTTTGGGTGTTCTAGCACTGGATCTGTAGAGCTCAGGCACAGACACACTTGGTCTGACACAAAACCTT
The DNA here is from genome assembly GCF_004664715.2 of Peromyscus leucopus. Lineage (NCBI taxonomy): Eukaryota > Metazoa > Chordata > Mammalia > Rodentia > Cricetidae > Peromyscus > Peromyscus leucopus. Next base: position 15,622,412 of record NC_051067.1, read on the forward strand.
AAGAATTAGTCTTTAAAATGCATTTTCCTCGGTTTGGTACCACCCTGATTTCTTCTAGATGACTAATCATTCCAGGTAGCCAGGGACACCTCCTCAGAGAGGTAAAAAGCATCAGATAACAATGCCGCAGCTATTTTTAGAATGTGAAGAAAGCTGAATGTCTTGATAAAAATCTGGAAGCTTTTGCATTTTATAAAATAGATATGGCTGCTGAGATGTTCAGAGTAGCAGGCCTTAATGACAGAAGCTTGGTTTTATGTCCGGGCAGCAGAGATAACCGGGGATAAGGAATCTTGAATTATACTATTCAGCACATTGCTTTTAGTTACCTATGAGGTTGGTCTTAGTCATAGGTGAGGTAAATCCAAATGAGTTGTGTTAACAAATAAGACAAGAATGCCACAGTATTACCTGTGATTTTCCCATGGTCAGATAAAGTTAATCACAGGCATTGAATTTGGCTTTTTATTTTATCAATAGCCTGAAGCACTCTCTCTCTCTCTCTCTCTCTCTCTCTCTCTCTCTCTCTCTCTCTCTCTCTCTCTCTCTCTCTCTGTGTGTGTGTGTGTGTGTGTGTGTATACTTGCGCTTGTGAGTGCAAGTGTACATGTGGAGGCCAGAGATGAATGCTGGGAGTCTTCTCAGTGGCTTTCCACCTTATCTTTTGAGGCAGAATCTCTCAGTGAACCTACAGCTCACCAATTGGTTAGTCTGGCCAGCCAGGCAACCCAAGGATCCTCCTGTCTTCAGATTTCCAGCACTGGGATTACAGACAAACATCTCTACACCCAGCCTCTACATCCAGCCTTTTAGATCGGTGCTGGAGCTCCCCATGCTTTCACAAAAACAACTCTAGCCCTTGAACATGCTTTTCAGGGTCCCTTAAAATGATGTTTAATGAAAACTTAGGCTAGAGATAATGGGACTTGAAAGCTTCTTGGGCCTCACTCAGGCAAACAGTCAGTCCCAGCTGAAGGGCATGCTGAGCAGAGACAATCATAGTCACCCTCACCATCATCACACAGGTTTATCTCCACCACCATCCGTAATAACAGGCTGCGTTTGGATGGCCACTCTCCGGAGATGGCAGTGTCAGGCAAGTCATTTGCTTGCTTTTGCTACATTTCCCTGATGACGGAGAGCACCGTGGTTTAAGAAATGATGATGATTATCCCTCTGTGGCTGTCTAGTCTCCCCCATCCTTCACTTCTCTTCTGTGACTCATCTGGCCACTAGAACTTGGTATTCATAGCTCTGCGCATGTCCGTTCTCAGTCGTGGTGGGAACATCCCACTTGGTATTTGTCCATTCTGCCTCTCCAGTTGCCTCCTCCCTATGCTCAGCTTTGTCTTTTTGTAAGTCATTCTCTTCTTTTCCTTGCTTTCCATAACCTGAGACATTCTCCCCCACTTCCACTGCCGGTTCAGATTCCTGTTAGCCCTTCATTTGTCTTCTGCTATTGGCTCTGGTGGCTAAACTAGGGACCTAAAGATACATATAGGGAGATAGCTGCTCTTTTACCTTCACAAGCAGGGAATGTAGCTCAGCTGGTAGAGTGCTCGTCTATCATTTATGAAGCCCATCGTTTGATCTCCTGGACCACATAAAATGGGACTTGGTGGGACACATCTATAATCTCAGCCTTTGAGGTGGAGGCTGAAGGATCAGAATTCAAGGTCACCCTCAACTACAAAGTGAGTTTGAGGCCAAAATGCTCTATATGAGATGCTGTTTCAGAAAACATGGAAGGAAGAAAGGAAGTGTTGTATGATATTTTGTTTGTGTTCTGACAAATAAAGCTCGCCTGAAGATTACAGGGTGGAGCTAGCCACTAGTTAACCATAGAGGCCAAGTAGTGGTGGCATACACCTTTATTTTCAGCATTTGGGAGGAGGAAGCAGGGAGATCAGGAGTTCAAGGCCACCCTGGGCTACAATCTTTTAGATTAAACCAGTATAAAAGAGAAACAGAGCTGGGTGGTGGTGGCACACACTTGTAATCCCAGCACTAGGGAGGTGCCGACAGGAATATAAGGCAGGTGAAGACAGGATCTCACCTCAGTCTGAAGATTCATAGAGACAGGATCTCCCCCATTTGGTCTGAGCATTGATAGAGGTAAGAAGTTTCTGGTGGCTGGCTCTTTGGCTTCTCTGATTTTTCAGCTTTCACTCTTGATATCTGATTCTGGGCTTTTATTTTTAAGACTAATTAGGATCACACATCAAGGAAGGAAGGAAGGAAGGAAGGGAGGGAGGGAGGAAGGGAGGGAAGGAGGGAGGGAGGAGAGAGGTAGGGGAGGCTAATCTTGTGACATTGGTGGGATTTATATAACACAATGGAAGTGAACCTCTTGGCAGGTGTGTGAGGGATTTTCTAGATTAGGTTAATTGAGGAGAGAAGACCTGCCCTGACTATGGATGGCTCCATCCTATGGTCTGGGAAGCTGGACCAAAGAAAAAGAAGAGGGCAAGCCAAGTCCCAGAACTCACCGTCCTCTGCCTTCTGACTCTGTACAGGACACGACGGCTTCTCATGCTCTTGCTGCCCTGACTTCCCACTGTGTTGAACTGTAACATTGACCCGGGAGCCTAAATTAACCGTTCTTCCTAAGGTGGCTTTTGTCAGGGATTCTGTCCCAGCAATGTGTGAAGTAGATAATACTGCGAAGAAGAAAATGGCATGCTCTGTTTCTAGTGTGCATACTTTTTTTTTTTAGTTGATTGTTCTCTGCCTTTGGGGACTATGGACATGATAATAGTCATTTGGCCATATAGAAGTAACTGATAGTAGACCAGATACCGTTGCTGTCCATTAAGTTCCTATAGAAACAGAAACAGGAGAAAGAAACTTTACTTTTTTTTTCCATAATTTTGAACTCATGTCTAAAACCGAAGGACAAGGACTCATCCACACTTTGGGTAGGAGGGTACTTGATGTTTTCTATTGTGAGGTGATGTTTTGAGGGAGGAGACAGAATGCATCATTAAACAATCAATTTGGTAATAAAAATGAACCTTTCTCTAAAATACTCATTCCAACCATGCAGTTTTAATATTTCTGATGTTACAAAATTATTATTAATATTTTTTTCTTCAATAAAAGTTGAATTTGTGTAGATTCTGATAGCCATTAGAGAAATGAGAAAGACTTGGAGATCATTGGCACAGAGTTCTCTGTAGTTCTAAAATGTAGTTGGTGGAGTCTAGGTGATGAACAGACAGCTCTGCCTGTGTCTGGGCTTTATTATGACCATTTTCAAAGCGAAAAGCTTTCTAGGGTTATCTTTGTATGTTTATTTATTTTTGAAGAAGAAAAATCTTTTTAGAATATGGTTAGTAGTTGCAACAGTCTTCCACTTTTGAGGAATAATAATCTTATGATACAATGCCAAACAAACAGAAACTCCAAGTATCTTTAAAATATAATTTTTTCCCACATGATTAAAAACTCTATTCTCTTGTCGTCTCATGGGGAGATTATGATGGTCCCCTCTGTACCTTTTCGAAAACTAACTTTTTATATTCTAGTGCTCGCAAAGAAGCCCTCTGGCTCGCACTTGGCCTCTTCCACTGAATTGGAAAATTTGGTTCCATTCTCTCAGCGAGTAAATAGCTTTAAAGCCATTCATGGTTTTGTCAGGGCAGAGGAGAGCAGAAAAGCATTACATATGTTCCAAGTCAAGAGAGGCCGGTCTTTCCCTGTGTTCAAGTGCTTCCTTCCCCTCCCCTCTCCTATTAAGGGCTCCTCCACAATGGGGCTTTAATCAGCTTCATTGATTTAAAGCTAATTTGCACTTGGCTTCAAGGTTAAGGTCCACAGCACAAGCTGAAGACCTTTAAATCAGAAGTCATGCTGAAAAGCCTTAGGTATATCATATTGTCTCTTGTGCCTACGAATGACAGCTCTTGATGGCTGTGAATTAACTATGGGGGAAAAAAGGCACAAAGCCAGATTTTCTTCTGTGTTCATCTAACCTCTGCTAGCTGAGTTACACAGCCTTCCTGTCAACAATCCCGCTTCATCTGTGAAGCGATGGAGTTGGCTGCAAATATTTCGGGATTGTGATGTTAGGAGCCATCAATTTCTGCCTGGGTTCAGTTGGATTTCAACCTAATTGCCAAACTGATTCCATCTGTAATAACTTTTAACATTTATTTCTCCCAAAGGAGAAAAAAAAAAGTCTCGTCTGTGTTTTGCAATTAAGAAGGTGATGAAATATTCAGTGTATGTCTCCAGTCTGACTAAATTCTTTTGTTAACTTTATCAGATAAGCTATAAAATATTAACCAGGCTCCCTGTTTGAGCATGTGCAGATGATATAGTATTTACCAGGCATATTCTTAACATACATTTAATTTTATAAATTGAATTAACTATTACGTGACTAATTGCCCCTTCTCTTTATCAAATTGATGCAACTAGCATTAGGTGATTGGCAGTGTGCTGCAATAGAAAATTTGTGGATAATTACATAAGCTTAGCTGTGTATATAATAAATAATGTTTCCTCCAAACTTAGCTGTACAAAATCAAATCAAGCAGAAATAATGCTATTTTTTAAGCAAAATTATGCTGAATAGCAACGTTGGAGTTCTTGGCTTTTCCTTTTTTGATAGTGCCTTTAAAAAAAGTTTCTGGAGCATTTAAATAGTGAAGTCTGCCAGAAAACTTAACTTAAATATCCTTACCTGTAGCTTCCCTGACATTCCCAAATGTGTTAATTTAATAGCCATGTAATACTTCAAGCATTTTTTTTTCTCGGAATGTGTTTTGGACTGAATCAAGGTCAAATACTAGATCATGGTATAAAGCTCATTTTAATTATGAGCCATAAAGAAGGTATTTTCTGAATCGAGGAACAAAAGCCTTGGTTATTGGCGAGCTGCTAAAATATCTAAGTGAACCTGCTCGGCAGAGTACAGATTCCTATAAGACTACTTTTCATTCAGTATCATCCAGGGGCTTGAACTCCATCGAGTAAGAAGAAAGGCACCAGTTACTGTCTAGTGTGATATGTGTATCATATCACAGTGTACTCTAGGTCCTGGAGAAGGGAGTGTGCACACAAATTTCTGATTCTGGGGTCGTGTCACGGAGATGATCTCAGTGGTTGCCTGTGTGGACAAAGTGTGTAGAGAGGAAGAAGGATATTCAAGTACAAAGGAAAGAGTGTGCGGGGACAAGTGTCTACGTTCCATGGTGGATGGGGAAATGCTGCACGTGTAGTGTGTAGTCAGGGATGGTGGGAGAAGGAATGAGATGGGTATTTCATCTTATAAGGCAGCGGTGGAAGTGGCAGGGTCTGCCGACCCCGTGGCTCAATGGTCTATGCAGCTGTAATCTAACAGACACTTTGGAGGTATGTTTGCCGAAGAGTTTGACTCCTCTCGCTCAGCTCATAAGAAAACTGAGAGTAAAGCTGAGGACAGCCTTGCCTCTGCTTCCACTTCGCCTCTAGGGGCTCTACTTTGGGTCAGGCTCCTACTTGCTCTGCATGGCCCTGTTAATCACTCAAGGAGTGTCTTCCTATTTAACCTATCACACTCCCTTGGGGCTGAAAGCACCCAGATAAGCAAGCCATTGTCCTAAAGCTGTGGTCACCTTGTATTCCAGGAAGAGCAAAGCCCAGAGGACAGACTACCCCCAGAAAAACATGATCTTTCTCTGATGGTGGAGAGGGGCTCTACCCCAAGAAGTAAGTCACACCCTTTTGAGAACCAAATTGTCTTCTCCTGCAATAAGGACTTACTTACAGAATGGATGGCCTTGAAGAGCTGGAGACCGGACAGTGATGGGCAGAATCACACCTTCACCTTGAAGAGCTGGGGACCAGACAGTGATGGGCAGAATCACACCTTGAGCAGGACTGCTTGATTATGCATATTACCTACCCCATTCTTCCTCCATTTAACCATACCGCTCATGCCAGTACCCTGAAAACGAAATTGGGGATGGGTAGGCCATTGTACCTTTTTTAACTGTTCCTCTTCCCAGCACGTGGATTAACTGACTTCATTTGGCCTCTTCACTACTGTGGATTTTATAAATTGGTGTTGGGAAGGGTGGCCAAGCCTGGTGCATTGACATTGCTGGAGCCAAGGCTTTTGGCTTAAAGCTCTGCTTACAGCAGGAGTAGGATATGCTGGAGGCTAAGCAGCAGCAGACAGAAGGCAAGTGATGGAGAGGACAGGAGTAACAACTAAATTCCATGAGGTTTCAAGAAATAACTTGGAGAACTGCATGCTGGGAAAAAATGGAATTTAGTAATGAACAAGACTGGGGGAGCAGTGAGCATTTAACATAAGTCATTCTGAACATGGAGCATGCTTTTGTACCTCAAGTTGGTGAGCAGGAACTCAGTAGCTACCTGTTTACACCAATGTCAGAGTGTGTGATGTGATTTAATTGTGTCTGACTGTACACTTAAAAATAGTTTCGGGAGATGCTCATTACTGCTTGTTGGTTTTCGAATTAAAACCAACACTGCTGCCCACTAATTGATTATAAACGCTCTGTAAGATGTCCTACAGTGATACATTTCCAATCTCTAAAAGCAACAAGCAACCTCACTCATAGAGAGTCATGCAGAGTGAAGCCCGGCATGTTCAAATTATTTTCCAACATGAAGAGACATGTGGGATGCCTAGAAGTAGAGGGGAACGAAGCTTCTAGGGGCTTTCGTTGAGGTGGAGGACACAGAGCATGAACATTTCACACCTTAAACCACAAAAGCATCACATTGTTCAAAGAACACACTCTAGGGTGAGGGGGGATGGTTGTAGATGTAAGGATGTGCGTACAGCTCCAAGCTGTAGCATACTGTGCACATCCTTTTGAAGTCACAGTCCATGGGAATGTTGACAACCCTCTTCAAGTTGTGTGTATATGAACACAAAACACAGGATTCCGAGAGAAGTTGAGACGCTAATGATGGGGTATCTCAGTTGAAGGAAGGCAGATTACACTCGGAGACATTTGTTCAAGACGAGAGCAGTGCAAAATGGGAGTGCTGCTCTTTCACAGGAAGAAACTGGTGTGAATGATGACAAAATTTCCCCCAAAGGAAGAGCATGAGTTTGAGGGGAATAGTATTTTAATATTATGTTCATCTATAGCATTTTGATGTTAAAACAATCTTTAGTTCTTGGGGTAAGTAACAGTCTTCTTCAGTGATGATTCAGTGACTGGGATGCAGCTGAAGTGCATGCCCAGTCCCCAGACTCTCCTCAGGAGCTTCTCAGTCATATCAGTCATTAGCACTTAGGGCTCTGGGCGCTTGCCACCTGCCTGATAATCCCCTATGGACACACCTGCTCTAGGAAAAACAAACAAGAAATAATTCACTTGGAAAGTGCCAAGATGGAGAAGTTGAACTTTGGTTCTCTTCGTGGATCATTCACAAAGCCACCTGTGGACTGAGGACAGTGGATTGCATTTTTAGGCATTCAGCTGGCAGATGTTTCTTTCACCCCTGAGCTCACAACAGGGACAGAGTCACCAACTCTCAATCCTCCTTGTCACCTCTTATCTGAATCATGACAATGACAACCTTCTGGTTAGTCTCCTCATCTTCCACCTAGCAGGAGTTAAAAGGATTATATAAGCCCGTGCCCCTGTTCCAGAGATAGCCACCTCCATTTTTAGTACATGTCCTGCCAAAGTGAGCACAGATCGCCACCTCCAAATAGTATAAGTTGAGGAACTTGAAGAAAGTCACAAAAGGACGAGGTCTTGGTCAGGTGCTCATCTCTTTATCCCTTAAGATCACCAAACCGGAGAAGGGGTCTCTGACTTTCTCCCTAAGCATGTGATAAAACCCTCATGTGAGAGATGTCCTCTCCATCCCCAGAGCAAAGTGGCACAGTAAACTCTAATGGTCATGGGAAGACTCTAACAGGCAGAGCTTGCTAAGTCTCCCTGCTTATCCCCATCATGTTACACTCTTCTTTTTCTATTGGATTTTCCCATCATGCACTGCTTAACAGTCACAGACTCAGCTGTGACTTTAGACTGTCAGACATAAAAGTTAGATTAAATAGATTTGTATTTTTTGGGGGTTAACAGGGTTTTTGATGTAGGATTCTCAGCTATTGACCTAGAAAGGGAGAAGAAAAGATAGTTTTTTCCCCATTTATTTTTATAGCAGAACAGTAGCCAAACTACTAGCTTATTTGGTTGCTCCTGGGAGATCTTTAAGTAAAAGCTTCTCTCTCACCTTATTCCTCCACACTGTGTAAGCTAAGGGCTGTAGGGTTGATCTGGAATGTTCTTCGGAACTCCTGGTGTTAAGTTGGGGTCCCTATCTAGACACCGCCAGGAGGACAGAACTTTTAAGAAGTGGGCCCAGTGGAGCATCTTCAGGTTATTGGGCACGTATTGCACCTTGGGACTTGCCTCTTCCTCTCCCTCCTGTTTCCTGGTCAGGAGAACGATGGTGTTGCAAGGCTGTACTCTTTCCACAGTGCTGCGTGGCCTCAATTGCCATGGGCCAACTGACATGACCTGCAGCTTCCAGAACTGTGAGCTAACGGGAACCTCTTCTAAGTCTGTCATCCTGGATGTTTGCTACAGTGATGGGAAACTGGCTAACACACCGAGCAAGCCCCGACATTCTCTCGCTGTCTCACGTATGGTGGCATCAGCCCTCCCATCCAGGCTGGTAGCTCCCGAGCCCAGACTCACTTTGCCCAGCCGTCTTCCCTTCTAACACCACTTGGTCTGATCAGTGACTGTGTATTTCCCGATGTGTGCTTTCAAGGCACAGCTTTCAATACTGCCATCGCTCTGTCCTTGTTGGTAAACAAGAAGTGACATCACACCAGCTCCTGCTTACTCTGCAAGTCAATGTTTTATTTGTTATCAGTAATCAGACCATTCTCATTTTGTAAATGAGAAAGCAGAAGCAGAGAAAATTTAGACTGTTTGACCACATTTAGCAAGGAAATGGTGGGACAGAGTTTCTGTGCTTTCCCCTCTTTGTTGCGGATGCCCCTTTCCAGTCTTTTTATATTATCCGGGCTCTTACTGGTCTGTGGAGGGAGAAGGCTTGCTTTTGTTGTCAAGGTTTTCTTTTATGAGTCCTGAAAGCCTAGTAAACATGACTTTCTTTGGGCCTGCCCTTTAGAATTAAAACCAGAAGATTTAGACACTATTAATGTGACAGGCATTTGCAAGCCTTGCTTCATCCACCCCACTGCAGTCTCCGGTCACATGACAGTAATATAACTTCACCCGATTAGAGCCACATAAGAAACTGACAGCCCGATGCCCCCGGAACAGAAGCTTACAGCTAAATTTCCCATTTTGTAGATTTATGAAAATTTCTTTCATAGCACCCAAAATAAGAAATCACCTGAGAATATTGTTAGACCCTTCTGTCTATTGATTACATATTGACACACAGTCAAATCTGTCCGGGTTAAGCCAAGGATAGACCAGGAGATAAAATGAAACGGAATAAAATATAGCACTTTAATTGCATTTGTGGCCAAGGGACCTACATTATACTGCAAGCAGCATCTAACAGTGTACTTCATGTTCCGTGATTTACCTTGCTGATAATTGCTTTGCACTCCTAATAAATTAACCCACAGAAAATCCATTCATCTGCATCTTCTTTTTATGCAGAGCTAGAGGCAAAAAGGACCAGTATAGCAATTTGAGTGGCAATCATGCACTGATTGTGGAGAGAGAGTAGCATGGTGAGAGTCTTAAGCATGCTGAAAGCATTTCTTTGTAAGAAAAGGGAAGGAAGAAAAGGAGAGGGGGCTTTGCTAATTAAGTTCTGGTTTTTGTCTTATTCGCTATGGAGAATGTATTATGTTTGAGGTCAAAACCTTTCGTTTAATACCGTACATTTCTTGTTGGAAATTTTCTTTTCATATCATTAACTTATTTCCTTTAAATATTCATAGGAATTTCTCATTGTTATGCTTACAGTTCTTGGGGAGCAAAGAATGTGTAAATACGTTATCGAGTTCCTATGAGGTTCTCCCCTTAAATGCTATTCCATGCTAAGTTTCACATCCCAAGCTGCCCAGGTTTTGGGGAGAGATTCTGTAATGTAAAGCGTTTTTAATGCTCTGTATACTTTTGTCCGAATGCTTTGTGCGCTCTCCATACCATGGGTTCTGTGTCTGCCTTGCTATTGCTTAGCTATTTGGTCCTCACAATCAGCACTGTGGTATGCAGGGAATGCTGAGTGAGAAAGGACTTTGGTTTCCTCCCTGCTATTAAATTAGGCATACTCTTGACCATAGATTTTTACTTTTTTGCAACTGAGTTTTCTTCATCTTAGTAAAAGGGGATGGTAGGATATCGCTCAGGTCCTTTCTAGATTCAATAACACACAGAAAAGTATATTGTGAGTGACTAAGGGTCACAGAGGCAGATGCTAGGTCACAGACAAGAATGGGTTGTGGCAATCTACTAACTTGATATAATGACTGATCATCCTTCAGGAATCAACTAAAAAAAAAAAAAAAAAAAAAGCTAATATAGTCCTTCAAAGGCCCCTGAGATGCATCATTGAGCTGGCAAAAAACCAAGACTTTCTTCAGTACAGGGTTACCAGAAGAAAAACGGCAGGAAATGCAGTCAAATTTGACTTTCAAATGAGCAACAAATAATTTCTTAGGATGATTATGACCAGGCATACTTATGACTAAAAAACCCGTATGTTTATCTGACATTCAAATGTAATGGGGCATCTTGTATTTTTCTTGCTACATCTAACAAGCTGTTCAGAGGCTGAGGACTGACTGGGGGCAGAAATCTGGAGATGTAAACTCCACTCACGACGATGTTTTTACCGTGAAGGTGTCTGCTGCATACAGATGACCTCCAGCTCCGGTTTTTACATCCTCACAAACTAGAAACCCACTGAATACATCAGAGACCGCAAAGGCCACGTTCCTATTGTGTAACTACCTAGAATTAAACCTAGCCCTTGTCCTGGACTGCGTGTGTATGTACCAGAACTATCAGTAACACTATAATTCTGACTGCAAGCTCAATGCTAGCTGGCAAAAAGAGAGGATGGAAACCCCAGGAATACATATCTGAATTTTATACCTGGATGGTCTCAAAAACCTCAAGTCAATAATCTTTAAGATGAGTCTCTGTGAACAATACAATCAGGTATCAAGGAAGACAACAATAAGTCCCTTGATAAAAATCCTACATACAACCTAGGCCTCGAAGCATTCCCATGTGGAACACTTCTGGTCCTCAGCGTTTGCACCTGACATTACGACAGAGAACCCGGCTGATGCGCTTTGGGAGAAAAAGGTTATTTCAGAGTCTCAGCTGGCAGTCCTTGGTGCCACTGGCTCTCTGCCCATGGTGAGGGAGATTGTTATGGTGGGGGAAGCATATGGGAGGGTCAGCTCCTCTCCCCTTCCCTTCCCTTCTTTCCTCTCCCCTCCCTCCTCTTCTCTTCTCCCCTCCCTTCCTCTCTTCTCCTCTCTTCTCTTCTTCCTTTCCTCCTCTCTCCTCCACACCAGGCTGCTCACACCTACCTATAATTCCAGTTCCAGAGGACAGAACACCTTCTGGCCTTCATGGGCCCTGCATGTGCACGTTGCACACACACAGACAGACAGACACAGACAGACACACACACACACAAACATGTACACACATAGCCTAGGCAGACAAGACACACACACACACACACACACAGACACACAGACACACACACACACACACACACACACACACAGAAAGAGAGAGTGCAGACAAGACAGATATAGAAGAAGTTGTGTGGTTTATAAAGAAGTCCAAATATGCTCGTAGTTTCCAAAGAAATGCAAAATATAACCACAGTGAGGTTTCACACCCAGCTGACAGGCAGATGTGAAGTTGACCACAAAGTGATCCCTGGGAAGTTTGAGGGGAGCAGCTTTGACCTTTACACACTACAGGAGGAGCAGGCATTGGTCTAAGCACTTCAGACCGTCTGTGGGTATGAGTCACCTAGCAGAGTAAGCCACACTCATCTCCTGTGAGTCAGCACACTTACTTGTAGACGCACATCTCCAGGGATGCTCTTGTGTCAGAAGAAAAGAAAAATCTTTAGCATGACAGCTCTGCCCTAGCAGAAACAAAAACAAAACAAAATAAAAACAAAGGTGAGCAATGCTAATGCCCTTTGCAGTGAGCACAGATAAAAAGTTTTCGCCATTGTACAAGGGGTAAATGTGTGCGCACAGCTATGAAAAATACTCACTCTACACGGGGTGCTTACGCCATAACTTACTGTTGTATGTGTTATATACATACAATTTCATGTGACAACTGATTTTTGTTTTTTTTTTTTAAGAAAAAATGAATTATAGCCAGAAACTACAGGGGGAAAATTGGAATTATGACTAGAAAAAAAAAAAAAAAAAAACAACAACAACACCAAATTGTGGAGGAACAGAGATGAGCACAGGAAAGCCCATGGACTAAACACACACAAGCAAGGTCTGGGTATAAGGCAAAACCAAAGAGAACAGAGTGAAACTCTGAACACTGGCCCCTGAGGTAGGAGAGAAACAGGGACCCCACTGCTAATGGGAACATGGGCTTTCATTGCAGGGTGAGCAGAGACATGTTCATTTCACTCTCACTCTTAATATTGTAGATATTTGTAGTTGTTCCTTTGGACCTATTGGGTACTTAATAAAGAACTTTTGAACACAAATGCACTAAACGTCAGGTTTTTGCTCCTCCACTGTGCTCATTTTTGTGAGGTAGTTGATGGTAATTGGAGTTATCATAGTTTGTATATTCTGGAACAATTAATCACACACAGGCATACACTACATGACTGCACCAGGTCGTTGTCCTTGTGTGGTCACTGCCTTTCAAAGGCACACACACACACACACACACACACACACACACACACACAAAAAAAAAAAAAAAAAAATTGATTTCTTGTCAGCCTGCATCCCACTGTATTCTTGGGAATGAAAAACGTGCACTAGGGCTGGAGTTAGGAAAAGCAGCTTGTGGTGCATACGTGGAGAGAATGTGCTTCTGAAACAGCGGCCCCCAGGGACAGTGAGCAGCACAGTGTAGAGGTCAGAGGTGCAGGCTGAGAGCCTGAAGAGACGTGTGAGCTTTGGTCCTGACTCTAATTTGTATTTAATAATTTTGCCTGTAGAGTTCTGAGCCTCCTTCTCTCTCCTTTTAAAATTTCTGTCTTCTGAAGAATTTAAAAAAGATTTATTTTGTTTTTAGTTATATTTTTATGCACGTGTCTGTGTATGGGTGTGTGCATGTGAATGCTGATGGGTCCCGGAAGAGGGTGTGGGATCCCATGGAACTAGAGTTCCAGGCAGTTGTGAGCCTCTTGATGTGGGTGCTGGGAACTGAACTCTGATCCTCTGCAAGAGCAACCCCGCTTTTAACTTCGGAGCCATCTCTCCAGCCCTCTGAGCTTAGGATTACAGAGGGTTTCAGGAGCTGGTACAGAAAGACAATTGGTCAGCTGTCTGGGCGAACTCAGTATCAGGTAGATGACAGCTGTCAATGATACTATGAAATGCTAGTAAAGGTAAGAAAGATGGAAAATTAGCACGCAGAGCTCCCAGAAGAGGCAAGACATCTTGCTGCTTATGTGTTAGCCTTTCCTACTAACAACTACCTGGCATAACTTAAACCATAACAAAAACCCAAACACAGTATGGTTCATACAGTGCATGGTTGTAGAAGTTTCAACCCATGGCTGGTTGACTTGTTGGTTTGAGGTCTGTGGAAAGGTGCATGACAGACTAAAACTGCTCATCTTATGTCAAAGGTGTGTGTGTGTGTGTGTGTGTGTGTGTGTGTGTGTGTGTGTGTGTGTATGAGAGAGAGATACACACACACAGACAGACAGAGAAATCAGAGTCCTTCAATCCTATTAGGAGTTTGACTGCCTTCCAATAGAACCACACATGAGACCGAGTCTTTGACATGTGGGCCCTTGGGAGACCGTCTAGATCCAAGTAGGACAGTTTTATAAAATTTCGAAGCTCAGGCTGGAAGCACAGCTCATTTGGTAAAGTGATTGTCTTGTAGGCCTTGAGTCTAGTTCCTAGAATCCGTTGAAAAAGCCAGGCATGGGGTTTCAACCCCAGCATTGTGGAGACACACAGGTAGATCTTTGGAGCTTGCTGACCAGTCAACCTATCTTACTTGGTGAGTTCCAGGCATGTGGGAGACTGTATCTTAAAGTAGAGAGGGTGGATGGTGCCTGAAGAATGAAATCTAGGGTTGTCTTCTGGCCTCTACATGCACCTGCACGCGCGCGGGCGAGCACACACACACACACACACACACACACACACACACACACACACACACGTACATATATGCACTAACTCTCAGCTGTCATATATTTCAGGACACATTATTTTCCAAGTAAGAAGTGAACATAACTCATTTCCTCTCATTGGCTGTCTTCTCACCAGACCCATAATGATGTTCTTTTTCTCACCTCAACTGTGGTGATACTGACATTTGCCCTGTTTCCTCCTGAGTCTTTGTGAACTCCAGTAGGATCTTCTTCTAGCAATTTGACTTAATAAGTAGGTCATCCCGATTATCTAAGTCCATCTTTCTGGCGTATCTTTTGCTGTTTTCTAAGAACAAATAGGCAAACATTCCTGTTCTTAGTGTGATTATATTTTCCTAAACTTGTCATCACTGTTGGATCTGCACTTCAGAGCAGCAGGCCCTCTCTGCCTAGCCACAGAAGAGGGCAGGTAGTGGAGCATGTTCCCACACAGAGCCAGTCACGAGCAAGAGCCTGGAACCTCTCAGACCCTTAGCCTACCCACAAATCATACCCCAACAAAACCTAACCCTGAGATGTTGTCTGGGAGGAACTCGGTCAGCCTCGACAAAGCATATAGTTAAATTCAGCTCTGTTACGAACTCCATGCTGTGTTGTATGAAATCTAAATAGTATTATAATAAAAAAAAATCCGGAGCCAGATATTGGGGTGAAGGTTGAAAGATCAGAGAGACAAAGGAACAAGCTACAGCTACTTCTTACTTTGCCAGTTCCACAGATTCTCTGACTGAATGTCTCTGAGTCCTCAGCTGAAGAGGTCCAGCTGAAAAGACTTCAGCTGAAAACCTTTAGTTTCTGTCTCCACATGCCTTATATACCTTTCTCTGCCCAGCCATATCACTTCCTTCTTAGTGCTGGGATTAAAGGTGTGTGTGTTTCCCAAATACTGGTAGCAAAGGCATGAGATCTCAAGTGCTAGAATTAAAGGTGTGTGACTCCCAAGTACTAGGATTAATAAAGGTGTGTGCCACCATTGTCTGGCTGTTTCTCTCCTAGACTGAATCAATCTCATGTAGTCGAGGGTGGCTTTGAACTCACAGAGATCCAGATGAATCACTGCCTCCCGAATGTTAGGATTAAATGTGTGTGCCACCACTGCCTGGTATCTATGTTTGATCTAATGGCTTGTTCCGTTCTCTGATCTTCAGGCAAATTTTGTTAGGGTACGCAATATATCACTACAATGCTGTATTTTATTTTAATGTCCAAACCCAAAAGTATCATTCATCTGGGTGACATCCATCTCTCCATGATCAAAGCAAAGCAAGAGGAAAGGAATGCACACCCCTGAGAAAAATCCCTCTTGTGGCAATTAACTCACCGGAATATAGGGGTGCAATTTAGCACTTGGTGAGGGTCGATTTATTCAATGTGCCTGAAGAGTTAATTTATCGCATGTTGGTGACAAGTTTGCACTGAGAGCATTTCCAACTCACCCAAGATATGTTGGAGCAAATTCATTATTGGCTTACTTTGTCTTAGGGCAAAAAGATCTTACTTGCTATAATGAAGGATAATTACACAGTATGATTTCTGCATCATTGTGTTTACCAGCTGATGGACCAACGTTTTCAGTAGGTGTTCCTTCTGTTTTGATAGGGATTAAGAAGTTTTGAAAGCATTGAAAGGTATTCTTCAGTGAGTGCTTTATTCAATCCATTCTAAGGTACCATGCCTGGTACAATGTACCATTGTATTGCACACCAAGTTGAAAACATGCTGCTAATTAAATGCTGACACAATGTATTCTTACCACCTAAGAAGTTTTTATTTCCTACCTGTCGTCAATGCTTAGATAACGCGTTTGAATCACATATTACTGTGATGTCTTCCTAAGAAGAAAATCAGGATGGCACAACTCTTCGTAATCGGAGAGTGGCACTTCTGAAATAGTTTTCAGTTCTGAGTCATTGGTGTCTACGTTGTCCCCTAGGACGTTTTCGTCTGTGCAGTGAGGACTAGTAAGCTGGGACAGCTCTAAGACTTACTAATGACAAGAGCATAGACTCATAAGCAAGTGACAATCTGAATTAGATTTAACGTTGACCTAAATAAACTGCATCTCCTCCCCTCCCCTCCTCTCCCCTCCTCTTTCTGATTGTAAGGTTCTTTCTATAAACTCAGGCTGACCTTGAACTCTCCATTTTTGTGCCTTCACCTCCAGAGTGGTGGGATTAACCGGTGTGTGCCATCATGCCTGGAAATGGAAGGCTTTCCAGCAAAAAGCAGAGTTCATGTCATACACATGTGGCCTTTGAGTGTTTTATCCATTGGAAACCAGGAAGTCTCAGTTCCCCAGTTCAGCTACCAGGCAAAAGCAGCCAGCTTGGGTTGCAGGAGGTGCTGGTCCATCACAAGTGTCCACTGATTCTCTTCAATGAGTGAATGATCACTCATGAACACATTTCCTTTTGTCCCCTAATGCACGGAAAGCATATTATTCCTTTTGCATCTCTGAATCCTCCACACCTTCATCTGCTTGATTTCCTGCCTCCTTCAGGTTTTCACAAACAACTAACGCAGCTCAGAGCAGTCAACACTCACCACTCTCCTCCCCCATTGGACAGGGCCACTTCTTTTTCTGACACAGGAGAAAGCTGTGACCCAGACCAGGCCAAGAGGAGCCCCGTCTCTTGTGCTAATGCATCCATGATGACTAAAGTAACCATAGCTAAGATTAACTTCTGACGTATTCCCCACCGAGTAAATGAGGACAGCGCCTGCTTAGGACGGTTTTGGAGAACAAAAACATGGTGCTTTTACAACAGCTGACATGGACTTGACTCGTGGCAGTCACTGAATATATCAGCAGTTGCTGTCCTGAGTACCATGTAGGTATTGGCAGGTCATTGGAGAAGGGCTGAAAATAAGAAGACAAACAGGTCGGGGTGAAGTTTGCACAATATGAAGTATTCGAATAAATGATGATGCAAGCATCTGGGTTGAATTTGTGGGACCACAAATGGATTTTGAGGTTTGTCTCTCAGGTGGAATGAATACCCATGGTTTGCCTTGTGAATCCTCATTCAAGTCTGGCTGGGTGGGGCTGTGGCTCCATGAGGACTGACTACGGTCTGAGGTACAGGGGCATAGGCATTCACCACAAGGACTTTAGAAATATCCTCTAAATATAGGGAGGGAAAAGACTGTTTGCACACAGCCCCTGTAATCCCCGTGAGATCCCCAAGGAGGATGGCATCAGTATCTTAACTTGTGAGGTCACCCAAGCCTACAGACATGAGGTAACTGAGTTCTGTCCTGGGAGAGGACAGAGCTGGGGTCTCCCTGGGATCTCTTGACTGCAAGCCTGGCTCTTTCTTTGGGCTTTCACATACCTTTCTTGTCTCTCTAGTTAGGTAGTTCAGGTCAAGTCATCTTCCACGTACATTGAGGCTAAGTCAGAACTGAGCATATGTAACAGTCAAAGGAAATATATGCAGGTACGATCTCGAATCCTCTATCGCCTGGTGGGTGCTTAAAGTATTAGGCACAAGGCTATTGATTTTACAGTGGGGTGTCAAGTCAAAACCAGGTGAAAATGGTCGTTACCAATTCTTCCTTATCTTGGAACTGTTCTGCAAAACTGATAGAAATGAAGACACAGGATACGAAAATAGAAACTACCACTTCACTTAAAAATTTAATCATAAATATTGTTCAATTACATGCACTTAAACTAATCTTTAAAACTGGCTTTAAAAGGCTATGCATTATCTTTAAGCAAGATTTTATTTAGTTATCTTTGTTTGGTTTGGTTTTTGAGACTGGGTCTCACTATGTAGCCCAGGTTAGCCTTAAACTCATGATTCTCCTGCCTCACTCTCCAGTGTTGGGATTACAGGATTGTGCCACCACGCCCAACTCAAGACTTTGTTTTTGTAATTATAATACACTCACTGAATGTTGTTAGATGTTTTTATATTATTACATGTCTATATCTATAATATCTTCCTTGGGCTCCGATTCACTTATTTGTGTATGTGGTGTATGTTCATGTATTCATATGGTTATATTCACATGTATGCAGAGGCCAGAGGAAGGCACCGAGTGGCCTGATCCATCACTCTCTGTCTTATATTCCCATGAGATGGCGCCTCTCATTGGACCTTGAGCTAGGCTGGTACCCAGTAAGCCCAACAACCTTGCAGTTACCATCCTCCACAGCACTGGGTTTAGAGGCAGACATCAGTGACCATGCTCAGCTTTTTACATAGGCTTTGGGGATTTGAGCTCAGGTTCTCATGCTTGGATAGGAAGTTCTCTTACCTGCCACACCATCTCCCCAGACGTTCCTTAGGCTGCATTTCTGAAGGTAGAATGTGTGTCAGAAGCGGATATGTGTTTTAAGACCCTTGGCATTTTGAATTAGATTGACTTCAAGAGAAATATCCAACTACCACATGAGACTTGCTTCTCCATAGCCTTGTGAATGGTGAATTTGTTTATTTTTATGAATTACCAACTACATAAATAAAATGACAACTTAGTGTTCAATTTGCATTTTAATCATTATAAATGAATGATTGATCCATATATATACTGCATATTTCTTCTGCATATGTATTTGAAAATTGTGCCCAGTTTTGAAGTTAGCATACTCAAGATTATTGACTGGTGAAAGTGGTTCATAAATTAACATATGCAATGTATACTGTAAATATTGTCCTGTTGTATTAGTTACATTTTTTTGTTGCTGTGGTAAAACACCATAACCAAGGCGACTTAGAGAATAAGGTGTTTATTTTGGCTGATGCTTCCAGAGAGCTAAAGTCCATAACGGCAGGGGTAGCATAGCATTAGGTGACAGGAATGGCGGCCATGGGAAGAAAAAATGGAGAGCTCACATTTTTTTTTAATTTGTTTATTTATTATGTATAGTGTTCTATCTGCATGTACTCCTGCCTGCCAGAAGAGGGCACCAGATCTCATTACAGATGGTTGTGAGCCATCATGTGGGTGCTGGGAACTGAACTCAGGAGTTCTGGAAGAGCAGCCAGTGCTCTTAACCACTGAGCCATCTCTCCAGCCCAAGAGCTCACATCTTAAACCACAAGTGTGAAGGGGAAGAGAGAGAGAGAGACAGAGAGAGAGAGAGAGAGAGAGAGAGAGAGAGAGAGAGAGAGAGAGAGAGAGAGAGAGAGAAGAGAGAGAGAGAGGGAGGAGAGGGTGGAGAGGGAGCGGGCACTTCTGTGCACAAACCAGAAGTGGTGCAGAGTCTTTATCTCTCAAAGCTTGCCTCCAGTGACACACCTCCTCCAGCAAGGCCTCCTAAACTTCCCCAAACAGTGTCATCCACTGGGGACAAAGTGGTCAAATGCCTAGGACTATGAGACTTTTCTCATTCACACCATTATACCTAGCACATCTGCTTTTAAGTATTATTTGTGTTTCCTCTTCCCCCATACATTTCAGTTTTGACAATGAAGCAAGGACTTTATTCTCTCATGGAAATAACTGTCTTTTATAGAGTCTGTCTGGGAATGGAGATTTACTAGGGGATTTACAAAACAAGAACTTGACCAAAGTCACTACACCAAGGCCCCACAGTCAGAACAGTTCATTTTTGCTGGATATTCTGTGTATTTTTATCGAAGCACTATGACAGCAGTTTTCTGAAATGACATTGTGATTTCAATGTCATGTTGGGACAGCTCATTGTGTTTCTACGATGTGACCACTAAGTTTCTCTGTACATTGGTCTCTGTTCATATTCATTCCATTCAATTGCAAACAGCTTAGTCTGGAGCCTGTCATAATCATATCTTGTACATCTTCATAGGTCATGTAGCTTATGAATCTCTTTGACCCTTCATACCTGGGGATACAACCTATGGTTCTGCAGACAGTAGGCAGACATTCTACAATTGAGCTTCACCCCAGGCCTTGTAAAGTATCTTACCACAATCGACTAGCTCATGAAAGATCGACTGAGAAACTAGTTGTAAAACAACAACAACAACAACAACAACAAAACCAGAAAAGTTGTTTGTGGTGGTTTTAAAGCAAATGCCCCCAGAGGACCATTTAGAGTGGCGGCATTAGGAGGTGCGGCCTTGTTGGATTCAGCATGGCCTTGTTGGAGGAAGTGTGTCACTGAGGGTGGTCTTTGCGGTTTCAGATGCTCAAGCTTGGCCAGTATCACAATCTCTTCCTGCTGTCTGCTGGTCTGGATGTAGAACTCTCAGCTTCTTCTCCAGCACCATGTCTGCCTGTGTGCCACCAGCTTCCTGCCATGATGATAACGGACTAAACCTCTGAATCTATAAGCCAACCCCAATGAAATGTTTTCCTTTGTAAGAGTTTCTATGGTTAGAGTGTCTCTTCACAGCAATAGAAACGCTAAGACATCCTTGGTTTCAGTTTTGAATAAAAGCGATCCTAACTGCAAAGGCAATGTCTAGACTCTAGAGCAGCAGTTCTCAACCTGTGGGTCATGACCCCTTTGAGGTCACATATCAGATACCCTGCATATCAGCAATTTAAATTATGATTCATAGCAGTAGCAAAATTACAGTTATGAAGTAGCAATGGAATGATTTTATGGCTGGGGGTCACCACAACATGAGGAACTGTACTAAAGGGTCGCAGCATTAGGAAGGTTGAGAAACACTGTTCTAGAGTGTGTCAAAGGATTTCAGGACTAAATGAGTTTCAAAACACAACAAATAAAAAAAACCAGCAGAACACAGGATGAGCAAGTGAATGCCTGAAAACTGCCGAGAATCCAGTCTCATTTCCTGGGCAGCAGTAGCTGGTAATTCAGACAAGAGTGACTCGTGTTGTGTCGGAGAGTGTCAGGGCTGAGACTTGTCTTGCAGTTTGCACCCACAGCCAGTGATGCTCACAAGGGTCCAATTTGCTAGGCTCTGCCATCCCGATGTTTCCATACAGGTCACTCTTCCCACCAATTTCTTCAAGACTCAGTGCAGAAGAGGCACCAACTCTACTGATAACTAGCCTTGCTTCAAGAACCGCCCTATAGGCTTGCCCAAACTCTAAATCTACACAGTGGCTTAGTGTGATGCCTTCCCTCTGTCTGTTGAGATTCTTCCCACATCTTCCCTCAACTATAGACATTTCCTCTAATAAAATCCTTGTGTGCTTCTTCCTTTTTTTAATTTTATTTTTAAATGTTTCTTCTCAGGAGACCTAGAATAACACACACACACACAGATTGCTGGTCAATTTTCTTATTCATTAGACATTCTAGCTATTTTTTTTTTCTGTTCCAAGAAATGGCTAAGAATCTTATTAAATACTCCAGTCTCTAGTAGATGGCAACAGAATGCAAGTACATAAAAATTTGCACGCAATTTTAAAAGATGCATACAAATTTTGGAGACCATTAGTGAATCCTTAGACAGTTTACTAGGTGTCAACTCAAGTATCCACATAATGCTTTCTGAAGCTATTGAGGCCACAGATTTTTAGCATCCCACCCCCCAGGTAGGGAGATCCAAGCTGTGTACCAATTCATACCCTGTGTGTCAAATCACTTAACAACCAATCAGGCAGGATAACTGGCAGCCTCTGCAGCAGGACCTGGCTCCCACCCTGCTCTTTTCCATTGTCAGTGTTGCGTGCAATCACAATAGTTCTAAACGTAACGTACTTTTCTCATGCTTTCAATTGTGAAATGTTCAACCTTTATTAAATGCCAACAGGCCACATGGCCTTGCATGGGAGAAAACATCAGAAAAAGAAATCACAAAAAGTAAAACTAGCACTAAGGGGTTCTTTTACTCACGAGCTAAATGCAGGCGTAGCTTGCAGGATTTAAACTTAAGCAAGAGTTTGCACAATGCTATTCTTTAAATAGCCAACAAAAGGTTTTCCAGGCAGCCATTTTTAATTGGTCCAATCCTCATTCATATCTTTTGAAAACCGCTAACAATTTGTGTTGAACTGCGTGTCTACCTTCTTGTGTTCCAATGCTTTGCTTCACTTTGTCTCTTGTCTTTCCCATATGGTTCAAAAAAGCACTTGGGCATAATGCTTTTCTCTCACATGCCCCTTTGATTCCTAACATTCTTTTGCAGGCCTTAACTCTGCAACCATTACCTGATCATGGAGCTTTCATGTAGGATTAGATTCTGCATTTCTATTGATCTTCTATGGGCTTGAATGTAGTAAACGAACCTCCTCGCTCCCGACAAATTTGCATGTAATTGCTTGTGCAGTCCTGCTCACTGAATACCGGCCTGGAAGAACACCCGAGCATGAAGAGAGCTGGAAAAAATGGTTTTCTTTCAAAGGCTCTGCTCCTTTGTAAGAATGGCACATGGGGGGAAATCCGAACACTTTCTCAAGGTTTGAGAAAATGGGGAGGTGAGGGGACATCTAAAAAATTATTACTACTCTCTCAAAATCATTATAAGGACAAATTCATCTTTGGAATATAGAACTAGGATTTGCCTCTTTTTGACCACTGGAAGGTTCTGACCTACATTTATATAACCCACAAAGAGAACCAGAAGGCTTTACTCATCCCTTCTTTCCTTAGATTAGTTTTACTAGGAAGTGATTAAAAAAAAAACTTCATCTACTGCAACTTTAAAGGATTTGAATTCCAGAGTCACTGTGGAATACTTATGCAACAAAAATGTTTTATTTGAAGTCAATACTTTTATATTTTATATCTATCTATCTATCTATCTATCCCTCCATCTATCCATCCTCATTTTTTTTTCTGATCTGTTACTGTGGACAAAAATATGGAATTTTAAAAGGAAATATAAAATTTATTACAGAGAAATGTATAATTGTTATAACTTTATCACCGTTAATTACCAAAATCCTGTACTGCATTGTTCCAAGGCTTGGTTGTTAATTTATTAATTTAATTTAATTTATTTTGAAATGCCTGCATCATCAATGTTTGTATGGCTTTCCATTCACTCTGTCCCCCATGAAACTCTGCTGGGTAGCAATAATCTATTTAAAATATTACACGATAGACTTAAGATAAAGAAAAGGAAAGAGTTTAATTTGCCCTGTAATAACTGGGGGACTCCTGCAGTGTCTCCTGTCAAGAGGCTTGGAAATTAATTCTTATAAGTAAACCTCTTTGCTCACTTGGTGAGAATGCAGGAGCTCCTCATTTTGATGGACCACTTGGTATGTGACTAGGAGAGGGGTCAGTGTTATTCTCCTTGTTTGTCATATTCCGTCTGATGAGCTGATGAAGTCAGCAGTCCAGCCAGGGATGCTTTGCAGTGATCAAGAGAGATTTCTTAGTAGGAGGTGTGGTTGCGAGGAAGTGTTGAAAGGATTTTTAAATTGCACTAATAACTGATGAACTTGAAGCATTATCGGCGTTGACAGGAACCCTGCTGAGTCTCTGGTAGCATTCACACTTTTTATTCCATCCCACTAGAAGTGGCAACACTAACACTCATGTGAATTAAATTATCCTGCATCCTGATTCTGATTAGTTAAAAATGTGATCTGCTAATACTCGCCTTCAGACTGAGACATGAAAACAGATATTTCAGTTCATGTGGAGGGAAGATTTAAGACGAGTTCTATTGTTTTAGAGTAAGAATTACACCTAGAGCTATCCATCCACTGCTATTCTATAAGCGAGGCCAGCCAGATATCATTTGACCTAGAACAACTCTCCTAGGCTCTGTGCTCAACCTTGTATGTGATAACCAATTGACTCTGTCTTCAAATACAGAACCACCATCAGGTATGAAACTATAAGATGAAACCAAGCCTTAGGAAGGAAAAGGACCTGACCAGAGTTCCTACTTGGTAAAGCATGTTGTCTGCCTTTGAACATCCGTTACTGGATGCAATTGTTCTAATTTAACAAAATGATCAATCTATGGTGTAGCTCATGTACTATCCTCCACTGAAAACCCAGTGTCCAATGAGAAGGGTCCACACTAAGAGTCATATCTGTGTTCTTGTTCTGACACTCATCACTATGCTCATGATCCAGGGTTTAGAAAACTGCTCTGATATAAGCTAAAAAAAAGGCAAGCTTGTAAGATGAAGCCTGTGTCCCCTTCCCTTCTGATTCCACTCTTGCCTACACATTCTTTAGTGAGCTTACTTGAAGATACTTATTTTTTAAAACTAAATGATACCATCTATATAAAAAGACGTGTTTTAAATTAATATGGGTTAAGGTCAAATTAAAACAATACAATAAAGAATATTCAATTCTCTATCATTTTGAAAGGATAGTAAATACCTAACAAAGAATAAGGATGTGCCTAGCTTTTGGAAATGAGTTCCACACTGCATTTATTATCATTGTTGTTTTTCTTATTGGTTTTAATTTTAAAGATTTTTTCCAAGGTTTTGTGCATATAAATATTGCATGTCGATTGTTGATTGTTATGTTATAATAATATAATATAATATAATATAATATAATATAATATAATATATAACAATAATAACAATAAAAGTAATAGCAAAATTGCTTTTTGAGACAGGGTCTAACTTTGTAGCCCATGCTGACCTCAAGCTCACAGCCCCCTGCTCCCCAAGTGCAGAGATTGCAGGTGTGAGCCACCACATTGTTCCTAGAACACATAAAGCATTTGTAGTATTATTGCTAGGAACATTTTCAGACTCCACAGATAAAGAAAATAGTGCTGGAGGGAAAATATTGGCTCTGTCACCATAAAAGAGACAAAATACATATTTTCAAACTGCAAAACTACAAAGCTTCTGTAGTAAGTTTTGGAAGGGATACTTTGTTAAGGGATAGTCAATTGTAGCCAACATGGATTCACCAACAATGAGTGATATCAAACCAGCTGATTCTGCATTGACCTCATGGGCCAGGGTATGGTCACATGGCTTAAATTAGTTCAAGGGAACCTCAGCAATGTAGTAATTCATCTGGACAGATATCTGCCAAGGTCATTAGAGTTTTTTTCTTTTTTTTCCATGCAACCAGAAAACAGCAAGGCAACTCTTTGTTGTAGTGGGTAGAGTAGATGACTTGACCCAGAGAAAGGATAAGCATGGGGAGGCTGAGAGACCAAAGATGGTGCATAAAGGAACGTTGTACTGTTCATGTTTTTGTAGACACAACTCGTAGGTTCTGCTCTCCTGCTTAATCCCACAGCATTACAGCTGGATTTTCTTATCTTGCTTCACTTCAGCCCTTCTCTATACTCCTCCCAGAGCCTGGTTCCTGGACAGAAAATACATGAATTATGCTCTCAGACATGCAACAGGAAATGTAAAAGCAAGTTTATTGAAACATCCTAGATATTTTCCTGTTTAATACTAGAATTAAAACATGTTTGAATCTATGGAGAGTTTGTTAGGTTGTAAGCAGGATTATTCTTTTCCTTTCTTTCCTCTTTTTTTTTTGTGTAGACCTTTAATTCTAGAACTCAGGAGGAAGAAGTAGATGAATCTTTATGAGTTTGGGGCCAACCTGGTCTACATAGGGAGTCCTAGGCCCATAAAGGGGCCATAATGAGATCTTGCCTCAAAAAGCCTAAGTGTAACCATGCTGAACCCTTTAAAAATGATCAGAAGCACACTACTCTAACTTGATGATCACAAAATTTGAAGGCATTCAGTTAAACTTTCTGCAAATGACCATGGTCCATGTAATGAACCTTAGGTGATACAGAATAAAGCACCAGCTACAGAGAAATATAAAACCTTTGCCTCATAACATACTGACAACTACACCTTACATATTAAAGGTTAAAAACAGTCTACCTCATAGTAAAATCATCAAATTAGTCTCATATAGAACATTTATTTTTGTTTGTTTTTGATCAATTTTTTTTGAGGCCCAGGCATTTTCTTATACCTCATATAGAATTACATATGATATCTATTGAATCCAAAATAGGAACAATGGATGTGCTAAGAGTGAGACATTTTTTATTTGTTTCAGATTGGAATTTTTATTGCTACAACATCTGTTACAAATTGGCCAGTGAAGACAGCAGAGGTTTTGGAGCCGTTCCTAGCCCACTGATTGTGAGCACTGGGTTTGGAGAGCCCTGTTTCAATGCACTTCACAAGGACAGAACACTCACATCACTGTGTGCCACCAGGAATCTCAAAATCAGCCGACTCCAGGCAATCAATTACCACACCACACCAGATAGCACAGAAACACCAGGAACCAGCTTTACTGTGGCACCAGAGGCACCTTGCAGTGACGTCTCAGAAGATAACAGTCAATTATGATTGCCTTCATTTCATTAGTGACGAGGTCAGATAGTTTTGTACACCTAACTGAGAATTTATGGCACTAAGTACATGGTGGTATTGTAAATTGCTTTATTTTATAAAATGCCTGTTTGTGTCAGGACAGAATTCATACTTTGGCAGACCTGTGTAGGACTCTGCAAATATTTGTTATTATTTAATTAATAAAGCCACAGGAAAGGTTAAAATATGTTTGCTTTGGGATCATATGGCTTCATGGTTAGAGCTGGGTATTACTGGGTGCTAGCTTAACTACCTCTGTTTTTCCAATATATGTGTTCATGCATTTATTCATCATACAAGTGTTGTATAAATGTCCTTTATTTATGGATGCCTATTGTGTACATTATGTTAATTGTTATGTATACAGAAAAGTATCTTGGAAGTGTGGTGGGTATAACAGAGAAATAATTCTGTATAGGAATCAGAAACAAATAAGAAGTTGCTTTTAAAGGATATATACATAAAATGGATATTTTGGGTACCAAATTCCAAAAATTTTGTAATGAGCCAAAATTTTAGGAGTGACAAAAATCACTGTCAGTTAGAAAATTTCCAGTGCCTTCCCTGAAATAAAAGATATGAAACAGGCTTGAAGGAAATGGGGAAGGGGAAGGAGAGATAGATAGATAGATAGATAGATAGATAGATAGATAGATAGATGATAGATAGAAAGATAGATAGATAGAAAGATAGATAGATAGATAGATAGATGATAGATAGATGGATGGATAGATAGACAGATAGATGATAGATGGATGGATGGATAGATAGATAGCTAGATAGAGACAGAGGGGAGAGAGAGAGAGAGAGAGAGAGAGAGAGAGAGAGAGAGAGAGAGAGAGAGAGAGAGAGAATGAATTTGGGATAATGCCTGGAAATATTTTATATACTCTTATTTTCCCATCTCATCTCAATAACAGAGACTAGTTGAGTTCACAGTTCATTCCCTCAGTTTCATAATGAGAAGACCCTGAGAGTGACCATGTTCTCAATAAGGAGTCTTACTCCTATGAAGAGAAGTAATAGTTGAGAGGCCTCCTGGCCCCTGCCACTGGACATACTGAGGAAGAAGTTACTGCACTGTAGATATCCTGTGCTGTTGGGAGTGGATTAGACAGCTGTAAGGTTCTTGTGAATTAGACTTGGTCTCAAGAGGGAAAGAACATCAATTTGGGACCGCCTCAGTCTAGGAGCAGTCCATCGCAGGAGGCAAATTGTTGTGATTTGAATGTCAAATGTCCCTCACACTCTCACGTGTTCAAATACTGTGTCCCCAGTGGGTGGTGGTCTTTTAGGATATTATAGAATCTCTTTTAGCAGGGAGAGGCAGGGCCATTGAGGGTGAGGCTTGAGGGTTCTAGGCCAAGCTCTCTCTTACTTCTGTGGACACAGCTGTGCCTTCGTGCCTTGATGGGTTATGTCTTCTGAATTGTGAGCCCATATCTACCTGTCCACTAGTTGTTTCTGCTAGGTATTTGACCACAGAAGAAATGAACTAATATTCAAGAAGACTTAAATCAGCAGACACCATCTTTCTAGTTCCTTCTTCATTGCAGGAGTAAACAAAACACCACTGAGGGCACAGTGGGTAAGAATCCTTACTGTGTAAGTGTGAGGACCCAAGTTCAGATCCTATCACCCATGCAAAATAAAATAAAATAGAATAGAATAAAATAAACCAAACATGTCCATGGACACCTGTAACTCCAGCACTGTGGGGAGCAGAGGCAGAAGGATCACCAGGGCCAGCCTAGCTCCAAGTTCAATAAGAGACCCTGTGTCAAGGGAACAGACACAGAAGGAACACAGTAGAACAGAACACTTGATGAGCTCCTGTGGCCTCTGTATACAAAATCATCCCCACCCTCCACACACACACAAACATATGCACACACCATGGATATATGCACCACAGTCACACATACAAACATACATACACATACAAAATATTTTTGTTCAGATGTAATTCATGCATGATACAATTTACTCCATTTAGTTTAAACAATTCAGTGGATTTGAGTCTAGTTACAGATATGTGCAACCATCCACCCAGTTAATTCTAGAATATTTCCATTACCATAATATGTAGGGACTTCCAAGCTCTTGTCTCCTGTTCTCTACCCCAATCCCATAGTTTTAAACAACCCAACCACTAATCAGTTCTCCCTCTGTAGATATGCCTGTTCCAGACAGTTCTTGTAAACAGAAGTCGTCGTCGACACACATTGTATGCATCTAGCTTCTTCTACTTAAAATCAAGCTTTCATGTTTTATCCCTGCTAGAGTGTGTTAACCAGCACTTTGCTTCCTTTTATTGATGGGAACTATTCCATTGTATGGACACACTGTATTTGCCAAACTGTTCACATGTCAATGGGCATTTGGGTTGCTTCTGTGCTATACCTTTGTTTATGTCATTATATCCCAACTGTGCAGCTCATTGGATGATGTAATTAATTTCATTTTTGGATGAAATCACTTTATCTGTATACGAAACTAACCCAAGAGAGCAGTGGCATTTAGACAGTAGCAGACAATAACCAGCTATAACTCAGCTGCCACCATAGTCCAGAATGTACAGGGGTAATCAGTTTCAAAGGTTACAAAGTGAACTTGGAAACACCAAAACTGGAAAGAATTCCCAGGGACGAGGAACTGTCCCAGCTTCTTGGAATCTTGGCCTCCATTTGGATGCTCCTGCCCCACTTTTAATCAGCTCCAACACTTCCATGAACTGAAGGACAGGCAAGGAGGACCTCATTCAGAATTTCAAAGGCATCGATTCTTTACCTGTTCTTTAGCTTAAACCAACATCTCTCCCCTCAAACAGACACTTTTAAATCAGTGCCAAGATATTAGCGAGAATGGGCTTTTCCCTTCCCTTTCTTTCTCCTTTGTCTTGGCAAATGTATATAAACGTACAATGCCTTGCTTAAATATTCATCGGCTCCCAGCTCGCAGTACAGTAACTTAATAATAAAATATTTTGAAGAGGGAACGATGCTGTGGAGGCTGGGATGCCACTAATGGGTTTGAAGAGGATGCTAATGCATTGCAGGAGGAAGCGAATTGAGCTCTCATGTGTAAAGGAGGATTATAAAACATAATTATGAAGAGGCAATAGTGGCAGGCCGGGAAGTCCTGTTGATGTGTGGGTACTACAAACGACATGTTTTGTTGATGAGAAAGAAGGCTTAGATGGATATTTACTGTGCTCACAATCTCCGGAAACATGGAATGCATTATAGAAATGGCCATTTTGTGAACTCCAGAGTAGAAATTAAATAGCGTAAGATGGAGGCCGACAAGACTCATGCAGCATTTGACTGCAGATAACAGTTGTCAGGGCAAGCTGAACTTTCCTATCAAGAGCTTCATGAAGCCATAGGAAAACAAATAGTGATGTAACTGTCAAAGTGGAAAGAAACTTTTTTTTTTCTAAAATTAAGCTTTAGGAATTATAGAAAATTAAATAAGGCATGGTATCCTTCTGGAAGAGACATGGGGAATTTCTCAATATAATTTACTGGGTGCAACTGTATAAATTGCATAGGCCAGAGAGTAGCCAATCTGGGGAGCATTGTTAAAAGTTGTCATTTCAATCTTGTGACCTAAAGTCTGTCTCCTCAGGCACAAAGAAGAAATGATCTTGGACCGTTAACCTGGTATTTACCTGAGGAAGAAAAGCATGATGCTAAATATAGGAGCACTGAAGAATGTGGGAAGAAATGGGGAGTGAACGTGAGCAATGTATGTATGAAGGCACCTTGATGAAGCCCACTGCTTTGTAGGCTAACAACTAACTAACTAACCAACCAACCAACCAACCAATCGGCCAAAAGAACACTGAAGAGATGTATCCTAATTCATGTAGCTGTATTGGCAGCCCATTATTACTTCTCTTCCTGGGAACCTCTCGATGACAGGCTTAACATTCAGGTTTTTGCTCCAATCTTAATGTAAGAGGCACACATGAAATAGCAATAAATCGCAGTTCCAGAGGCACTTAACTAAAGGAATGCGGCCTTTAAAAGGAGCTACTGGGGAGGATAAATGGGTGCCCTAGCAGTTTTGACATTGTTTAAAAAATTTGCTCAGTGCTATGTTTCTGTAAAGAAACTGTTTAAAATTATGAAAAATTCAAACACATGGTAAATACTCACAACATCAACTTTAAATAGATGCCACCATTTGCCATGGTTAGCTCGGCTCTTCTCTCTCATCCTTGCTCTATATAAACAGCACTCTACTGATCTTTCCAAATTCTTGTCTTCATCTCTCTCCTCAGAAGAAGCCGTTTTGCAGAAATTGTTGTGAACTTTTCCACACATTCTGATGTTATTTATACTCATGAATGTATGATACTCATTATATATTATTTATTTTAATATGATATAAAATATGTAAATGTATGTATCATCTTTTCAAACTGCTGTATAGTATTCCATTGTATTAATAAACTGCATTTTCCCCATCAATTTTCCCCCTGAAGG
This sequence comes from Peromyscus leucopus, assembly GCF_004664715.2. NCBI lineage: Eukaryota > Metazoa > Chordata > Mammalia > Rodentia > Cricetidae > Peromyscus > Peromyscus leucopus. Next base: position 15,653,437 of record NC_051067.1, read on the forward strand.
ATGACATACAAATACAAATATATTTCTTAACTTAAAAAAATATTTTTGTATCTTGTGCTTTTAGCTCCTCAACATTTAAAAAGAAATTACTTCTATGTTCTTGAGAACATAAAAGTTACATGTACTATAAGAATCTACTAACTTCTGTTTTCTTGCTACTTTGCTTTAAGTATTCTTTCACAGTGACATTTTAAATGATGGTGGTCTCTGATTTCACATCTTTTATCTTGGTCTTTGAAAATTCTTTTCTACGCTAACATCAAGGAATTTTGTCTTTCATATATTATTCTGAGAATTGCAAAGTAAACTTTCACATTTAGCCCTTTGTACTAGTCAGGGTTCTCTAGAGTAACAATTTATAGAATGAAAATATCTCTCTCTCTCTCTCTCTCTCTCTCTCTCTCTCTCTCTCTCTCTCTCTCTCTCTCTGTGTGTGTGTGTGTGTGTGTGTATAAAGGGGATTTATTGGAATGACTTACCAGCTGCAGCCCAGCTAATCCAACAACGGCTAGCTGTGAACAGAAAGTCCGAGAATCTATTAGCTGCTCAGTCCCATAAGGCTGTATGTCTCAGCTGGTCTTTAGTATGCACTGGAATCTCAAAGAAGTAGGTTCTAATGCCAGTGAAGGAATTATAGCAAGGTGAGGGCAATCAGGCAAAGAGCAAAAGCTTCCTTCTTCCCTGTCCTTATAGACTCCTAGGAGAAGGTATGGCCCAGATTACAGGTGTGTCTTCCTGCTTCAAGATCCATGTCAAAGGTGTCTGTCTTCTTACCTCAATGGTCTGTACTAGAAGTAGATTCACTCACTTCAAACCAAGCAAAAAAAAAAAAAAATTCTCACAGATGTGCTCCCCCATTCTGTATTGTAGTTTATCCATATGTAGTCAAGTTGACAACTAAGAATAGCCATCACAGTCCTTATACATGTGTGAAACGCCGCGCGCGCCGCGGGCCCCCCCCCCCCCCCCCCCCCCCCGTGTGTGTGTGTGTGTGTGTGTGTGTGTGTGTATGCAAGATAAGGGCCTGTTGTATTTGCGTGCATGTGGGGAGGTGGGGGCAGTGCAGGGTCTTACATAGGCCAAGCTGGGCTTGAATTCATCATTTGCCCAAGGCCCCCAAGGACTGAGGATGAAAGCCTGGTCTCCTACAGCTGGCTTTTAGCTGGGCAAGAACTTTCTACTTCGCTCAACTTTAAATATTTATTTTCTTTAATTTTTCTCGCGGCAAGAAAAAATACTTCTCAGTCTGCAAAGTTCTCTGCCACATACAGACAGTGACGTACAAAATACTGACTTCCATTTTTCTCTATATCCTGTATTTCTCTGACATTATTTCACACAGTTGACGCTTGCTTATCTGTTTAATATTGCTTCTTCCATCACACATGTCCAGCTTGGACTTAATCTCCTCTTTTAGTAAGTGGCCAATTTCTTTCAGCCTGGATGATATCTTCCTCTCCCTTTTACATAGTTTGGTTGGACACAACTTTCTGACTGTCAGTGACCTCCCCTACGGTACTCTGCTGTGAGATCACATGGCTTCGTTGTCAATGTTCTATTTCTTCTTCTCTCTTCATAAATACTTTATCCCTCCTGGGGCCTTTCATTTGTGTTCTTTTTTTCCGTCTGGTTGGATCCATGATAACATGTCTGGAAGTGGGTACGTTTTTTATGTAGCTGCTCTACAGTGGCTGGACTCACACCTTTCCTTGTCTGAGGATGTAACTGTTTCATCTTGTTAGGAAAACTTCTGACTCCTGTCTTCTTGCGTTTACCTCCCTCCATTCCTCCCCCTCCATTCCTCCTTCTGGAACTTTTCTTTTCCGTGTGTGGAGAGCCTTTAGTTTCATCCCTGTGTCTCTTCTTCACTTCTTTATAGATTTAAAAAAAAATATTTGATTAAAAAACTGTAATTACAGTGTTATTTATTCATCTTGTGCATGTGCACATGGAAGTCTGAGGAAACCTTGCAGAAGCTGATTCTCTTTTTCCACCATGTGAGGCGAAGGGATTGAACTCAGGCCCTTTACCCACCGATCCGCCTCGCCAGCCATGTATGTTTCTGTTTTGGTGATTTTAGCACATTGTCCATGCGATTTCCTCAGGTAAACACTCCAGTTGAAGAGTTCTTTTGTCTGATTCTTATCTATTCCCTAACTTAGTCGTGGAGTTTTAAATTTGCAGTCTTTTTTCCTTTTTATTGAAAGCAGAATTTTTTTTCTCATATAATACATCTGATTACAGTTTCCCCTCCCTCTACCCCTCCCAGTTCCTCCCACCTCCCCTCCCATCTGGATCCACTCCCTTTCTGTCTCTCATTAGAAAACAAACAGGCTTCTAGGGATAAAAATAACATAAAATAAAACAAAAACCAGCATATCAGAGTTAGACAGAACAAGTAGATAGAAGGCAAAGAGAAGAAGAGAAGGAACAGAGTTCAAGACCCATTTGTTCTCACACTCAGGAATCCCATAGAAGTACTAAACTGGAAGCCCTAATACATACACAGGGGGCCTGGTAAAAACCTTGTGCCTGCTGCCTCAGTTTCTGTGAGGTCGTGTGAGCTTTGACCATGTTGATTTAGAGGGTTTTGTTTTCTTGGTGTCCTTCATCCCCGCTGGCTCTTACACTCTTTCTTCTCCTCTTCCAAAGGGTTTCCTCAGCCTCAAGGGGAGAGAATTGATGGAGGAATCCCACCTAGGGCTGAGTGTTCCAGGTCTCATTCTCTGCATAATGTCTGACTGTGGGTCTCTGTTTTTGTTCCCATTTGTGGCAGGAGGAAGCTTCTCTGATGATGGCTGAGCAAGGCATTGATCTGTTTCCCTGGCTGGAGTCCAGAATCATAGATTTTATTTATAAATATTTTTCTTGGATTATATATATCTTCTCCCAAGGTCTGAATAAACTGGTAAGTGAAATTCTTATATTTTCAATTATTTTATATTTCCTGATCTATTTATTTCACTGTTGTTTACCATCTAAAGTTTTTCAGATCAAATCTTACTGGCTTTTGTACATGTTGGGTTAATCACTGTTTATGTTCAGTAATTTTCCACTGTGACCACATATTTAAGGGGGCTCATATTTTTCCATGTAAACTCTTTGTCTTGAGTTTTGGAATTCTCTAGGTTCCCCAAGGCTGTCTCTGGCTCATGATTGAGTTTTGTATCAATTTTCAGTTTGGATTTGCCCAGGCAATGAGATAGTGGTTGAGCATGAAGAAAACATATGGTGGAGGGGGGCAGGTCATGGTTTTAAGAGGGCTGCATTTGCTCTGCCTCTCTAGCTGAGAGCAGCCAGGGGAGGGGGCTTTCCTTAGACTTGCTCTTCTTCCCGGGGCAGTTGGCAGACATTCTGACTGTGTTCTCTGTAATTTGTACATTGTCCAAGGATCTCAGTATTATGATCTGGTCTCTTACTGACACCCCTTTAAGAGGATAGACTTACTTTGTTATCATGGGAGTATTAAAATCCAGCCTCCATGTGACCAAGACAGAATTCCTCTCTTCACTAGTGCACCAAGGCAGCCTCAAGGATGCTCAGGCCCCACTCTTCTGATTTTTACTTCTTTATTCTTGACCTTGAAGACGCCTTCCAAATCTTGAAAGCTCAGCTAAGCGACCCAAATGACACCTGCCTTATTTCCCATTCACTATTTTTAGAGGTCTACAAGTGAGAGAATATTTAGACTTATCTGACCTGTTGCTGGGACTGAGAATCCTGTAGTAATTCTTTAAAATAGACCTCAGGATACACGAATAGCCTGCAGAATAAATAATCTCACTACTAAAGAGCCATAGGCTGCATGGCTAGGTGCAGAGTTTGGATAACAGCCTGTAGGGATGGTGCTACTGAATTTGTCTCCACTCTAAGATTTGAAATAGAGCAAAGTGATGAGAACTTGTATTTTCTTCAATGTACATTGCATCCTCTATCACATTATACAGAACCTGTGGCATTATCCAGACCAAACCTAAAACCTCAATATATATGCATTTTCTCCCGTGTCTAAGAGTGCTGCCTAGCGATAGAGTCTCTGCAAACAGAGCAGACCCATCACATTTTAAATTCACTTCCAGTTGACTTTGGGTGTTGGAAAATCGTTTTTCTTTTTCTTTAGTTTTCCCTGTATATTCTCTTTTTGAGGTGACTTGGAGTGTGCCTGACAATGATTTAAACAGGACTCAATCTAGTCAGCAGTGAGAGTGTAGGGACTCACCTCACTCAAAGCTGAAGTCTTATTCACGATGGTGACCCCCCACACCTATGACAGAGCTATGGGTTTAGTTGGCAGAAGCTGGAACAAAGCCAAACGCCATCCAATTCATTAATGCAAACTGGTCAAGGGGTTAGCTCCTTTTCCTGTGACTATTATGAGGCAGAAGTGACTTAAGAGAGGAAGGATTAGTTTGGGCTCACAGTTTTGGTTGGCGTCAGTCCACCATGGAGGGTGGCGGGGGTGGGGGTGGGGGTGGGGGATGCATGGCAGCTAAAGTGGCTCTGGCCATGGGGCCAGGGGTTTGTGGCATGACTAGTCACATCTTGGTGGGTATCTGAAGGCAGAGAGCTTGGGTGGAACCTAAAGCATATCTCATCTTCTATCTTGCCCCCCAGCCACCCTGGTCTGCTAGCTAGGCCATAGTCCCCACAGCTTAACAGCCTCCTACATCAGTACCACCAGCTGGGGATCAGGGGCTCACACACTTGAGCCCGTGAGGGCATTTCAAATATAAACCCTAATAACTGCTGTATTATATTTCTTAATGACTGTTCTTAAAATGAATTAAAACCCCTTTGATGGGTCAGGAGCAAGTCAGTGGCTAGAATATTAAGTATGTCAGTACTGTACAGTATGATGCTATTGACCTTGACTGAGACCCCTCCATGGGGAAGTCACTCCTGAGGACCTGGGGGTGCTTCAGCTGACTGTGGACGTTAAGTTCATGGGCAGGGAGAGTCCCTGCAGGGCTGTTTTTCTTTTTCAACCTAATGTGAAGAATGAAGGTAGACTGATAAGAAAAGCAGCAAAAAGCTTCTTACCTCAAATGTGAACAGAATCCTATAAAACCACACAAAAGTCAGAAGGATCAAACTGGGACGAAGTGATCACATGTTAAAGAGAGAAGATGGACAGAATCAGGCATAGATTCTGAGGCTCCATCTGCTCCTCCGAGAAAAGTAGAGAATATTTGCTCCCAGGTACGTATATCAAGCACCTACACTATGCTTGATAGTGTAGACACAATGATGAGCAGAAGCATACTCGCTGTCTCTAAGCCCTTTAATAATTCCAACCCACTGTAGTGGTCAGGCAGGCTAAACAGGATAAACCCCTTGAAGATGGACTCTGTTTAATTGACTTCCGTGCTCTCCTGTGTGTGCAGAGGGATGCTTTAAAGGAACAACTTGGTCAATTTGTTTACTAAAACAACAACAAAATGCTGGGTACAAACAGTGTCTCATTGTGCAGCTCTTCGGTCTTGCTGCCGACTATTTATTGATCTATATTTTATACTGGTGACTAGGTGCATTGCTATTCTAATATTACCTAGGACATTACATCTTATTTTTATTTTAATTAAGTATAAATGTCTAGATGATCAGCTCTAACCTTTTCTTCTTTTCCTCATGATCTACAACTGAAGGGAACCTCATTGTTAAAATGCTATTATAAATAAGTACTGGCATTGGCCTGATAGAAACCTGCATTGCAAGTATGGCATATTTTCAAACTCAGTTGTGTATCAGTGACTAGTGGATCATATTGATATGGAGCCTTTCCTTTAAATTATTATTTTAGGGACGTGCTATTTATTTACAAAACATCACGAGAGAAAAAGCATTGTCAGTAGGCTGAATGGTCTCTGCAGGCGTGGTTCAGTCTCATGTTCAGTGAGCTCCATGATTGCTCGTGGCACTCCTGGACTGAGCACTCCTGGACTGAGCACTCCTGGACTGAGTACTCCTGGTATCCTCAGTTGGATAGGAAGTGATCAGCCCTCCCTTTACTAACTTTCAATGTTTCTTTTGGGTGCTAATTGGTAAGGCACATTTAAAGTTCTTTCTCAATAAAATGCTATCTTAAATAGACTCTCCCCAGCAATTTTGTCTGGCTAGCGTTTCAGCAAGCAGCAGCTAATGCTGATGAAGAGCACTCCCCCCCAAAAAAAACCATCTCCACCCTTCACCCTAGTTTCCCTGAATTCCTCACGACTGGAGATTCCTTAGTTTATTATGCAAATGGTGCCATTCTTCATCTTCTTCCAAATTCCTAGTTATCTTCTGACCTTTCCTATGCACTGTGAGCAATGATTTACGAAGCCAAAATATAAATACAAGTTGACAGTGACAATAAACATTAAAAAGAAAAAAAAACTTAGATATTATCAAAGATGATTTAGAAGAATGGGAGAGACTGAAGAGGAGCCTGGGATTGGTTCCCACAGCTGACACAACCATAGCTTTGTTTTACAGAGGACAACACACAACCCAGTCTTGGCATAAAAGTGAGATAGGAAACCCAGTGGGTTAGTTGGTATTTATTGAATGGTAATTAGAGAGGCTACAAGTTATTCTGGAAGGCACATTTGCAATAAATTCTGGACCAAATCCGTCATGTGGATCCCTGGGTAAGGAATATTGAGTAACACAATAAATAATGTGCTATGTTACTTTGTAAAAACACACAGTGGAAGCCGGCATGTGTTGACTATAAAGCTGAGGTTAAAACATGCAACTGTAACTCAGAGAAGGCATTTTTACAAGATCTCTACATTGGGCTTCATGTGGGCTGGTTCTAATGGACAAACAATCCATGCTGAGTGGAGCCTGAGGAGTGCTGTGGGGTCGTAGGTCCTTGTGCACACAGAGGAAACAGGGGACAGTTGAGGGGGAGCTTAGATCTGTGACAATTTTGCCAGGCATGGGATGTCCTGTGGTGTCAACACTGTAGGACCTCAAGATGTGCCCCACATGACACCAAGAACAACAATAAATCCTGGTGGGAAATAGTTCTTGAGGTTCCTGGTGCACCCATATCCTGATCAGCACAGACACGGGTGTCAGAAATTCTCGCTGCCCTTCTCTGTGCTCACATAGACCATAGAGAAGCTATGGTTTCATCTCTGGTCTATTGGCCACAATCTGGCCCAGCCTGTCTGGAGCAGGCGTGAAACAAGGCATGGAGGGTAGGGTAGCAGGAATCTTAAAGGGTCTTATTAATAAAAACAAACCTGGAGCCAGGTATTGGGGTGAGTGCTGGAAGATCAGAGAAGCAGAACAAGCCACAGCTACCTCACCTCGCCAGTTCCTCAGCTGGTCCTGTTTCCTCAGACTGGAAGCTTCTGAGTCTTCATCCAGAATGAATCTCAGCTGAACTGCTGCTAGAAGCCTAAAAGCTTAACCAGCCAAATGCTTCTAGTTCCTGGTCTTCATGCCTTATATACCTTTCTGCTATCTGCCATCACTCCCTGGGATTAAAGGCTCACTTCTTGGGATTAAAGGCACGTGTCACCACGCCTGGCTCTTTCCAATGTGGTCTTGAACTCACAGAGATCCAGAGGGATTTCTGCCTCTGGAATGCTAGGATTAAAGGTGTGTGCTATCACTGCTTATCCTCTATGTTTAATATTGTGGCTGTCCTATTCTCTGACCCCAGATAAGTTTATTAGCCTGCACAATATTTTGGGGAACACAATACCACCACAGGGTAGGGAAGTAAAGGGCGTGTTACTCTCGCTGTGCAGACATTTCTACCTGGGTTCCTTCTGATGACTCGGAGTCCTGATTTGTCTGTCCAAGCTGTGAGCCAGCTGTCCGCAGTGGAGTGCTTTGACACATTCTTGCACCGTGCACTGGGTTGCTCATTCAATCAGCCGTGGTGCTGCTCTTCGCATAGAGCATGTCACATTTGACAGATTTATCACTAGACTGTGGGCTCTATTTTCCACAGCGCTGGGGAACCCTTTCCCATTAGTGATAGCAGGAGTGATGTTTATGCATGAAGAGAGGCTGTTCGATTGGGCAATTGTAGGCCTCCTCTGCAGGCATGAGCCAGCTCCCACTTATCAAGTGGGGCTAATAGGGGATATTCATATGCACCAGAGAATCAATTCTCCGTACATGGACCTCTACTACAAAAATAATTGCTACTCACTGGTGGTAAAGATCTCAGCAGTGTCAGAGCCTTAATGGCGAGATTAATGCTGTACTGCTCCCAGTCTGGGCCATTTCTCTACAACTAGGGAAAAAAAATCCAAGGCTCAGAGCTTGGTGAGATGTTTCTTGGGTAAGACGCAAAGCCATCCTGATTTGCTATGCTATTATGCAAACCTTGTATCTGTAGTTCTATTTTTCTGTAGACTTTAATTAGGTTGAAGCAACCAACAAATGGTGTGGAGTTTAGGCCCAAGGTCTATTACCTAAATATTTGCAAGTATGAGCTCCAGTATTTTTGGTTATAGAATTAGAAAGCTGTTTTAGAAGATCTCTGCACAAAAAATTTGTTCACATCTTTACATAGCATGTTACATCAAAAACACATTGGATTTTTTCTTTTCTATTAGATTGTGGTGTCTCATTCTAATTCTGCAGCCTAGCTCAATATTTGACATGTACTATACATATTACATATATGCCTGTATATGTAGTATATAAAGTTATATTAATTATATGCATAAATTATAGTAATATACATGTACTTAATGAAGCTCCATAAATATTTTTAATTGAAAATAAAATTTTATGACCCTGTAACTCTGTGTCATTTGTACTCATTCAATGATCATGCAAGACCTCAAATGAGATATTTATGATTTCTCATCCTTGTATCAGCAAAATTTTGGAAAGAATTCAATGAAATTACATTGATCATGACAGCATCGTTAGCACACTACTCTGTTTCACTAGAAGCTAGCCTTTCATAAAGGCTTCCTGAGCACTTCTCATCCTGATCTTGATTTGGTGGATTAAGTAGAGCCCGACTTGATCCAGAAAGGATAGATATGCTCATTGCAGAGGGAAGAGGGGGCACCACTGTAGTGTGAAAGAGCACAGAGGCTGCATGGGAACAAGATAGAGCCCTGCTTCTTAGACTGGGGTAGTGTCACTGAATGTGGGTCCTGACAAATTTAACAATGGAAGGATCTAGAACACTGACCAACCAAAAATTAATTCAATTGATAAATCCCCATCATGGCTTACCTGTGTTGTGTCACATGACTTCACTGCAGTCTTGATTATGAGCACGGTATGCTCAATGCTCATCTTTCACTGAAAGATTATGAGTCAATTGTAGAAAACATACTTTTAATGTGTTCCTAGTGTTCCTCAGCATGTAAGTATCAAATTAATATGACTTTGGATTGTATTGTGTTAGAATGTTTAAATTTTAAATACCAGTGTTTGATTGCTAACTTGAGTTTCATTTAAAAATCATGCATTTTGACTTGTGATTAGGGCAGAGTTTTTGAAATGATTCTAAATACATGTTTGCCATTTTGTACTATCTATTTCTGCAAAAAACAGTGTTCTCAACACTAACAATGATAAAATCCCAGTAGCAAATGAGTCTGAAAATATACAATATGCTCTGCTCTGTGTCCTACAGTATCAAATATTCAGCTGAGATTTAATTTTTTATATTGTACACAAATTTGCTTTTTTTTTCCTTTAGTAAATGGTAAAATTACATGTATACTAAATAATTACTTTCGTAAACACATTTCCTTATGACTTATTGTCTGTCAATGTTTGATCTGCACACACACACACACACACACACACACACACGTACACACACACACACACACACACACACACACACACACGCATGTGCACACACTCCTATAACTATATATGGGAGTTCCTTAAATATTTCTCACAGGTCAAGCGGTCATGAGTGGAAAGAGTTGAAGAAGCCCTGGTCTAGAGAGTCTGCCCAAGGAATGGCCTGCTGGCTGAAGCTGTGGAATTGAAGCAACCAAGCAGCAAGGCTGCACCATCAGCTCTTCCCAGGTCTGTAACCTCAGAGTGGACAATGGCCTCACCACCATGGGAGACAATCTCTATTTCCTCTCTGGAGAATCCTCATATTTCTTTTCCTCCAAATTAAGTTGGTATGACAGAACATCCTTTAAAGTCATTGAATTGCTGAGTCCTGTTTTTCAGGCCCATCCATAAAACTCTTCTTGATCCTCAGCTGAATGATGAAGCAGGGTGTGCATTCTCTATACCATTTGCACCTCAAGAGTCTAAACAAAATATTTATTCTGCCCCTTAGTATGCTATAGGTTATACATACTGTTATATCATTAAAATGATACCCTTTTCTTCTCCCCCTTTCTGTTTTTCCTGTGTGTGTGTGTGTGTGTGTGTGTGTGTGTGTGTGTGTGTGTGTATGTGGAGGTTGGAGGACAACCCACAAGAGTCAGTTCTTTCCCTCTACTATGGGTAGAGGAGTTTGGGAATTAGACTCAGGTCCTCAGGCTTGATGACAAGAGCCCTTACCTACTGAGAAACCTCACTGGCCCCTCCTTCATTTTTTTAAAGACAAGGTCTCATGTAGCTTACACTGGCCTCAAACTTGCCTTGTATGTGACCTTGACTGTGGGATCTGCCTGACTACTGCTCCCAAGTGCTGGAACTCCAGGTATGGGTCACTAATGCCTGACTTCTTTTTTTAAACAGTAGCTTGAGAGATTCCTCTTTGCTGCTGTTGCCCCCCACCTTCCTCCTTCCCTCAATCCAGAACTCAGCCGACCCAGAGACATAAAAATAAAGCGAATACTGTTTAAAATGTTTTATTCTGCAGAAATAAAGAAAGCTTAACTTACTGATGGTAACAGTGATAAACACATTCCTGGAATGTGTTACAGATAAATCTCTTTCCTTTTGGAAAGAGCAAAAGGAGATAGCAAGCATAATAAAATGAGAGCCGCATGCTCTCTGCCAGCCTTTGTAAACGTCAGGCAGCAACTTCTTCTCTTTGGGGAAAACTTGGCTTCGGTGTTCCTTTTCTGGTTTTGACTATATAAACTCATTCCTCGGAGTTTGCTTGGAACTATGTGTCTAATTGCAGCTCAAAAGGTGTTATTGGGGGAATGGGATATACTTGTTTTTTTTTTTTTTTTTTTTTTTTTTTTTTGTCTTCTAATTAGGCTTTGTTTTTCTCTATATTTTTTGTAATTTTGAAGTTGATAAACACTGGCTGCAAAAACATCTCAGAATGAGTGTCAACCATTAACAAGAGACAAGTAATGGCCATTAATTATTATAGTATATTTCTTTCTGCAGAGAAGAGAAAGGGAAAGAGGGTAGAGAGAGCAAGGGAGAGGAGGGGGGGGGGGTAGATGTTGGAGAAGGGATCATCCAAACTGCTAAAAGTCACCCTAGCTTCCCCGACTTTTTGTACAAGTCCATTGCATCTGACTCATTCTTATCTATCTACTGAAGTTTAACCTAAGTTCTTTTCAGCTCCTTCTTCATCTTTTCCTAGGCTTGAAAAGTGTGGCAGCTCTTCCCCAAGGCAAGAACTTAGGAATGGACAGTGCCTTTCAGTTTATTTACAGCCTGTGTCTTCTGGGCTCCATGTTGGAAGCTGGTATAGCTCACAGAGAATGGGTCCACACCCACCGTTTGAGCTCATGCCACTTGTATATCTAGTATACCAGAGCTTTCCACCTCTCTCTGTCAGTAGGGATGCACACAGCCTTTGTGTTCTTCCCTGATGGTTGGGAGGTGGCTTTGCCCATCCCCATGTCAGACCATGCTCTCTCCTATTCTTCAGAAATATTCAGCCTGGTTTCCCTCATTCATTTGGATCCCAGTTTTCAAAAGCTCAGATGAGCCTTTAAGAAGGCCAGATCCTTGATCCTTAGATCGTTTAACTTTCCAGGAACTAAGAAGATTCCAGTCTTGACATGTTATAGCTGCTCCATTTATCCTGTTAAGTTTACACAGGAAGCTGCAAGAAGACAATCCATTTGAGTTTTACATATACTAGTATATTAAATGTCCCATGTGTATTAAAGATAACATCACAGAAAGGTTACTGAAGGATCCAATCAAATTTTATTTGTGATTTTAGAATTTGGAAATGAAATTGGCATTTTATTCTGGATGATAGTGTTGGCTTTTATATCATGGGAACAAAGGGACAGAACAATAGAAAAAGGCAGATTGGCTAGTACCAAGTTACTTAAACTTTCTTTTCTTGTATAAAAAGACATTTTCAAATATACTACATTTCAATTGATTTATTCATCCCGCACCTGTTCCCCCATCACATACCTCTTCCAGTTTCCTTTCTCCTGTGATCTATTCTTCTCTCTCCATCTCTCTCCCTTAAAACCTTCTTTTTTTCCATTCATATGGGCCCCTTTCTGTTTTCCTGGCCTTTTCCCATATTTCCTCTTGCTTGGATACCTGTGTCTCACAGTTGGAGGCCAGAATCTGCCTATCAAAGAGTGTTTGCCTTTCTGAGCCTGGGTTACTGACCTTAATGTTTCTAATTCCCCCCTTCCCCACTGTGTATGTACCATATTTTCATTACCCATTTATCTGCCAAAGGACATATAGGCTAAGTGCACTTCCTTATTATAGTGAAAAGAGCAACAATAAACTTGGCCATGCAAGTGTCTCTACAGTGGGAGGTAGAGTCCTCTGAGTAGATGCATAGTGACCATACCAGTTAGCACTTCTGCTTACAGTGAGTAAAGATTCTTCTTTCTTGTCAGGGTTAGAACAGAGAGGGCTTTCTGTGTTCACTGACTCAGGCTGATTGGGCCCTTTTCAGTTCATTGCTGGGAATCTTGGTATAGTTGAATCTATTTGCTTCCTTAAGGCTTGGTTTGATCATGTGTCATTTAGCACTTGTGATTCCCTTTTTGTTTGGTTTCATCTGCTTAGAGGTAGTCTAGAAGCTCATCTTGAAACAATGATTTCCCATTAAGTATACATCAATTTAGCCATGTAGGGAAATCCACATTTGAGGTGATGCCATGAATACAGATTTGTCATACTCTTTTTCCCCCTAGGTTGCACTAGAAGTTGGCTACATTAAATGGACAAATGTTCCCAGCATTCTCACTGACTTCTGCTCTTTGTTAGGATTACTTCAAGAGCCTTATGAAGAAGGAGGGCCCCGCTGTCACTCACGCAGACTCTACTGGACGGACGGCTGAGGGAAGGTGAAGCATTGTTTCTGAACTCTTCAGGCATGGTCTTGGAATCCTTCCCCCCAGCTTTGCCTCTCCCGCATGTGTACCGTGTCTGGGTGGCTCCGGTCTTTACAAACTGAAGTCGTACCAAAGTAGTCTTCGTGGTTTCTTCTTTTCCCATTCTCTGGTGATTTAAGACTGTCTATTCTTGGTCACTACTCTTTGAGAGTTGGATTAAGTGATACTGAGGCAATTTCTGGCTTTTCTGAAGAAAGGCAGTTTTCATTTCTCCTTTCTTGGGATGCTTTCCGTAGGTGCACCTCCTTGGGACAGTCTCCAACCTGTGAGAGGATGACAAATTTTATGAGACTCTCTTGCATGCCTCTCAGTCGGCCACCCATCTGTGCTCCCACTCAACAGTTGGCATTTGCTGCCATCCAGATCAACTGAGTCCCTCAGATGGTGCTTGCCCAGTCAGTATCAGAACTTCCTTGTCAATGTGCAGAATCCCCACGGATCTCAAGATACGTATTGTTGTTAAGCCAATGGCTGTTACAGTGGTTTGATATGAAGCAATGCAAAGGAGAAATCTCTTTTTTGGTCTTTAGTACTACAGGACCATGAATGCAGCTAGTTAACATTAATGTCACTCTGGGACTATTATTGGTTTCCATATAGTAGGGTAGCTTCCGAAGCAACCGACAAGCACAGGTCAAGGGTATATGTTGGATATATACTGTGTGCCAGACATGGTGGTATTTTAAAGATAAACAAGACAAAGTCTAAGTCAGCAAGAAGCTGAGTCAAACAGAGTAAAAATATTTAAATAAGCAATCACTAGCATGTGGTAAATCCCGTGACAGGGATGGTTTGTATTTCACAAAGCATATGTTGCATGCCACATACACACAAGGTAGTGGAGACAGTAGATTTCTTGTTTTAGAGGAATTTACCAACTAGTAGAAGAAACACAATTAAAAACAGGTATTTCTAATGTGAAGTATCCAGAGCTAGGACCGAGGGATGACGTTTTTGCTAGCTCAGTGAGAGTGTATGTTACTTACCTAATATTGAGTGACACACAAAAGAGGCATTTCATATTTCCTTCCTCCTTTTTTGGTGTGGCAAGTGGTATATGTTAATCCCACTGGGCAAGAGTAAGACCACTACTACAATTTTTGAGCCAAATGTGAAGCAAGCTTGATTTTATTGGGGTGCACCAGACAGCTAGCCAGCAACTGCCTCCTAAGTCCACTTTAATAGAGTAGTGTTGAGTCTGTTTCTCAGGGACCTTTTAAGGAGTAAAATCATGACTAATTCCAAAGCAGGTTTACAGAGGCAGGACAATGGAGTGGTAAGGAAGTACAGGAAAATCACAACAAACAAACAAACAACCCCCAAGTCAAACAAATGAAAACCAACAAAAACCAAAGAAACAGAGTTACAAACAAACAAACAAAAAGAAAACCAGTCATCATCTTGTGGTCACTGATTCGGGTCTGGGATGTTCTCAAAACAAGTTAAGTTCACGGTTGGGGCAGGTCAGGCTCCAGGAAACAGACTTAAAAACAGAAACTCAGTTCTTACAGTAAATGGAAACTTATTTTTAACACTACAACATAATGGCTCCAGCCTTCAAAGTGGAGTCAGGCAAGTCCCTCAGTCTATTTCAAAGATGGATCAAACAGCGTCTTCCAAGTGAATGTCATCGGACACTGTGATATGCTTCTTCATGAAGAGTCTCATTGCACACTCCTAGATGTGAGGCTGCCTTAGGGACTCAATCGTAACTGAAAGACTCTGGTGGAAATCACACTGCATGCTTCCCGAGGCTGGGCTGAGAAACTCCAAGATTTGTCAGCAGTGCGTGTTCTCTAGAATTATCACTTTCCAAATGCTTCATCTCAAGGGCTTTTTCTAGAAAGCAGCTCCTTGTTCTGATACCACCAAGCCGCACGGTGAGACTAGATGCGTGTAGGGAGGGGAGGAAGCGAATGTGTACTTTGACACAGGCTCACTCATCGCGCCCAGGACTCTAAGGTTTATAACCCAGGCAAAATTGGCAATGCTGTTACTCAGATGGCTGGAGAGGGATGGCAAAGCTTCCCTAAGAAACCTGAATATGGGTGTTGAGGAACACTGATCAGTGTGTGCAAAGACTAGCAACGGTTGCTTCCTTTTCTGGGATGTTTGCAGCCTGAGACTGCTGGCCTACGGAGAGCTCTTACTGTGAGTAGGTTACTCCTCCCCAGGTGCTGGACATAATAAATATGCCGAGGTTCCAGGTTATTCCAGCATCACTGTGTCTGTCTTTGTTTTTTCACCCCCACCATCCCTAGCCAGGGTTCTACTGGACATGGAAGGTGCAGACTCCCTGGCTGATTGCCTTGGCTTAGCCTTTGTGTCTTTCCAGTGCAGTTACTCTGTTGTTTTTAAAAATGATAAGCTGCGCCCGTTACCGTGCGGCAAAGTCATGAGCCGTGACAAAACCCAGTATCAGAGCTTTATTAGGAGGAGTTGGGGGACAAAAGAACCAGGCCTGGGGAAGAAGCACGTGCAGAGAAGGGGGGGGAGGGGGCAGGAGAGAAGTGAGAGGAGAGAAGGGGGAGTCTGTGGCCGACTTTTTAAGGATTCACGTGAACATGCGCAGGTGGGCTTAAGGAGCTACTCCATGCATGCACAGATTGCATGACCACGCCGCATGCATGTAATCACCAGCACACACTGATGACATAAGACACAAGACCCCTTGCTAAAAGCTCCTGAACTGCGCATGTGTAGCCATGCAGCTGGAGTGGCGGCAGAATCCTAACACACTGGACACAGTGATCAGGTCTGGGGATGATCCCAGCCTTGATATTGACCGCCTGACCCCCAACTTCTGAGTCCTCTGAGCTGAGGGTCCAGATGCCCCATTACAGAAAGAGGTTTCTGTTTTGTTCTCTTCAAAACTGTGGCCCACAGAGCTGTGAGCCAAATGGAATGACCACTACTTTATGTGACTCTTTAAGGTGGCTTGTTATATAACAATAGATGCTCAGAGCAGATGGCATCTGAGGGGGAACCTCTTTATCATGCATTTTATCATTTTTGAATAGTGTCTGTATGGAACCTCTGGCATTTATGTATGCAAGTTTTTCAGCTAACTTAGGAAAAAATTAGTCATTAATTAATTTTTTGAATTCTGTCACAGGGTCTCGGGAGCCCATCCCTGACTAAAATGCTTCTCCATCATGTGTGAAATTGTGGGTATGCTTGCTTGAGGAATAGTTCACTTCCTCTGATAAAGGACCACTTGTCTTCCTCAGATTTAGTGCAAATAGAACCGTGGAAAGAGCTGATTTATTTAATATTCCCGTCATAAAGCTGCGAGACAACATTTTGTAAATGATTAGTGGGAGAGAATGCCTTGGTGTATTAAGAGACACGGGCTACCTCAAATCTAATATTTCATCAGGATTTTTCCACTAATTACCATTCAGAGAAGAATTTGTTTCTGTGAAGAGGATTTAGAGGGAGATGTGACATTAAATTGAAAATTCTTTACCATTTCAATCATCAGACCTTCCACTTTTTAACAGCTGAACTGTGTATATTTCCAAGATTGGCAACTTAAACATTCTCTAAGGAAGAGATTCATTTTAATTATGTGAGCTTTTTTTTTTTTTGCTATTTTTCTATCTTACAGTAATTGAGAAATCATTAAAAATTAGAATACAGTTTCATTAAATTTAGAGGGGAAAAAGAGACTATGTTAATATCCAAAACATTTCTTTTCTTAGAGTGTAGTCTTGACAGATGAGATAATTAACTCCGAGTCTCTGTGATGGTAAAATAGGTGACACCAAAGGAAAACAAGATGTGGTACATAGTTAATTAATCGGTGCCAATTATAGCTCAGGTAGAATTAAATAAATGTCCTGAGAAAGTAGGGGACTCATTAAGAGAAGCCATGGCTTAGGCTTGGGGGACCATATCCATTTAAGAATGTATGGCACCTTCCAGATAGCCAGGGCAGGGACAGGACAACTCATACTCAGAAATATCATGCGTCTAGGATACAGCTGCATCCTGAAAATTCTGACCATGTGTGCAGAGAAAGCATAGTTCTCAATGGCCGGCTCTCCAGTTCTTCATAAAGGTAGTCAGATGAAGGGACACCGGGATGGACAGGAAAGAAGCAAGTGTATCCGGAAGTCTCCCTGACACAAAATGAAAAGACAGGAGGGACAGGAAGGAAGCAGGCATACCGGAAGTCTTCCCGATACTGCCCTGACTGCTCTGCGTTCCAATTCTCAAAACTTCTGTTTACTGTCTTTCAGAGCACCTGCTTGGCAGATGGTAAGAACCATTCAGATCTTACTCGCACTGGCTAATCACAACTTTAAATAAACACCAAAAAAGGTAAAATTAGCTCCGAGATTGTTCCTCCAGCACCTGCTCAGGTTGGTTCATCCTAGAACTGTCTCTGCTCTTGCAGAGTTTGGCCTGAGGCGAGAAAAGGCAATGACTTGAAGATGTCGTCCATTGCAAAAGCCAACTGGAGAACGTTGACACTTTTCTGTGTAGCATTGGACTGTATACCTGTACTAAAAGTAATAGTTATTCTTGGGGTTATTTTCTCACACATCAATGGAGGTTTGTTTTCAATGTTGAATTTAGATGATTCCAGAGGAAGTCATTCACCTCTAAATTTTTGTGCATTTGCAGTATTTTTGTTCCACGAATATAAAATTTTGAGCTTACTTGTCGGTTCAGTAGCTGAGTTCCAATAAGCTTTGCTAATTTCATGAAATTTGGAACAGTGTTTTGCCACTTTAGAGATAATCCCTGAGAGTCTCCTTCTTGCAGATGGTAATAGATCATGCCCTGCACTAAAAGCCTCTGTGTCATTTGATATTTATGACATGGAGCGAGTAGTGGACTTAAAAGCCATTTCACGTGTCTTATTACTTCAATCATCTAATTTATGGGTTTCCGTTGCAGTTGTAGCCAGGAGAAAGTATCTTCCCCGCCCTGATCAATACAAGTCTGGCTTCGTATTCAACCTTCCGTGCACCGTTTCACCCGCTGCCTCTCCGGAGTTTGCACACTCTACACCCTTCTTCCAGGTTCCGTCATTCAAGGGAACACAGGTCTGAAATGGAAAGAGAGTGTCAACAAGGCTGATGTAGATTGACTGGGCTTTACCAGGTCTTAGCTGAACTTGTCAAAAGATATCTTAGTTATTATTAGTTGAGCAATCTTGCTCTAGGGAAGGGAAAGCTGTCAGAAACTTCCATGTTTAATATGTACATCTCTGGCTTCATGGAGAGAGTCTGAAGGGAGCCGATTAAATACAGATGAGGTAAGGCTGAGCAGAGCACACTTAGCATAAAGAAGAAGAAAGCCTTGCTATGCTCTGTTGCCATATTGGGTGCAAGCTTTTCCCTCTTCCACAGTGAGAATTAATCTCTGCCTTCATATGCCAGTCATTCTCAGCCTCATGATGAAAGAGTATTAACGTGTTGATAAACTGCAGGGGCATGTAAGAAAGCCCTGACTGAATCACTACATGTCTAGTGCTAGGCTTCGTCGCTCTCTGCCATGAGGCTAATGGGAAAGGCGACTGCTGTATTCCTTGATTTCAATATCAAATAAGATGTGCACCACAGGTACACCTCACTTATCCCGACCTTAGCTCTCAATCCTCATGGGGGAGTTAAAAATTCATGCAAAGTCCTCCACATGCAAGGCATGAAAAGAAGCTTCTTCCTATGGTCTCTGCTATATAATGTTGGTCACTAGTGTGCAAGGACCAAGGTTTGTCTTTTGCACTCACACCCTCTTTGTTTCCTCCCTCCCCAGGGGTCTTACCTGAATGCCCCCCCCTCTGTTCTGTGGCAGATCCTTTGGTTGCCTTAGGATGACTTTCTCTTTCTCCTCTTGCTGCCTTGGAGAAGGATGAGGGGAGACTCCCCACTCCCCAACCCCATGTGCATGTTGCCTTCCCCTGGCATCTACAATGTGGTCATGAGACTCAACCCAGGCGAAAGGCACTGGAAATGTCTGCTGAGGGATGCTGGGACTATTTTACCTTATGAAGTAGGTTTACTGGAAGAAGTAATTCCCTTCTCCAGAGATGGTGACATCAGCTTGTCACACCATAGCCTGCTCATACGCGGATCACCTTGCTCACATGAGGACTGTGGCAGATGGACTCAGGGAAACCCTTGAATCCTGGGCAGTACTAGCCTGGTGCACTTTGCATATGAAAACTTGTGTGTTTTCACAGAAGGTACATTTAGCACTGTGGCTAAATAGCCTGAATCTCTAGCTCTCAGATGACTAGACTTTTCTCTAAACTCTGAACTCTGAGAGAGACTATTCCTCCTTTGTAAAAAATTTTATTCATTTATTTTTATTTCATGTGCATTGTTGTTTTTGCCTGCATGTATGTCTATGTGGGAGGGTCAGAACTTGGAGTTACAGACCGTTGTTAGCTGCCATGTGGGTGCTGGGAATTGAACCTGTGTCTTCTGGAAGATCAGTCAGTGCTCTTAACTGCTGAGCTACCTCTCCAGCCCCCAGATCATTCAATTTTGATCTTCAATCCTTTGCACTAAATTAACTTTTCCTTTTAGATTGAGAGGTTAAGATAAAAGCTCCATGATTCAGGGATATTTGTAAGCTTTCTTGATAAAGGCAGCTGTGGAGACTAAAGATGGCATCTATACTCTTTAGAGTATAAGAATTCTACTTGCCGGGCGGTGGTGGCGCATGCCTTTAATCCCAGCACTCAGGAGGCAGAGCCAGGAGGATCCCTATGAATTTGAGGCCAGCCTGGTCTACAGAGTGAGTTCTAGGACAGGTACCAAAACTACAGAGAAACCCTGTCTTGAAAAACAAAAACAAAACCCCAAAAGAATACTACTTAAAAATGATTTTGTTATCTTAGTTATGTGTGTTTCTCTCTTTCTGTGTGCATGTCTATGGGTACCCAAGGAAGCCAGAAGAGGGCATCACATACCCTGGAGCCGGAGTTGCAAGTGGGTGTGAGCCACTCAAGGAGGGTGCTGGGAACTGAACTCAGGTCCTCTGTTCAGTTCCTGAACAGGAGCTCTTAACCACTGAGTCATCTCTCCACCCTCAAGAATTCTATTTTTAATTTTTGTTTGATGAGTTCTCCGGCTAGATTTAAGCAATATGGATGTATTTTGACTTATAATAGGATTATATTACAAAACTCCTGCTATAAATTGAAAATGTTATAAGAAAAAAAAGGCACATAGTATACTTAATATGTTGAGTATTCTTTCTCACACATATGTGTGTGTGTGTGTGTGTGTGTGTGTGTGTGTGTGTGTGTGTGTGAGAGAGAGAGAGAGAGAGAGAGAGAGAGAGAGAGAGAGGTTGATTTGTACTCTTATGATTGTAAGGCTGCCTGGAAGCTGGAAGACTTTCAGGAACCATCCAGCATTATGAGAAAGATTGGAGGGCAGGCATTTTGCTGTACAGGAAAAGCAAAGAAATCTGATCGAAAGATCCCGAAAGAATGAAGGCTTTCCTACCTCTATGGAAGTCATACCACAGAATGGTCCAATATTGGAAAACACCTTGAAATAATTCTAGAATTTTAAATTGGAGGTTAAAAATCACATCACATTTCTTGCAAAAAGAAAGAAAAACTTATTTAAAGGAAGGCTTCTTCTCTACTCTTTATAAAGCTCTCTGTAATGCAGGGGAATGGTCCAGCCTTAACATGGTTTATAGATAGCTGGGTGGACATTCTGATGGTGTAGGTATAGGCACAGAATAAACACAAATTAGAAAATGTAGACCTGCGTTTTAGTTCCTTTAACTGCAGTCTGTGAGATCTTGGCATGTCCATTTACGCTCTTGAGTGTCAAGCATTTACTTAATTAAGAGTGGTAATGGCTACCTGGGAGAGTTGTGTGAAACACATCCCCTATAGAGAGCATCTAACATCTACTGATGTAAAATTTTGACATTGTTGTTTCTAAGACAAGGTCTCAATATATAGCCTAAATTGGTCTTGAACTAAGCTATCTTTTTGCCATGGTTTCCAAAGTGCTAGTATCAGAGGCATATGCCACTCCACCCTGCTGTAAGCGGTTGCTTTAAAATAATATGCCATTTATTTTGGGGATTTGCCTACCCAAACGTGCATAGCAAAATACAGCAACAAAACCACCAGATAATATCTGAACACACAGTTAAGAAGTATTCAAAATTTCCTCAAAATAAGTTCACAACAAAAGTACTTGCTACTAGTAACCCTTCCAGATATGATCTCTAATAGTAACAGAGTAGAAGGCTCAAAACCCAATGACACCCACTACAATTGAAGATCAACTCTGCTTGGTCCTTCATATAAATCCGAAGTAGGACCAGTTTTCCTTCGTCACTGATGTTTCTTTATAGACAGGAATGAGAAGGGGAGGAGTTGATGCCAGCTCTCTCTTGGTCTGATTGAATAGGGACAATTACACAGCTTGGTGGAAACAAATCATTTGTCTTCATATTCCACAAGAGTTCCTACTCTCCCTGCCTGCTTGCCTGCCTTTCTTCCTTCCTCCCTTTCTCCCTTCCTTCTGGATTTTGGAGACTCTCCATCTCCTGTCTCAGTTTTCCACATGCCACCTCTCCTGACCACAGTTTTAATTCCTTATGTTCAGATGCCTTGTTATATCAGCAAGCATCTTTAAAAGGCAAAAGAGACCTACAAAACAGGGCTTCTGAAAACTCAGTCTGAAAGATCTCATCTGAAGAAGTTTAGTATCGTCAACAAATTTTAACAACTCTGTCTGAATTCTGTCAGTGAATGACCATGTTCTGCTCCTGCTTCTTCTGTTTTCTCTCGGCAATCATCAGAGCAGAGTGTTCACCTGTTAACCACAGTGAGCCATGACTAGGTCTGGAGTAGCTCGTAGTCTCCTGCTGTGTGCTGTGCACATCAACCTTCACTTGTGACCCCAAGATATTTTTTCTATTTTGTTCTAGGTGCCCCATCTGGGGCGTGTGAATTTAGCTTTTCTATATTTAAATCAAACTTCTCATATTTCTTGCACACAGGCACTTGGGCCACAGATGCTCTCTTGTAGGCTAAAATTATTTAAAATTATTTCTTGCTAAAAATTTCGAGCAGACCACATCCAGTGGACTATTAGTAGAAACAAATTAGTGCTATCAAAATATCTTTTTTTTTTCTGATTGTATATAGCCAGAAACTTAGGGAGTCTAAAAAATGTATAGAACAAAATAATTTTTGTTGTTCAACCAGGGTAACTACTATGGACAGCACATTTCACTTGCTTCCCATCTTTCCTGTAGCATACATATTTGAGGTATATGTATAATATACTTATGCCCCTATACCTGCTTATTTATAGAGAGAGTGGGGGGTGTGAGGCAGCCTTAGTTTTTCTCAAACAGTAAAATTTACATAGCTATGTGCTTCACCAGTTTTCAGAACCACTCTAGTTCTATCGAGCAAGTTCCTAATCATTGTTTTGTTAATATTTTACTAGGCATTCAGAAAGTCTTAGGAATGTGCTCAATAATCTTCTAAGTCTTCTACTGTGTTAATAACCCACTTAGTCACTTCTTCTAGGAACACAGGGGAGTTACAGGCCTAAGTTACAAACTTTCCTCACAAAGAACAAGAAAGGCTTGGGGCTGGAGAGATGGCTCAGTGGGTAAGAGCTTTTGCTGTATCAGCAAATGAGTTCAGACCACAGAACCCACATAAAAAGCAGGGTGTGGCTGCATCAGTTCCTGCAACCCCAGGGGAGGTGATAGGAGAGGATTGTAGGGTCTGCTGGCTGCCAGTTTACCTGCAGGTTCAGTGGGAGATCCTGTCTTCAGGGTATGTGGTGTAAAGTGATAGAGCAGGATATCTGATGTCCCCTTCTGGCCTCCATACTCACAAAGGTGCATGCCCCCCCCCCCACACATAGGAAAGAAAAGAAATACTCTTGATATCAAGATGTCAATTTTTTTTTTTAAAAAAAAACTAATCCTTGAGCTTGAAGACCTCAAACACCTAAGAGCTGATCTTTAAGGGTAATCCAGTCCAGCTTTCCCAGTTTAGATGTAGAACTAGTGTGTGCAAAGTCGATTTGTAATCCTTGTGTCTTTGGTTATCCCCAGATAACTTCCCAATGACAAGTTCCAGTGGGAGTGGCCCAGACAGCCTCTGTTTTATAGAGTTAAAAGGCTCTAGGAAGAGTCATTAGTTAAGGAGTCAATTTGTTCTCCAAGGGGCTTTCTTTCTTTCTTAAAAAAAAAATCTGTTTGTTTATTTTCTGTGTGTGAATGTTTTGCATTTATATCTATGTGCACCACAGGTGTGTCTGTTGCGGTCTGGGGCCAGAGAGTGTGTCGGATCCCTTGGAACTCGAGTTATAGGCAGTTGTGAGCTGCCATGCAGTGCTGGGAACTGGATTCATGCTTCCAACACTTCCTGACCAAGCTGTCATCCTAGCCCCTCTGTATTTTTGAACAAATTGTGTGAAATTGCATAAACTTTATACACAACTTAAAAGACATTTGGGTTTTCTTTTTTTCTCTAAGACTATAAAGAAAAAGATCTTCATTTTCTTTTATTATTCTTTTATATTTTGGAACTTTGCAGTATGCATTTGGACTGTGTGTTGGAATATCAGGCTGCTAGATGGCTGTGCATCACTCTCCGTCCTTAGTCCTTGACTTCATACCTTGCATGTATGCTTTGAAAGCACATGGAAGCCCCTCAAGCAGCAACCACAGTGCTGTGGATGAATAAATAGCTGCTTGCTTGATTTAGGCTATCAAAGATCTTCTTGTCATTAAGCAGGCA